>NC_080383.1:63689224-64020403 GCF_014773155.1 Arachis stenosperma
CGTTAGTGACAGACGCAAAAGAATCATTGGATTCTATTCCGGCTTGATTGAGAACGACAGATGGATAGCCGTGCCATGACAGGGTGCGTTGAACATTTCCACTGAGAGGATGGGAGGTAGCCTTGACAACGGTGAACCCTACATACAGCTTGGCATGGAAGGAGCCTTGCGTGTTTGATGAAGAAGACAGTAGAAAAGCAGAGATTCAAAGATGGAGCATCTCCAAAACCCAACCTGTCCCCATTACTGCAAAAAAGTACTTATTTCATGTTCTTTTACTTTTCACAATAAACCCTGATAATCTTTGATATCATGACTAAGATTTACAAGATAACCATAGCTTGCTTCAAGCCGACAATCTCCGTGGGATCGACCCTTACTCACGTAAGGTATTACTTGGACGACCCAGTGCACTTGCTGGTTAGTTGTGCGGGATTGCAAAAGTGTGATTGCAATTTCGTGCACCAAGTTTTTTGGCGCCGTTGCCGGGGATTGTTCGAGTTTGGACAACTGACGGCTTATCTTGTTACTTAGATTAGGACTGTTTTATTTTTGTTGGTTTAGAGTCTTTTAGTTGAGTCTAGTTTCATATTTTAAGTTTGGTATCAATTGCATGCTTTTGCTTTTCCTTTAATTTTCGAATTTGCATGTCCCTAATCCCTTTTTGATCCTTAAAAATTCTAAGTTTGGTGTCCTCTTTGTTTTTCCCTTAAAATTTCGAAAATTAGTGTCTGATTTCCTAAAAATTTTAAGTTTGGTGTCATTTTGTTGTTTTTCTCTCTCCTTATTTCAAAAATCAAATCTTTTTCAAAATCTTTTTAATTGACTAATTGATTCAGTTTTCAATTTGCTTTGATCTTATTTTCTTTTAGTTTTCGAAATTTGACTTTATTTTCCATTTATTTTATTTTATTATTTTCGGTCAAAAAAAAAAATATATATATATATATATATATATTTATCTACTTGCAATCCATATCATTTCCCTTTATCCATCATGGACCTAAGTGGAATTGAACAGTCCAGAAGGACTCTGGGGTCATACGCTAACCCCATTACAGCTGCATATGGGAGTAGCATCTGTACACCTCCCATCAAAGCGAGCAGCTTTGAGCTAAATCCTCAACTATTATCATAGTGCAGCAAAACTGCCAGTATTCTGGTCTTCCACAAAGAAAACCTACTGAGTTTCTGGCACAGTTCTTAAATTGCTGACACAGTACATGATAAAGAGGTGGATCAGGATGTCTACAGACTATTACTGTTTCCATTTGCTGTAAAAGATCAAGCTAAAAGGTGTGTTGAAAACCAACCTACAGCAAGCATAAAGACATGGAAACAGTTATCAGACAAATTCCTGAATCATTTATACCCTCCAAAGAGGATGACACAGCTAAGGTTGGACATCCAAGGCTTTAAACAAGAGGATAATGAATCCCTTTATAACGCCTGGGAGAGTATCGAGGTATGCTAAGAAATGCCCCTCTGAAATGTTTTCAGAGTGGGTACAGTTAGACATCTTCTACTATGGACTTACAGAAAAAGCTCAGATGTCTCTAGACCACTCAGCTGGTGGATCTATACACATGGAGAGACAATTGAAGAAGCTCAAGAGCTTATAGACACTGTTGCTAGAAACCAATATTTGTACTCTAGCAATGAGTTCTCTCCAAAAGAGGAAGTCATGGCAGTAGTCACTGATCCTAATCCTCAAGAACAGATGATTGAGCTTAATCAACAATTGCTCCTGATGACAGAACAGTTAGCAAAATTTAAAGAGATGCTCCATGAAACTAAAGTTGCTAACAAGAACATAGAACTGCAGTTGAATCGAGCAAAACAGCAGATATCTAAACAGATAACAGAAGAGTGTCAAGCAGTTCAACTGAGGAGTGGGAAGACACTGAACAACACCACTCAACAGAGCAAAAAGTCAAATAAGGAACAATTGACAGAGGATAACCAAGCCACTGCCCAAAATCCCTCTGAGGACAGTAAGAGCCCAGAGAGGAATACTTTTGGCATTCAAACGCCAGAAAGGGAAGGAAAGCTGGCGTTAAACGCCCATTCCTTGCCCAGCTCTGGCGTTCAAATGCCAGAAAAGGGGGAGAAGTTGGCGTTAAACGCCCAATCTTCACCCATTCCTGGCGTTCAGACGCCAAGGGAGGATCAGACACCTGAGAGTGCTGACAGTAATCCCTCTAAAAAGGATTCTTCAACCACTTCTGTAAGGAATAAGCCTGCAGCAACTAAGGCTGAAGAATATAAAGCCAAGATGCCTTATCCTCAGAAACTCCCCCAAGCGGAGCAGGATAAGCAATTTGCCCGCTTTGCAGATTATCTAAGGACTCTTGAAATAAAGATTCCGTTTGCAGAGGCACTTGAGCAAATACCTTCTTATGCTAAGTTCATGAAAGAGATCTTAAGTCATAAGAAGCATTGGAGAGAAACAAAAAAAGTACTTCTCACTGAAGAATGCAGTGCAGTCATTCTGAAAAGCTTACCAGAAAAGCTTCAAGATCCAGGAAGCTTTATGATACCATGCACATTAGAAGGTGCTTGCACCAAGACAGCCCTATGTGATCTTGGAGCAAGCATCAATCTAATACCTGCATCCACTATCAGAAAGCTTGGGTTGACTGGAGAAGTCAAACCAACCCGAATATGCCTCCAACTTGCTGATGGCTCCATTAAACATCCATCAGGCATAATAGAGGATATGATTGTCAAGGTTGGGCCATTCGCCTTTCCAACTGACTTTGTGGTGCTGGAAATGGAGGAGCACAAGAGTGCAACTCTCATTCTAGGAAGACCTTTTCTAGCAACTGGACGAACTCTCATTGATGTACAAAAAGGGGAAGTAACCCTGAGAGTCAATGAGGATGAGTTCAAGTTGAATGCTGTGAAAGCTATGCAACATCCAGACACACCAAATGACTGCATGGGCGCTGACATTATTGACTCTTTGGTGGAAGAGATCAATATGACTGAAAGCCTAGAATCAGAGCTTGAGGACATCTTCAAGGATGCTCAACCTGATCAAGAAGAACCAGAGAAAACAAAGGAATTTTCGAAAATTCTTCAAGAGGAGGATAAGCCTCCCAAACCTGAACTCAAACCACTACCACCATCCCTGAAGTATGCATTTCTGGGAGAGGTGACACTTTTCCAGTGATTATAAGCTCTGCCTTAAATCCACAGGAAGAGGAAGCACTGATTCAAGTGCTAAGGACACACAAGACAGCTCTTGGGTGGTCCATAAGTGATCTTAAGGGCATTAGCCCAGCTAGATGCATGCACAAGATCCTGTTGGAGGATAATGCCAAACCTGTGGTCCAACCAGAGGAGGCTAAATCCAGCCATGAAGGAGGTGGTGCAGAAAGAGGTCACTAAATTACTAGAGGCTGGGATTATTTATCCTATTTCTGATAGCCCCTGGGTGAGCCCTGTCCAAGTTGTCCCCAAGAAAGGAGGCATGACAGGTTCATAATGAGAAAATGAACTGGTTCCTACAAGAACAGTCACAGGGTGGCGTATGTGTATTGACTACAGAAGGCTCGATACAGCCACCAGAAAGGATCATTTTCCTTTACCATTCATAGACCAAATGCTAGAAAGACTAGCTGGTCATGATTATTACTGCTTTTTGGATGGCTATTCAGGTTACAACCAAATTGCAGTAGATCCTCAGGACCAAGAGAAAACAGCCTTTACTTGCCCTTCTGGCGTGTTTGCCTACAGGAGGATGCCTTTGGTCTGTGTAATGCTCCTGCAACCTTTCAGAGATGCATGTTATCCATCTTCTCTGATATGGTGGAGAAATTCCTGGAAGTCTTCATGGATGACTTCTCAGTATATGGAGACTCATTCAGCTCCTGTCTTGACCACCTAGCACTTGTCCTGAAAAGGTGCCAAGAGACTAACCTGGTTTAAACTGGGAGAAATGTCACTTTATGGTGACTGAAGGAATTGTCCTTGGGCACAAAATTTCAAGCAGGGAATAGAGGTGGATAAGGCAAAGGTAGAGGTAATTGAAAAATTACCACCACCTGCCAATGTTAAGGCAATCAGAAGCTTTCTGGGGCATGCAGGATTCTACAGAAGGTTCATAAAGGATTTTTTCGAAAATTGCAAAACCTTTGAGTAACCTGCTAGCTGCTGACACACCATTTGGTTTGACACACAGTGTCTGCAGGCATTTGAGACCCTGAAAGCCAAGCTGGTCACAGCACCAGTCATCTCTGCACCAGATTGGACATTACCATTTGAACTAATGTGTGATGCCAGTGACCATGCCATTGGTGCAGTGTTGGGACAGAGGCATAACAAGCTTCTGCACGTCATTTATTATGCCAGCCGTGTTCTAAATGATGCACAGAAGAATACACAACCACAGAAAAAGAGTTACTTGCAGTGGTCTATGCCATTGACAAATTTAGATCCTATCTAGTGGGATCCAAAGTGATTGTGTACACTGACCATGCTGCTCTTAAATACTTACTCACAAAGCAGGATTCAAAACCCAGGCTTATAAGATGGGTGTTGCTTCTGCAAGAGTTTGATATAAAAATAAGAGACAGAAAAGGGACAGAGAACCAGGTAGCTGATCATCTGTCCCGAATAGAACCAGTAGCTGGGGCGTCCCTCCCTTCTACTGAGATTTCTGAGACTTTCCCAGATGAGCAACTCTTTGCCATCCAGGAAGCTCCATGGTTTGCAGATATTGCAAATTATAAAGCTGTGAGGTTCATACCACAGGAGTACAGCAGAGTGTAAAGAAAGAAATTAATTTCAGATGCCAAGTACTACCTATGGGATGAGCCGTATCTCTTTAAGAGATGTGCAGACGGAATGATCCGCAGATGTGTACCCAGAGAAGAAGCACAAAGGATCCTATGGCACTGCCATGGATCACAGTATAGAGGACATTTTGGAAGTGAGCGAACAGCCACTAAAGTCCTCCAATGTGGCTTCTACTGGCATACTCTCTATAAAGATGCCCGAGAGTTTGTGCGTAACTGTGACAGTTGCCAAAGAGCTGGTAACTTGCCTCACGGATATGCCATGCCTCAACAAGGGATATTAGAGATAGAATTGTTTGATGTATGGGGAATTGACTTCATGGTCCATTCCCACCATCATACTCAAACACTTACATTCTGGTAGCATGGACTATGTATCTAAGTGGGTAGAAGCAATTGCTACACCCACTAATGATACCAAGACCGTGCTGAAATTCCTCCAGAAACACATCTTCAGCAGGTTTGGTGTTCCTAGAGTACTAATTAGTGATGGGGGCACTCATTTCTGCAATAGACAGCTATACTCTGCTATGGTCAGATATGGAATTAGCCACAAAGTGGCAACTCCGTATCATCCATAGACAAATGGGCAAGCTGAAGTCTCTAACAGAGAGCTAAAAAGAATCCTAGAACGGACTGTGATGGCCCGAAGAAAGGATTGGGCAAAGAGTTTGGATGATGCTCTGTGGGCATACAGAACAGCATTCAAGACTCCTATAGGAACCTCTCCATACCAACTGGTGTATGGGAAGGCCTGTCATCTGCCCGTGGAACTGGAACAAAGCCTACTGGGCAACCAGATTCCTAAACATGGATGCTCAGTTAGCTGGTGAAAAAAGATTGCTCCAGCTAAATGAGCTAGAGGAGTTCAGACTCAATGCCTTTGAAAATGCAAAGATTATAAGGAAAAGGCAAAGAAGTGGCATGACAAGAAGTTGTCATCCAGAGTCTTTGAGCCAGGACAAAAAGTTCTGCTCTTCAACTCTAAGCTCAGATTGTTTCCAGGAAAACTTAAATCCCGGTGGAGGGGTCCGTATGTGATTACAGGAGTATCACCATATGGATATGTTGAGCTTCAGGATATTGATTCTGACAAAAAGTTCATTGTTAATGGACAGAGAATCAAGCATTATCTTGAAAGCAATTTTGAGCAGGAATGCTCAAAACTGAGACTTGAGTGATTCTCAGTAAGGGTCCAGCTAAAGACAGTAAAGAAGCGCTTGCTGGGAGGCAACCCAGTCATTAGCAGGTTATATGTTTTATTTCTACAGAGGCAATTATCAAAATTGAAGGAATTCACAGAGTTACAAAAGGATTCAGCGCAAAAAAGTAGAGAAAAAGAGCTTACTGGCGAAAAAACGCCAGTAAGGGGCATTTTGGGCGTTAAACGCCAGTAAGGGTGCCATATTGGGCGTTAAACGCCAGAATGGGCACCATTCTGGGCGTTTAACGCCAGGTGTGCAGCATCCTGGGCGTTTAGCAAAACGCCCAGTGACAAAGGGGATTCTGGCGTTTAACGCCAGCCAGGGTACCTGGCTGGGCGTTAAACGCCCACAATGGGCAACAAATGGGCGTTAAACGCCAGAATGGATGCCATTCTGGGCGTTTAACGCCAGAAAGGTGGGGGACCAAGATTTTGTTTTCCAATCAAATCTTTTTCAAACTTTCCTTTTCTTACTCATACATTTCCACATAAACACACTTCAACCTTTTATCATTCACTTTCAAATCTTCAAAAATCAAAACCATTCTTCAAATCTCTCTCAAATCAATCCCAAATCTTGTTCAAAAACTCACCCTTCTCTCAAATTCTCTCCATATCTTCTCAAATCTCTTTTCAATTTTTTCGAAATCTCCTTCCCCCCTTATATAAACATGTTCGGCCTCCTCATTCCCCCACACCATTCGAATTTGCTCTTCTCCTCTCTCTCTTCTTTCCTTTCTTTTGCTTGAGGACAAGCAAACCTCTAAGTTTGGTGTGCTTTTCCATGATCACTAAGCCAAGATTCATCAAGATCATGGCTCCTAAGGGAAAACAAACAATTTAAGAGGAAAGAAAGAGAATAATCCAAAGAATCTTTGGAATCAAGAGAAGTTCTTAACCAAAGAACATGAAGACCATTATCAAAATAATGGGTCTGAGGTCAGTGATCCCGGAAGTTAAATTTGATCTGAAAGAAGATGAATATCCGGGGATCCAAGAAAAAATTCGAAACAGAGGATGGAAAGTTCTAACCAATCCTGAGATAAAGGTTGGAAGGAATATGGTTCAGGAATTCTACTCAAATCTGTGGCTAACAGATAAGCAGAGAATGACTGGAACCGCTTACCATACTTACAGAACCATGGTCAGAGGGAAAGTTATGTACTTCCATCTGGACAAAATAAGAGAAATCTTCAAATTGCCTCAACTGCAAGATGATCCTGAATCCTTTAATAGGAGAATGGTGAGAACAGATAAAGGGTTGGATCAAGTTCTAGAGGACATATGCCTCCCTGGAACTAAGTGGATAACCAATTCAAAGGGTGTCCCAAACCAACTCAAGAGGGGAGACCTCAAACCAATTGCAAGAGGTTGGCTAGACTTTATTGGGCGTTCCATACTGCCCACTAGCAACCGTTCTGAGGTCACTATCAAGAGAGCAGTGATGATTCATTGCATTATGCTTGGAAAAGAAGTGGAGGTTTATCATGTGATTGCTTGTGAGATCTACACAATTGCAAATAAGAATTCCACTGAAGCCAAATTGGCTTACCCAAGCTTGATCTCCTTGCTCTGTAAAGAGGCTGGGGTAAAGATGGGAGTAGATGAATTCATACCCATTGAACATCCAATCACCAAGAAGTCAATGGAAGGACAAATACAAGACAACTCTATCAAAAGGAGGGCGCAGGAGTTCCTCTCTGAATTTCCTGAAATTGGCTACTGGGCCAGCCTAGAAGCATCTATCACCAAGTTGCAGGAGACTATGGAGCAACTTAAGGAAGAACAGCAGAATCAGAACTGCATGCTCTGCTAATTGCTGAAGGAACAAGAGAAGCAGGGGCGTGAACTTCAAGAACTGAAACGCCAAAAGTTCTCCCCTCAATTTGAGGGAGCATCCACTTCTCAAAATCAAGGTTGTTGAGTCCTAACTCTGTGAAAAACCTCTATCATTAGGAGCCTATTTAAATTTTTGTTTTCTATTTTTAGTCTCATCTTATATCTATTTTTGAGTCTTGTTCTTAATTCATAATTAATAAAATTTAAAATTCATGTCTTAAAGCTATGAATGTCCTATGAATCCATCACCTCTCTTAAATGAAAAATGCTTTAATCACAAAAGAACAAGAAGTACAGGATTTCGAATTTATCCTTGAAACTAGTTGAATTAGTTTGATGTGGTGACAATACTTTTTGTTTTCTGAATGAATGCTTGAACAGTGCATAGGTCTTCTGAATTTGTTGTTTTGAGAATGCTAAAATTGTTGGTTCTTGAAAGAATGAGGGAAAAGGAGAACTGTTATTGAGGATCTGAAAAATCATCAGATTGATTCTTGAAGCAAGAAAAAGCAGTGAATACAAAAAAAAATTTTCAAAAAAAAAAGAGCAAAAAAAAAGAAAAAGAAAAAGAAAGAAAAAGAAAGAAATAAAGTTGTGAACCAAGGCAAAGAGAGTGTGCTTAAGAACCCTGGACACCTTTAATTGGGGACTCTAGCAAAGCTGAGTCACAATCTGAAAAGATTCACCCAATTATGTGTCTGTGGCATGTATGTATCCGGTGGTAATACTGGAAGACAGAGTGCTTTGGGCCACAGCCAAGACTCATAAAGTAGCTATGTTCAAGAATCATCATGCTTCACTAGGAGAAACAATAACACTATCTGAATTCTGAGTTCTTATAGATGCCAATCATTCTGAACTTTAAAGAAGAAAGTGAGATGCCAAAACTGTTCGGAAGCAAAAAGGTACTAGTCCCGCTCATCTAGTTGGAGCTAAGTTTCTGTGATATTTTGGAGTCTATAGTATATTCTCTTCTTTTTATCCTACTTTGATTTTCAGTTGCTTGGGGACAAGCAACAATTTAAGTTTGGTGTTGTGATGAGCGGATAATTTATACGCTTTTTGGCATTATTTTTAGTGTGTTTTTAGTATGATCTAGTTAGTTTTTAGTATATTTTTATTAGTTTTTAGTTAAAATTCACCTTTCTGGACTTTACTATGAGTTTGTGTGTTTTTTTGTGATTTCAGGTATTTTCTGGCTGAAATTAAGGGTCCTGAGCAAAAATCTGATTCAGAGACTGAAAAGGACTGCAGATGCTGTTGGATTCTGACCTCCCTGCACTCGAAGTGGATTTTCTGGAGCTACAGAAGCCCAATTGACGCGCTCTTAACGGCGTTGGAAAGTAGACATCCTGGGCTTTCCAGCAATGTATAACAGTCTATACTTTGCCCGAGATTTGATGGCCCAAACCGGCGTTGCAAATCAGCCTCAGAATTTCCAGCGTTTAACGCTGGAACTGGCATAAAAATTGGAGTTAAACGCCCAAACTGGCATGAAAGCTGGCGTTTAACTCCAGAAAAGGTCTCTACACATGAAAGCTTCAATGCTCAGCCCAAGCACGCACTAAGTGGACCCAGAAGTGGATTTTTACGTCATTTACTCATTTCTGTATACCCTAGGTTACTAGTTCACTATTAATAGGATCTTTTGACATTGTATCTGTACCTCATGACACTTTACACGTTTCTTTGTGTACTTCTTACAGCATGAGTCTCTAAACCCCATGGTTGGGGGTGAGGAGCTCTGCTGTGTCTTGATGGATTAATGCAATTACTACTGTTTCTTATTCAATCATGCTTGCTTCCGTTCTAAGATATCACTTGTTCTTAACCCGGATGAATATGATGACCCGTGACACTCATCATATTCTCAACTATGAACGCGTGCCTGACAACCACCTCCGTTCTACTTTAGATTGAGTAGATATCTCTTGGATTCTTTAATCAGAATCTTCGTGGTATAAGCTAGAATTGATGGCGGCATTCAAGAGAATCCGGAAGGTCTAAACCTTGTCTGTGGTATTCTGAGTAGGATTCAATGATTGAATGACTGTGACGAGCTTCAAACTCCTGAGGGCGGGGCGTTAGTGACAGACGCAAAAGAATCATTGGATTCTATTCCGGCCTGATTGAGAACCGACAGATGGATAGCCGTGCCGTGACAGGGTGCGTTGAACATTTCCACTGAGAGGATGGGAGGTAGCCATTGATAACGGTGAAACCCTACATACAGCTTGCCATGGAAGGAGCCTTGCGTGCTTGATGAAGAAGACAGTAGGAAAGTAGAGATTCAGAAGATGGAGCATCTCCAAAACCTCAACCTGTTCCCCATTACTGCAAAACAAGTACTTATTTCATGTTCTTTTACTTTTCACAATCAACCCTGATAATCTTTGATATCCTGACTAAGATTTACAAGATAACCATAGCTTGCTTCAAGCTGACAATCTCCGTGGGATCGACCCTTACTCACGTAAGGTATTACTTGGACGACCCAGTGCACTTGCTGGTTAGTTGTGCGGGATTGCAAAAGTGTGATTGCAATTTCGTGCACCAATGACAAACGCAAAAGAATCAATGGATTCTATCCGGCATGATCGAGAACTGACAGATGATTAACCGTGCTGTGACAGAGCATTTGGACCTTTTCACTGAGAGGATGGGATGTAGCCATTGATAACGGTGATGCCCTACATACAGCTTGCCATGGAAAGGAGTAGGAAGGATTGGATGAAGGTAATAGGAAAGTAGAGATTCAGAATAAACACAGCATCTTCATACGCCTATCTGAAATTCCCATCAATGATTTACATAAGTATTTCTATCTTTATTTTCTGTTTATTTATTATTATTATTCGAAAACTCCATAACCATATTATCCGCCTAACTGAGAATTTCAAGATGACCATAGCTTGCTTCATACCAACAATCTCCGTGGGATCGACCCTTACTCACGTAAAGTTATTACTTGGACGACCCAGTGCACTTGCTGGTTAGTTGTGCGAGTTTGTGAAGAAAGTGCTGAGTTATAAACGCGCATACCAAGTTGAATGCCATTATTAGAGATCATAATTTCGTGCACCAATTCCTGAACACAACTTTTCTTTTCTTTGGTGTTTTGCACCTTGAGCTTAGCCGTGACTCTAAGTGTTTTGTCTTCAAGCTTAACTCAAATAAAAAACACCACAAGCAATCAACTAGGGAACTCTTTGGGTTCAAATTTATCTTGCTTTTCTCCTAAATAGTGGTGCTCAGAGCCTTGGGCATACTCTGTAACAGCAATGGGTCACGACTTTAAGTGTTCGGTCTCGAGGGTTACTTGACACCATCACACCACAAGCATATATGGTTAGGGAAAACCACTCTTCTGAGCCTTAGATCAATTTTTGACCCTCTTAACCACTGATACTCAAAGCGTTGGACCTTTTTCTTTTGATTTTTCTTTTCTTTTCAATTCTTTTTGCTGTTTTTTTTGCTTCAAGAATCAATCTTTTCTTATTTCAGAGAATCGATAATATTTCTCTAGGTTCCTGTTCCTCAAGAACCAATATACTCAACTCCAATATCAAATGTGCACAGGTCGGATTATACATTCAGAATTAAAGATAATGCCACCTCATCAAAGCAACTAAAACACGCATAATACAATGTATTTTACTACTTCTTTTTCAATAGATTTTTCTTTTTAAGCTTGATACATAATACATAAGACATCTTGAAAATTTTTCAAAAATAAACTACTAAACTAGAAAGCAAAGAAATCTTAAGAGTGACCATGCAAACTCAGACTAGAAAATAGAACATAGAATAAAATACTCAAAACAGACATAAGATAAAGGAAAGGGAGAATGAAACTCAACCACCTTAGTGATGGTGGTTGCTGCTCCCTCCAAAGAATCCTCTGGAGCATTAAAGCTTTTCAATGTCATGCCCCCTGCCTCCTCTGCTCCTCCATCAGATGATGGAGGAAAGCAGACTGATCCTGATGTTCCAACCTCAGCTGATCAACTGATAACGTCATCCCCCTAAAGATGTGATCAACTAATCCCAGTAGTCATAGGAAGGGAAGTACATCCCTTGAGGCATCTCCGGAATCTCCTGTGGAGGCGATGGAACTGACTCCCGCTACGGTCCTTGCACGGGCTCCCTAGCGTGCTCTATACCCTTCTTTGTGATCGGTCTCTCCTTGCGGATCAGAGTATCTCCCTCAATGTGAGCTCCAGTTGCTGCACATAAGCGGTGAATAAGATGAGGGAATTCCAACCTCGTAGTGGTGGAGGACTTGTCAGCTACTCTATAAAACTCCTGAGGGATCACCTCATGCACCTCCCCCTCATTGTCGAGCATAATACAATGAATCATCACTGCTCGCATCCTCTAGCTACCGGCCTAAGGTCATGCCTACCGAACTGATAAGGCCAACCTTGAGCATCCATCCTCCACCGAGCTCTAGGTACACAAATATCAGCAAGGACTTGATCCAACTGCTGGTCATTGTTGACCCTGCGAGTTTATGAATGAGGGTCCTCTTGTGGCTTTGGCAACTGTAGCGCCACCCTCACACTTTTCAGGTTGAAATCCATGATGTGTCCTTTGACCATGGTACACCATTTCTTCGGTTCCGGGTTCATGCTTCTATCATGATTGCTTGTCACCTAAGCATTGGCGTAGAACTCTCGCACCATCAACACTCCAACCTCGGTCACAGGGTTGACCAGATCTTTCCAACCCCGTCTTAGAATCTGATATATGATCACCGGGTACTCATCATCCTTCAGCTTGAAGGGGACCTCAGAAATCACCTTCTTCTTCCTCACCACATCATAAAAATGGCCTTGATGGGTCTTGGAAAAGAATATTGAGAAATCCCATGGCTCAGAAGTGCGGGCTTTCTCTTTTCTTTTCCTTGAGGATTCTCCAATCTTAGGTGCCATGGAGGAAAGAGTGACGAAGCAAAAAGCGGAGCGCCCAACACTAAACTTAAATGTTTTGTTCATCTTAGAGCAAAAGAAAAATATAAAATAAGAAAAAGAAAACAGAATAATGAGATAGAGGAGGTTAGGGAGGGCTTCGGCCTTTGGGTGGAAAAAGGGAAAGATGAAGAAGGTGAAGTGTGTATAGTGAGATGTAAGTAAGACGGGAAGAGTAGTGTGAGGTGTGGTAAAAGTGGAAGAAGTGAGGGGTATTTATAGGTGGGGGATGAGTGGTTTCGGTCATGGGATGGGAATGGAGGGAAAATTGAATTTGAATGTCGGTTGTTGGGAAGGAAGATTGATTGAGTGGAGTGAAAGGTGGGTTGAGAGAATCAAGGGAAGTAATGAGTGATGGGATGGATGAATGTGGATGAAAAAGTGGGTAAAAGAGGAAAGAGAATGGATAAGAATGAGTGGTGAAGTGGTTGTGGTTGGGGTTTATCCATTGGTTAAAGAAGCTTATTGAAATTCAAAATCTGCACCACTCCTTCCTCTCTGGGCGCTAAACGCCGAGCTGGCGTTTAGTGCCACCAGGGGGTATCCCATTTTTTTTTACTCCTGGCGTTTAACATCAGGAGTGGGCATGAAACGCCTTAGGAGGACCGAAAATTTGTGTGGATAGCTCCCTTTTGGAAGTTAAATGTCCAATGCTTTTGCTCCCCCCGGGCGCTGAACACTGAGCTGGCGTTTGGCGTCACCAGAAGGCTCTCCTCCAGGGTGTGCTGTTTTTCCTCCAACGCTTTCCTGTTTCTGTTCTAAGTGCTATACATGATAATAAACTTTATAAACATTAGGAAAACTATGAAAATTAAAATAAAACAAAATGATATGAAATCAAACTAAAATAACTGAAGTAAAACTGAAATAAAACAAAACTAAACTATAGGATATTGATCGTTGGGTTGCCTCCTAACAAGCGCTTCTTTACTGTCACCAGCTTGATGGACAGCCCCTCTAGCGGGGTTCTTAGGGGCTCAGATCTTCATCCCTCATTGTGAACTTTCTCCTTCTGCTCTCATGAATTAGTTCAACATGCTTTAGAGATAGGATTCTATTCATAGTGTGTGGTATGACTGGACTTTTGGTGAAGACTATTGATGAGTCCATATTTGATGATATATTTTGGCTTGATTTAAATGGATTTCATCACATAAACTCACACTTAACCACCAAAAATAGCATACCTTTGTGTTATCTCCCCAATATGGACCTAAATGTGAAAACATGCATTTTGTGCTCAAATTAGTGATTTTAATTCCACTTTTATATCATTCGATGCCGTCATATGTTTTATGAGTGATTTCAGTTCAATTAGGCATGAATGGCTAGGCAAAAGTGGAAGGAAGCATGTACAAATGGAGAACACATGAAAAAAACAAAGGAGAAGCACACATCCATGTGTGCGTATGCACAACCCTCTGTGCATACGCACAAGAAGAAAATCAGCATGCGTGCGTACGCACGACCCTCTGTGTGTACGCACAGGTCCCTACACGTGAATTCATTAATGAAACACATGATCTGTGATTTTGGAGGCCTTTGGCCCAGTTTTGGAAGGCTTTATGCTGAATGTAAAGGGCTATATGAAGGGGATATCAACACATATGAAGGCAATTATTTATTATTATGTTTTCATTAGTAGAAAGAAGCTTCCATAGATAATTTAGGAATAGGAGTAGGAGTAGTGTAGAAATTCTCTCTTTGGGTTTCATTTCCATTTCCATTGTAGCATTTTATAGCAAGCTTTGATCTTGGATTTTACTCATCTTTTGTAAGTACTCTTCCATTTCTTCTTTAATTTTACTACTTTTGCCTTTATTTTCTTATGATTCAAGTTACTTTGTTTATATATACAATTTTGGTATCTTGAAGTTTTGATTGATGAAGTTAGTGTTTTATGCTTTCTTTGTGGTTGATTGAATGTTAATTGTTGATATTGTGAATATTTTGGTCATAGTTTTTATTTTCCTTCGCAAATTCTCATATTTTGGTTTTATGCCCACCAAGTGTTTGTGAAAATGCCACTTGTTAATTTTGAGTAGATTTTCACACCTTGACTTAGGGTTTGAGTTCCTAGGATACTAGAGTCATAATGTTTGACATTTAGTGGTAATTCTTGAGTAGTTAATTGACTCTTATTTCTATTGAAGCTAGCTTTTTACCAATTAATTTGGTAAGTTAGCTAGGACTTATGGATCAAGGTCAATTATGCTTGCTAAACTTACTCCTCGATGTTAGGGTTAGACTAAGCAAGATTGACTCATGATAGTTGCCATAGTTGTGGTTAGGACGATGATAGGATTCCTTGGATTCTCATTCCCAAGTCAAGGCTCCTTATACATATCTTGCATTTTTACTAGTTTTGATCTTATTTCCCTTTTACTTACATTAATATCAATTTTGATCATTTCTTAGTTCTTTGGTTTCTTAGTTCTTTTAATCTTTCGTTCTTTGATTTTAAAACCCCTTTTTCTTCATAACCGAAAGCGTGACACTTCGATTGCATCCCAAGGGAGACGACCCGAGGTTTAATTACTCTCAATTTTATGTTTTGTATTGGAAATATCAAACTTTGATTTGAGCATTACTAGTTGGTTGAGAACTATACTTGCAACGAGGTTATTACTCTTTTACCGAGAAGAGATTCTTAGCCGACGGTTTTGCTCTTTCAACTACTCTCATGCCGGGTGAGAAATCTTCAGTAGGAATCTTCTTATTCCTCCAGCCTTTGGGTACCTTCTTCTTGGGGCCTCCTCCATCAATGGTGGGTGGTGAATGCCCAACACCAAACTTAGGTTTGATGTCAGGGTGTATTGTATGACTTTCTACCAAGTGAGAAGGCTTGAGCACTGAGCTTTGCATGCTAGTACCACCTTTGTCTGAGAGAGGTTAAGGTTTAAAAATTTTGAACAGCATATAGTCCTCATGCATCCTCAAGACTAACTCTCTTCTCTTTACATCAATCAAGGCTCTCCCAGTGGCTAAGAATGGTCTTCCTAGGATGATGGAGTCATCCTTTTCCTCTCCCGTATCAAGTATCACGAAGTCTGCAGGAAGATAAAGGTCTTCAACCTTTACTAGAATACTCTTCACCAATCCATATGCCCGTGAAGAACGAAACTCTCGCGCGATCTAGAATTTTCACAAATAAATTCTTGTTGTAAGTATAGCTTCTAGACCGACAAGAATTCCTTTCTTACAAAAGTTTTGGTTGTCAGAAGTAACAAACCCAATAAAATTTATAAATCGAAGTATTCAAACCTCGGGTCGTCTTCTCAAGGAATTGCAGGGAGGTATGATTTATTATTGGTTATGGAAAACAGTATTTTTGGGTTTTTGAAAAGGGTTTGAATAAGAGAAAATAGATTGCAGGAATTAATAAATCAATTACTATAAATCTCTTGGCAAGGTATGAAAATCGAAATTCCTATCCTAGTTATCCTTATCAGGTTTGCTGAGAATTGGGTTTTAATCCCACTTAATTATCCCTTATTAAATAAAGGAAAGTCAAGTAGACTAATTAAATTGATCCTCGAGTTTCAGTCAACTTTTAGAGCGATCCAAATTAACTAGCAATTGCAAATTTCAACCACTACTGAGTTTGATAACTCAAGTATTACCAATTAATTAACCAAAGCCAAAAGGGAAAATAAATCATAAATAGAACAAAGCACTCATGAGTCTGAAATACCTCAAATTATATTAATTAAGAAAATCCTAACATGAATGGTTCATAAGCCAATTGGGCAACATAATATCAGATACAAATAAAAGCATCAGAGTGAATAAAAATAGAAGAAAAACGTAGATTATTGAACCTGGTATGAAGAAACAATCATATTGACTAAAAGAAATCCTAAAACCTAAGATAAATCCTAATCCTAAGAGAGAGGAGAGAACCTCTCTCTCTAAAAACTACATCTAATTCCTAAAACTATGTATGAATATATGTTGTATGACGTATATCAATCAATGGATGAATTCCCCAATTTATAGCCTTTAATCTATGTTCTTGGTGCGCGAAATTGTGATCACTACACAACTTTGCACAACTAACCAGCAAGTGCACTGGGTCGTCCAAGTAATAAACCTTACGCGAGTAAGGGTCGATCCCACGGAGATTGTTGGTATGAAGCAAGCTATGGTCACCTTGTAAATCTCAGTCAGGCAGACTCAAATGGGTATAGGTAATAAACGCATAAAGCATAAAGATAAAGATAGAGGCACTTATGTAATTCATTGGTAGGAACTTCAGATAAGCGTATGAAGATGCCTTCCCTTCCGTCTCTCTGCTTTCCTACTGTCTTCATCCAATCCTTCTTACTCCTTTCCATGGCAAGCTTATGTAGGGTTTCACCGTTGTCAGTGGCTACCTCCCATCCTCTCAGTGAAAACGTTCCTATGCTCTGTCACAGCATATGGCTAATCAGCTGTCGGTTCTCGGTCAGGCCGGAATAGAATCCAGTGATTCTTTTGCGTCTGTCACTAACGCCCCGCCTGCTAGGAGTTTGAAGCACGTCACAGTCATTCAATCATTGAATCCTACTCAGAATACCACAGACAAGGTTAGACCTTCCGGATTCTCTTGAATGCCGCCATCAGTTCTCGCCTATACCACGAAGACTCTGATCTCACGGAATGGCTGGCTCGTTTGTCAGGCGAGCACTCGGTTGTCAGGCGATCAACCATGCATCGTGTATCAGGAATCCAAGAGATATTCACTAGAGCCTTGATTGCTTGTAGAACAGAAGTGGTTGTCAGTCACTTTGTTCATAAGTGAGAATGATGATGAGTGTCACGGATCATCACATTCATCAAGTTGAAGAACAAGTGATATCTTGGACAAAGAACAAGCGGAATTGAATAGAAGAACAATAGTAATTGCATTAATACTCGAGGTACAGCAGAGCTCCACACCTTAATCTATGGTGTGTAGAAACTCCACCGTTCAAAATACATAAGAACAAGGTCTAGGCATGGCCGAATGGCCAGCCTCCCAAAGTGAGTTCAATCATAAAAACATGATCAAAAGGCTCTCTAATACAATAGCAAAAGGTCCTACTTATAGAAAACTAGTAGCCTAGGGTGTACAGAGATGAGTAAATGACATAAAAATCCACTTCCGGGCCCACTTGGTGTGTGCTTGGGCTGAGCAATGAAGCAATTTCGTGTAGAGACTCTTCTTGGAGTTAAACGCCAGCTTTTATGCCAGTTTGGGCGTTTAACTCCCATTTAGGTGCCAGTTCCGGCGTTTAACGCTGGAATTTCTGAGGGTGACTTTGAACGCCGGTTTGGGCCATCAAATCTTGGGCAAAGTATGGACTATCATATATTGCTAGAAAGCCCAGGATGTCTACTTTCCAACGCCGTTGAGAGCGCGCCAATTGGGCTTCTGTAGCTCCAGAAAATCCACTTCGAGTGCAGGGAGGTCAGAATCCAACAGCATCTGCAGTCCTTTTCAGTCTCTGAATCAGATTTTTGCTCAGGTCCCTCAATTTCAGCCAGAAAATACCTGAAATCACAGAAAAACACACAAACTCATAGTAAAGTCCAGAAAAGTGAATTTTAACTAAAAACTAATAAAAATATACTAAAAACTAACTAGATCATACTAAAAACACACTAAAAACAATGCCAAAAAGGGTACAAATTATCCGCTCATCACAACACCAAATTTAAATTGTTGCTTGTCCTCAAGCAACTGAAGATCAAATAAGATAAAAAGAAGAGAATATGCAATGAACTCCAAAAATATCTATGAAGATCAGTATTAATTAGATGAGCGGGGCTTTTAGCTTTTTTGCCTCTGAACAGTTTTGGCATCTCACTTTATCCTTTGAAACTCAGAATGATTGGCTTCTTTAGGAACTCAGAATCCAGATAGTGTTATTGATTCTCCTAGTTAAGTATGATGATTCTTGAACACAGCTACTTATTAAGTCTTGGCCGTGGCCCAAAGCACTCTGTCTTCCAGTATTACCACCGGATACATACATGCCACAGACACATAATTGGGTGAACCTTTTCAGATTGTGACTCAGCTTTGCTAGAGTCCCCAATTAGAGATGTCCAAGGTTCTTAAGCACACTCTTTTTGCCTTGGATCACAACTTTATTCTTTCTTTTTCTCTTTCTCTTTTTTTTCGGTTTTTTTTTGCCTCTCTTTTTTTTTGTATTCACTGCTTTTTCTTGCTTCAAGAATCATTTTTATGATTTTTCAGATCCTCAGTAACATGTCTCCTTTTTCATCATTCTTTCAAGAGCCAACATTCATGAATCACAAATTCAAAAAGACATATGCACTGTTTAAGCATACATTCAGAAAACAAAAGTAATGCCACCACATCAAAATAATTAAACTGTTATAAAATCCAAAATTCATGTAATTCTTTTTCTTTTTCAATTAAGAACAAAAAATTTTTTTTTAAGAATGGTGATGGATTCATAGGACATTCATAACTTTAAGGCATAGACACTAAGACACTAATGATCACAAGACACAAATATAGATAAACATAAGCACTAAAATTCGAAAAACAGAAAATAAAGAACAAGGAAATTAAAGAACGGGTCCACCTTAGTGATGGCGGCTCTTTCTTCCTCTTGAAGATCCTATGGAGTGCTTGAGCTCCTCAATGTCTCTTCCTTGTCTTTGTTGCTCCTCTCTCATGATTCTTTGATCTTCTCTAATTTCATGGAGGATGATGGAGTGTTCTTGATGCTCCACCCTTAGTTGTCCCATGTTGGAACTCAATTCTCCTAGGGAGGTATTTAGTTGCTCCCAATAGTTTTGTGGAGGAAAGTGCATCCCTTGAGGCATCTCAGGGATCTCATGATGAGAGGGGTCTCTTGTGTGCTCCATCATTTTCTTAGTGATGCGCTTATCCTCATCAATGGGGATGTCTCCCTCTATGTCAACTCCAACTAAATAACAGAGGTGACAAATGAGATGAGGAAAGGCTAACCTTGCTAGGGTAGAGGACTTGTCCGCCACCTTATAGAGTTCTTGGGCTATAACCTCATGAACTTCCACTTCTTCTCCAGTCATGATGCTATGAATCATGATGGCCCAGTCTAGAGTAACTTCGGACCGGTTGCTAGTGGGAATGATTGAGCGTTGGATAAACTCCAACCATCCTCTAGCCACGGGTTTGAGGTCATGCCTTCTCAATTGAACCGGCTTCCATCTTGAATCTCTCTTCCATTGTGCGCCCTCTTCACATATGACTGTGAGGACTTGGTCCAACCTTTGATTAAAGTTGACCCTTCTAGTGTAAGGGTGTTCATCTCCTTGCATCATGGGCAAATTGAATGCCAACCTTACACTTTCCGGACTAAAATCCAAGTATTTCCCCCGAACCATAGTAAGATAATTCTTTGGGTCCGGGTTCACACTTTGATCATGGTTCTTGGTGATCCATGCATTGGCATAGAACTCTTGAACCATTAAGATTCTGACTTGTTGAATGGGGTTGGTAAGAATTTCCCAACCTCTTCTTCGGATCTCATGTCGGATCTCCGGATATTCACCCTTTTTGAGTGAAAAAGGGACCTCGGGGATCACCTTCTTCAAGGCCACAACTTCATAGAAGTGGTCTTGATGCACCCTTGAGATGAATCTTTCCATCTCCCATGACTCGGAGGTGGAAGCTTTTGCCTTCCCTTTCCTCTTTCTAGAGGTTTCTCCGGCCTTGGATGCCATAAATGGTTATGGAAAAACGAAAAAGCAACGCTTTTACCACACCAAACTTAAAAGGTTTGCTCGTCCTCGAGCAAAAGAAGAAAGAAGAGAGTAGAAGAAGAAGAAATGAGGAAGAAGGGGGTGGCTTTAGTGTTCGGCCAAAGAGGGGGAGAAGTGGTGTTTAGGTTGTGTGAAAATGAAGGGGTGAAGAAGGGTATATATAGGAGAGGGGGTGGGTAAGGTTCGGTCAAGTGAGGGTGGGTTTGGGTGGGAAAGTGGTTTGAATTTGAATGGTGAGGTAGGTGGGGTTTTATGAAGGATGGATGTGAGTGGTGAAGAGGAAGATGGGATTTGATAGGTGAAGGGTTTTTGGGGAAGAGGAGTTGAGGTGATTGGTGAATGGGTGAAGAAGAGAGAGAGAGTGGTGGGGTTAGTGGGGATCCTGTGGGGACCACATATCCTGTGGTGTCAAGGAAAAGTCATCCCTGCACCAAATGGCATTCAAAATCACGTTTTGAGCCATTTCTGGCGTTAAACGCCGGGCTGGTGCCCATTCCTGGCGTTTAACGCCAGGTTCTTGCCCTTTTCTGGCGTTTAACGCCAGTCTGGTGCCCCTTTCTGGCGTTAAACGCCCAGAATGGTGCCAGACTGGGCGTTAAACGCCCAACTGCTTGCCTCACTGGCGTTTAAACGCCAGTGGGTTCTTCCTCCAGGGTGTGCTGTTTTTCTTCCTGTTTTTCATTCTGTTTTCGCTTTTTCAATTGATTTTGTGACTTCTCATGATCATCAACCTACAAAAAAACATAAAATAACAAAAGAAAATAGATAAAATATAACATTGGGTTGCCTCCCAATAAGCGCTTCTTTAATGTCAGTAGCTTGACAGATGGCTCTCATGGAGCCTCACATTTTCTCAGAGCAATGTTGGAACCTCCCAACACCAAACTTAGAGTTTGAATGTGGGGGTTCAACACTAAACTTAGAGTTTGGTTGTGGCCTCCCAACACCAAACTTAGAGTTTGACTGTGGGGGCTCTGTTTGACTCTGATTTGAGAGAAGCTCTTCATGCTTCCTCTCCATGGTGACAGAGGGATATCCTTGAGCCTTAAACACAAAGGATTCTTCATTCACTTGAATGATCAGTTCACCTCTATCAACATCAATCACAGCCTTTGCTGTGGCTAGGAAGGGTCTGCCAAGGATGATGGATTCATCCATGCACTTCCCAGTCTCTAGGACTATGAAATCAGCAGGGATGTAATGGTCTTCAATCTTTACCAGAACATCCTCTACAAGTCCATGAGCTTGTTTTCTTGAGTTGTCTGCCATCTCTAATGAGATTCTTGCAGCTTGCATCTCAAAGATCCCTAGCTTCTCCATTACAGAGAGAGGCATGAGGTTTACACTTGACCCTAAGTCACACAGAGCCTTCTTGAAGGTCATGGTGCCTATGGTACAAGGTATTGAAAACTTCCCAGGGTTTTGTCTCTTTTGAGGCAATTTCTGCCTAGACAAGTCATCCAGTTCTTTGGTGAGCAAATGGGGTTCATTCTCCCAACTCTCATTTCCAAATAACTTGTCATTTAGCTTCATGATTGCCCCAAGGTATTTAGCAACTTGCTCTTCAGTGACATACTCATCCTCTTCAGAGGAAGAATACTCATCAGAGCTCATGAAAGGCAGAAGTAAGTCCAATGGAATCTCTATGGTCTCATTTTGAGCCTCAGATTCCCATGGTTCCTCATTGGGGAACTCAATGGAGGTCAGTGCACGCCCATTGAGGTCTTCCTCAGTGGCGTTCACTTCCTCTCCTTCCTCTCCAAATTCGGCCATATTGATGGACTTGCACTCTCCTTTTGGATTTTCTTCTGTGTTGCTTGGGAGAGTACTAGGAGGGAGTTCAGTTACTTTCTTGCTCAGTTGTCCCACTTGTGCCTCCAAATTCCTAATGGAGGACCTTGTTTCAGTCATGAAACTTTGAGTGGTTTTGATCAGATCAGAGACCATGGTTGCTAAGTCAGAGGGGTTCTGCTTAGAATTCTCTGTCTGTTGCTGAGAAGATGATGGAAAAGGCTTGCCATTGCTAAACCTATTTCTTCCACCATTATTGTTGTTGAAACCTTGTTGAGGTCTCTCTTGATTCTTCTATGAGAAATTTGGGTGATTTCTCCATGAAGAATTAAAGGTGTTTCCATAGGGTTCTCCTAGGTAATTCACCTCTTCCATTGAAGGGTTCTCAGGATCATATGCTTCTTCTTCAGATGAAGCATCCTTAGTACTGCTTGGTGCATTTTGCATTCCAGACAGACTTTGAGAGATCAAATTGACTTGTTGAGTCAATATCTTGTTCTGAGCCAATATGGCATTCAGAGCATCAATCTCAAGAACTCCTTTCTTCTGATTAGTCCCATTGTTTCACAGGATTCCTTTCAGAAGTGTACATGAATTGGTTATTTGCAACCATTTCAATAAGCTCTTGAGCTTCTGTAGGCGTCTTCTTCAGATGAAGAGATCCTCCAGCAGAGCTATCCAAAGACATCTTGGATAGTTCAGAGAGACCATCATAGAAAATACCTATGATGCTCCATTCAGAAAGCATGTCAGAAGGACATTTTCTGATCAATTGTTTGTATCTTTCCCAAGCTTCATAGAGGGATTCTCCATCCTTTTGTCTGAAGGTTTGGACTTCCACTCTAAGCTTACTCAATTTTTGAGGTGGAAAGAACTTTGCCAAGAAGGCATTGACTAGCTTTTCCCATGAGTCCAGGCTTTCTTTAGGTTGTGAGTCCAACCATGTCCTAGCTCTGTCTCTTACAGCAAAAGGGAATATCATAAGTCTATAGACCTCAGGGTCTACCCCATTAGTCTTGACAGTGTCACAGATTTGCAAGAATTCTGCTAAAAACTGATGAGGATCTTCCAATGGAAGTCCATGGAACTTGCAATTCTGTTGCATTAGAGAAACTAATTGAGGCTTAAGCTCAAAGTTGTTTGCTCCAATGGCAGGGATAGAGATGCTTCTCCCATAGAAGTCGGGAGTAGGTGCAGTAAAGTCACCCAGCACCTTCCTTGCATTGTTTGCATTATTGTTGTTTTCGGCTGCCATGGGTTCTTCTTCTTTGAAGATTTCTGTTAGGTCCTTTGCAGAGAGTTGTGCCTTAGCTTCTCTTAGCTTTCGCTTTAAGGTCCTTTCAGGTTCAGGGTCAGCTTCAACAAGAATGCCTTTGTCTTTGTTCCTGCTCATATGAAAGAGAAGAGAACAAGAAAATGTGGAATCCTCTATGTCACAGTATAGAGATTCCTTGAGGTGTCAGAGGAAAAGAAAAGTAGAAGACAGAAGTAGAAAATTCGAACTTATCAAAGAAGAAGGAGTTCGAATTTTTCATTAAGGAATAGTGTTAGTCCATAAATAGAAGGATGTTAGAAGAAAGGAAGTAATTTTCGAAAATTAAGTAAAACATTTTGAAAACATTTTGAAAAACACTAATTGATTTTCGAAAACAAAAGTGGGAAAGAAGTAAAGTGATTTTTGAAAAAGATTTTGAAATTAGAAGTCAAAAAGATTTGATTGAAAACTATTTTGAAAAAGATGTGGTTAAGAAGATATGATTGGTTTTAAAAAAATGTGATTGAGAAAATATGATTTGAAAACAATTTTAAAAAGATTTGATTGTAAAAATTAATGACTTGCCTAACAAGAAAAGATATGATTCAAACATTAAACCTTTCTCAACAGAAAAGGCAACATACTTGAAATGTTCAATCAAATCATTAATTGTTAGCAAGTATCTTTGAAAAAGGAAAAAAATTGATTTTGAAAACATTTGATTGAAAAGATATGATTTGAAAAAGATTTGATTTTGAAAAACTTTGAAAACTTGAAAAAAAAAATTGATTTGAAAACAAAATCTTCCCCCTTGTGCCATCCTGGCGTTAAACTCCCAGAATGGTGCACATTCTGGCGTTTAACGCCCAAAACTCTACCCTTTTGGGCGTTAAACGCCCAACCAGGCACCCTGGCTGGCGTTTAAACGCCAGTCTGTCCTTCTTCACTGGGCGTTTTGAACGCCCAGCTTTTTCTGTATAATTCCTCTGCAGTGTGTTCTGAATCTTCAATTCTCTGTATTATTGACTTGAGAAGACACAAATTAAAAATATTTTTTGGGTTTTTTAATAATCAAAATGCAACTAAAATCAAATAACAATGCATGCAAGACACCAAACTTAGCAGTTTGTATACTACTGACACTAATGAGAATGCATATGAGACACATGAATGAATGCATGCAATTGACACCAAACTTAAGATGAGACTCTAGACTCAAACAAGAAACATAAAATATTTTTGGTTTTTATGATTTTGTAATTTTTTTGTGCTTTTTCGAAAATTATATGGAAAAGAAAATAAAGGTATCAAAATTCTTAATGAGAATTCCAGGAATCATGCAATGTTAGTCTAAAGCTTTAGTCTAAAGGAATTAGACATAGCTAGCTAAGCTTCAGCAGGACATTGCATTCAAGAGCTAAATTGATGATGATCAATCAGCTTTGGTGATGATGAGAACATCACCTTGAAACACTAGAATTCATTCTTAAGAACTCTGAAAAAAATACCTAATCTAAGCAACAAGATGAACCGTCAGTTGTCCATACTCGAACAATCCCCGGCAACGGCGCCAAAAACTTGGTGCACGAAATTGTGATCACTACACAACTTTGCACAACTAACCAGCAAGTGCACTGGGTCGTCCAAGTAATAAACCTTACGCGAGTAAGGGTCGATCCCACGGAGATTGTTGGTATGAAGCAAGCTATGGTCACCTTGTAAATCTCAGTCAGGCAGACTCAAATGGGTATAGGTAATAAACGCATAAAGCATAAAGATAAAGATAGAGGTACTTATGTAATTCATTGGTAGGAACTTCAGATAAGCGTATGAAGATGCCTTCCCTTCCGTCTCTCTGCTTTCCTACTGTCTTCATCCAATCCTTCTTACTCCTTTCCATGGCAAGCTTATGTAGGGTTTCACCGTTGTCAGTGGCTACCTCCCATCCTCTCAGTGAAAACGTTCCTATGCTCTGTCACAGCATATGGCTAATCAGCTGTCGGTTCTCGGTCAGGCCGGAATAGAATCCAGTGATTCTTTTGCGTCTGTCACTAACGCCCCGCCTGCTAGGAGTTTGAAGCACGTCACAGTCATTCAATCATTGAATCCTACTCAGAATACCACAGACAAGGTTAGACCTTCCGGATTCTCTTGAATGCCGCCATCAGTTCTCGCCTATACCACGAAGACTCTGATCTCACGGAATGGCTGGCTCGTTTGTCAGGCGAGCACTCGGTTGTCAGGCGATCAACCATGCATCGTGTATCAGGAATCCAAGAGATATTCACTAGAGCCTTGATTGCTTGTAGAACAGAAGTGGTTGTCAGTCACTTTGTTCATAAGTGAGAATGATGATGAGTGTCACGGATCATCACATTCATCAAGTTGAAGAACAAGTGATATCTTGGACAAAGAACAAGCGGAATTGAATAGAAGAACAATAGTAATTGCATTAATACTCGAGGTACAGCAGAGCTCCACACCTTAATCTATGGTGTGTAGAAACTCCACCGTTCAAAATACATAAGAACAAGGTCTAGGCATGGCCGAATGGCCAGCCTCCCAAAGTGAGTTCAATCATAAAAACATGATCAAAAGGCTCTCTAATACAATAGCAAAAGGTCCTACTTATAGAAAACTAGTAGCCTAGGGTGTACAGAGATGAGTAAATGACATAAAAATCCACTTCCGGGCCCACTTGGTGTGTGCTTGGGCTGAGCAATGAAGCAATTTCGTGTAGAGACTCTTCT
This sequence comes from Arachis stenosperma, assembly GCF_014773155.1. Lineage (NCBI taxonomy): Eukaryota > Viridiplantae > Streptophyta > Magnoliopsida > Fabales > Fabaceae > Arachis > Arachis stenosperma. Next base: position 63,715,579 of record NC_080383.1, read on the forward strand.
TGGAGTTAAACGCCAGCTTTTATGCCAGTTTGGGCGTTTAACTCCCATTTAGGTGCCAGTTCCGGCGTTTAACGCTGGAATTTCTGAGGGTGACTTTGAACGCCGGTTTGGGCCATCAAATCTTGGGCAAAGTATGGACTATCATATATTGCTAGAAAGCCCAGGATGTCTACTTTCCAACGCCGTTGAGAGCGCGCCAATTGGGCTTCTGTAGCTCCAGAAAATCCACTTCGAGTGCAGGGAGGTCAGAATCCAACAGCATCTGCAGTCCTTTTCAGTCTCTGAATCAGATTTTTGCTCAGGTCCCTCAATTTCAGCCAGAAAATACCTGAAATCACAGAAAAACACACAAACTCATAGTAAAGTCCAGAAAAGTGAATTTTAACTAAAAACTAATAAAAATATACTAAAAACTAACTAGATCATACTAAAAACACACTAAAAACAATGCCAAAAAGGGTACAAATTATCCGCTCATCAGTTCTCTGGGCTTGTATCTGGACCAAAAGGTGGCCCAAAATCATCTTCAGCGCATTCTGTGATTTCTGCAGATTGCGCAAGTCACGCGTCCGCGTGATCTGGAGTTTTGCTCTTTTGCGCGGTCGCGTCAGTCATGCGTCTGCGTCAGTTGTATTTCGTGTGAGTCACGCGTTTGCGTCATCCATGTGCTCGCGTCGATGCTCTTTGCGCTAAGCACGCGTCCGCATGGGTCACGCATTCGCGTCGCTTCCAGTTTCTTCAAAAACTCTATTTTGTGCTTTCCTTCTATTTTTGTATGTTTCCTTTCCATCCTTTAAGTCATTCCTGCCCTATAAAACCTGAAAGTACTCAACACACAAATCACGACATCGAATGGTAATAAAAGATAATTAAATTTAATATTTCTAAAGCATAGGAAACATGTTTTCTCATATGTCATATCATAAGGAAGGAATTGTAAAACAATGCAAATTCATATGAATAAGTGGGCAAGGAATTGATAAAATCCACTCAATTAAGCACAAGATAAACCATAAAATAGTGGTTTATCAGCCCGCTTCACGGGCTTGTCTGCCATCTCCAGTGAGATCCTTGTGGCCTGCGCCTCTTGGATCTCTAGCTTCTTCATCACAGAGAGAGGCATCAAAATTATGCTAGATCCAAGGTCGCATAATGCCTTCTCAAATGTGATGGTCCCTATAGTACAGGGAATCAAGAAGCTTCCGGGATCTGGCAATTTCTGAGGTAGCTTCTTTGCACTAGTGCACTGCACTCCTTGGTCAGTACCACAGTTTCATCTTCCCTCAAGGCTTTCTTCTCATAGAATATGCTTTTCAGACAGGCCATATAAGGAGGCTTATTCTCCAACACCTCAGCAAAAGGAATATTGATTAGTAACTTCTTAAAGACTACCAAGGATTGAGCAAGTTGCTCATCCTTGGTCTCCTCTTGCACCTTCTAAAGGTGTTGTGCTTCAGGCTCTTTCATCACCACTAGGGCGTGTACGAGTGTACTTCCAGTCTCTTCTTGAGCTTTTTTCTCCTTCAAATCCTCAGCAACATACTCCTCTTTAGGCACGACCTCCTTGCCCATGGTGAAGGCCTGCACTCTTCCCTTGAATTTACCTGTGTGTTACTTGGAAGAGTGTTGGGAGGTCTCCCAGGTATCCTGTTGCTTAACTGACCTACTTGCACTTCTGAGTTTCGAATTGATGACCGAGAAGGAGGTACAGATAACCTGTTAAGCTCAAAATTATTGGCACCAATGGTTGCCATAGTGGTCTCTTCAACTTACTTCTCAAAAGTTTCCTTGAGATTCTCTCCGACTTTGTAGGCTTTAGTTTGTTACAAATGCCGCCTCAAGGTTCTTTCAGGTTCAGAATCAAACTCGAGAAGGGATTCTTTATCCCTGTTCCTGTTTATAAACAACAAAAAAAGTGGGAGTTTCTATATCAGAGTATAGAGAACTCCCAGTGAGATATCCAAAAAAAAGTAAAAATAAAACAAAATAAAACAATTAACAAAGGAATTCGAAAATAAGAATATAAATTTTAACCTAAAAATTTTTGAAAATTAAAAAGAAAAGGATTTAAAAATTTTTAAAATTCAGAAAGAAAGGAAAAAATACTAAAGGGACACCAAATTTAAAATTTAAAATTAAAAAGAAAATTAATAAAGCAAAAATTTGAAAATAAAGAAAAATAATTAAATAAGAAAAAAAATTAAAAAAAGTAATGGAACAAAACTAAAATTACCTAATCTAAGCAACAAGACAACTGGTAGTTGTCAATTATGAACAATCACCGGCAACGGCACCAAAAACTTGCTGCGGATTTTTGGAATATCCACAACTGAATCGGCAAGTGCATCGGGTCGTCCAAGTAATACCTCAGGTGAGTGAGGGTCGATCCCACGATGATTGTCAGACTGAGCAAGCAATGGTTATCCTGTTAGACTTAGTGAGGCAAACAGTAAAAGAGAGTTGTTGTTGTTGTAAACACATAAAAATAATAAACAAGTAAAGAAAAACAGTTAAAGGTTTAGTGAAAAATAATAATGAGAAATCAGTTTAGGTCTCGGAGATGTTTATCTTTTCAAATTAAAACTTCTAACTAACTATTTTAACAAAAAATGATTCATTCTATGGCAAACTGTAAGTGATTAAACCCTAATCCCTTAGTGATTTAATCTCCTCTAACCCTCATCAAATGCCACTCCCGTGGTCACTCAATTCAAATTGGAGGGTGAAGTTCAGAAAACTAGTTTATACCACAAAGGCCCTAATCACCCCAATCCCGGCTGAATAGATGTTACTTATCCCCATCAGGTTGTGTGATTAACCGTCTAGGAGGAGTGTTTTTGAGCTGTAGTTCAAGCGAGATAACTCTCTCAAAAATCACAAGAACTCATGTAGAAAAGGGTCATATTCTACCCAATTCATAGGATTTAGAACAAAAATAACACCTTATAATTGAATCAAATATATATTAAAATAGAAGAATAATAATCTTAATCCATAAAAATAAATAGAGCTCCTAACCTTAACCAAGTGGCTTAGTTGCTCATAACTTACAGAGAAAACAGGTTTTTGAAAAAGTGCAGAAGGAAGATCATCCTAAACCTAAGTAATCTTTTCTTTAAATACTAACCTAATAATAAATTCTAGACCTAAAAGATATTATTTTGTAAATAAAAATTACAAAAAGAAAATAAAATAAAACTAAGAGGTGATAAATCCACTTGGAGGCCCAAAGAGGTGTGAAACGGGCTACTACTGGCGTTTGACGCCGGTTTGGGCGTTAAACGCCCAAAGAGGAAGCATATGTCTCTGGTTTGTGCCCCCTACTGGTGTGAAACGCCAGGTGGGCGTTCAGCGTCCAGGGGGAATACTGCTAGCATTTTCCTTTCTTGCTTCAAGCTTCTCTAAACTGCTTCGAATTTCACCTAAAATCATAAAAACACAAGAAAAACTCAAAGTAGCTTCCAAAAGTAAATTTTGCACTAAAATCAAGTGAAAATAAATAAAATTTAACCAAAAATAATGTAAAAATAACTAGAAAAAAGTGTATAAGATGATCATGCATCACCGAGTCAGAGTAGAAGAACATATGTGGGAGCTCGAATCAGAGATGAGGAAGGACTACCCGCATTTATTTTCAAGTGATTGAATTTTGGGGATAAAATTTCTAATTAGGTGGGTAGGATGTAAACCCCAGTTATTTAATAATTAATTAACTAATCAATTAATTATGAGCCAATGAAATTAGAAAATTAAATTTTATAATTTGAAGAAGAAAAAATATTTAGGATACGAATTAAAATGTTAATCTTAAAGATATTGGCCTAAAATTGGGCCAACAGACAAAAACGAGTAAATTGAGCCCAATGGGGCCCATGGCCCACTCACTAACAACCCATTTAGTCAAAGCTTCAGCACATCACCCTTCATTTGGAAGTGAAACACATTTAGAAAAGAGAGAATGAAGAACCAGAACCCTAACTCAATCAAATCTTCAATTCCTCATAACTTTTGATCCGGAACTCTGATCGCCGTACCGTTAGCAGCCACATGATCAGATCTTCAATTTTATCTAAACAAAGTGGTAAGAATATCTGAATTTCTTTTTTAGTTCTCCCTTTCATTCTAATTTATGGTTTTTGTTGAGTATTGAGAAATTTTGTATCTTTGGTTATTTAAGTGTTATCTAGCATTGGGTGATTGTAGTACTTCGAATAAAGCTTTGGTGGCTGAAACTTATTGAATTTGATTGGGAATATTGGAAGCTTGAATTGTGGCATTTTGAGTTTGGGAGAAATCGGCCAAAGTATGGTTTTGGTTTCTTATAAATAATATGTAATGTTGTATGAAACTAAAGCTAGTTGCCCTTAAGATAGGTTTGAATGGTATGAATTGGTTGATTGATGTGGTTAGTGAATGAATATATGTATATGTATGTATGATCTAGTTGGTGGTAAAATTGTGGAATTGAGTTTGTGGATGATTGTTGATATTAAATATTGATGAGAATTGAATTGGAGAGTTGAACTGAGTTGGAGTATGGTTTTGGTCATGGTTTGCTTGATAATGAATGTGATAAATGAATTGGAATTGGTTTGATTAGGCTTGTAATGGTTAAGAATTGATGATTGAATGTTTAGAAGGCCTAAAAATGGTAAGGGAGTGGTTTGGATTGATTTGAATTGTTGAATTGGTTAAAAGTGTGTGTTTACATAATTAGGTGAAACTAGAATTTTAACCAACTTTAAGGAACTATAACTTGGCTTTCGAACCCTCAAATTTTTTAGAACTTGTATTAAATGAAACTTGGGTTCGAGTATTTTATGACGATAAAAAAATGGACAGAAAATAATTTTTAACGAAAAAATTATGTGCATTTAAAGTTTACGGTTAAAAACTGAATTCCGCAGAAGTTGTAGAAAATTAAGGTCATGCGTACATATGATGGGTGTTACAGGAGTGAAAGAGCCTTGTGCGAGTCTTGTGCGCATGCCATGCGTTTGCACAAAATCAAAGTTATGTGTACGCACAACTTTCATTTCAGAAATGTATCTTTTTCGTGCGCATTTCACGCGTACACACAAAAAGGGGTTCATGCGTACGTACGAGGCATGTGTATGCACGAATACCCTGTTTTTTAAGAAATGTTGTTTTCAACTATTTTTGCCTATCCAGCCTGATTTTTCATCTCTGTAATCTCCTGTTTAAGGTCCGATAGCTAGTTTTTAGGCTTCCGAATAAGAGCAAACATATGGAGTGAGTTAGACTGATATTGAGGGAGATTTGCAAAGTGAACAATTGAATTAGTGAGGCAATGATAATGCTGAATTGTGATATGATTGATCGAGATGATGATATTGATGAATTATGATCTAAAGATCTAAATGGCAAGTGCATTTAAATATCTGAGATACAAGTTTTCCTAGGTAGATGCAGTAGTTCACCCCCACTTGCTACAGGTCGAGACTCAATACTCTGTCGATCCTCCATCGCAAAATGTAGCAGGACACTTTAAATTTCCAGATTATTTTCTTAATGAGATGGTAAATGAATGAATATGTATGTGAATAACTCTCGGGGATTTGCACACGGAGGGACTGTTCAGGGTTTGCTACCGGACATATCGGGTTTGGCTGTATAACTGACAGATGGGCTCATTGACCATAGGACAGACATACATCATGTGCATTTGTATGATTTGTTTGAGTATGCACTTTGTGATTGTGTTTTCCTAATTGAATTATCTGTACCTATATGTTGCATGACTTAAACACTTTACCTATTTTCTTAATTGTGTATTACTTGTATGTCTTGTATGTGTTTGCCTTTGAGAGATTCCTTATGCTGGTGGGCGTGGTGCTGAGGGTTGTTCCTGAAGATCGGATTTTTGTGTGGTATAAAATTCACAAATGAAATCTCATTGCAAGTATAGTTTCTAAACCAACAATAATTCTTTCATACAAAAATTTGTTTGTCACAAGTAACAAACCCCTAATAATCCTAATAACCGAAGTATTTAAACCTTAAGTCGTTCTCCCTAGGAATTGCAATAAAATATTCTTGTTATTGGTTATGAAGTATATTTTGGGATTTTTGTAGTAAGAGATAAGAAATGTAAATGGCAAAGGAGATGAACTAACAATTGAGAAAGCTCTTGACAAGGTATGAGAATTAAAAATCCTATCCTAATTATCATCTTCAAGTGTGACAAAAAGAATTGTTCATTGCTCCCACTTGGTTAATCTCAAACCATGAAGGAAAGTCAAGTGGATGAATTAACTTGATATCACAGGTCCTAGCCAAATCTAGATGAAAGACTAGCTATAGTGACATTCAAGTCAATTAGCAACTTCCAATTATCAATTATCAAGGGAATTAGTTAACTCAAGAGTCTCCAATTACTCAACCAAAGCCAAGAGAAACAATATCTACTCTAACATCCTTCCAAGCATTTTATCAAACACTTGGAAGGCATAAAAGAAAAGCATAATAGGGTGACAACAAGAATGAAATCTAATAACTACTTATTTCAAGGAAATTAACAACAACAATCAATTAATGCACAATTAACATACCTCAAATTGCATTAAAAGAAAATAAAAGGAACAAGAGTGTATCAACAACAAAGTAAATAAAATAGAGACATTTACAACAAGAGAATAGAAGAACAAGATGTAACAACAAGAAATTGAGAAGGAGAAGTAATTGAGAAGAAGAATTAAACCTAGATCTAAGAGAAGAGCTTAAACCTAATCCTAATCCTAATTATAGAGAGAAGAGAGAGCTTCTCTCTCTAGAAAACTAACTATAACTACTTCTAAAACTAATTGGTAACTAACTAGTTCATTCCCCTTCAATCCTTGAGTTAAATAGCATCATAAATGAGTTGGATTGGGCCCAAAATGCTTCAGAAATCACTGGCCACGAGTTGCCTTTAGTGAGTCACATGCAAGCATCGATGCATACATGTACATCACGCGTACGTGTCTTTAAACGCCAGGAAATGATGGTAAATCTTATATCAATTTGAAGCCACAGATGTTAGCTGGTGCACGAAATTGCAATCACACTTTTGCAATCCCGCACAACTAACCAGCAAGTGCACTGGGTCGTCCAAGTAATACCTTGCGTGAGCAAGGGTCGATCCCACGGAGATTGTCGGCTTGAAGCAAGCTATGGTTATCTTGTAAATCTTAGTCAGGATATCAGAAATTATCAGGATTGATTGTAAAAAGCAAAAGAACATGAAATTGTTACTTGTTTTGCAGTAATGGAGAATAGGTTGAGGTTTGGAGATGCTCCATCTTCTGAATCTCTGCTTTCCTACTGTCTTCTTCATCAAACACGCAAGGCTCCTTCCATGGCAAGCTGTATGTAGGGTTTCACCGTTGTCAATGGCTACCTCCCATCCTCTCATTGGAAATGTTCAACGCACCCTGTCACGGCACGGCTATCCATCTGTCGGTTCTCAATCAGGCCGGAATAGAATCCAGTGATTCTTTTGCGTCTGTCACTAACGCCCCGCCCTCAGGAGTTTGAAGCACGTCACAGTCATTCAATCATTGAATCCTACTCAGAATACCACAGACAAGGTTTAGACCTTCCGGATTCTCTTGAATGCCGCCATCAGTTCTAGCTTATACCACGAAGATTCCGATTAAGGAATCCAAGAGATAACTACTCAATCTAAAGTAGAACGGAGGTGGTTGTCAGTCACACGTTCATAGTTGAGAATGATGATGATTGTCACGGATCATCACATTCATCCGGATTAAGAACAAGTGTTATCTTAGAATGGAAGCAAACATGATTGAATAAGAAACAGTAGTAATTGCATTAATCCATCAAGACACAGCAGAGCTCCTCACCCCCAACCATGGGGTTTAGAGACTCATGCTGTGGAAAGTACACAAGAAACGTGTAAAAATGCTATGAGGTCATAAGGTCTAGATACAATGTCAAAAGGTCCTATTAATAGTAAACTAGTCACCTAAGGTTTTACAGAAATAAGTAAATGACAGAAAAATCCACTTCCGGGCCCACTTGGTGTGTGTTTGGGCTGAGCAATGAAGTAATTTCGTGTAGAGACCTTTTCTGGAGTTAAACGCCAGCTTTCATGCCAGTTTGGGCGTTTAACTCCAAGTTTTATGCCAGTTCCGGCGTTTAACGCTGGAATTTCTGAGGCCGAATTGCTACGCCGGTTTGGGCCATCAAATCTTGGGTAAAGTATGGACTATTATATATTGCTGGAAAGCCCAGGATGTCTACTTTCCAACGCCATTGAGAGCGCGCCAATTGGGCTTCTGTAGCTCCAGAAAATCCACTTCGAGTGCAGGGAGGTCAGAATCCAACAGCATCTGCAGTCCTTTTCAGTCTCTGGATCAGATTTTTGCTCAGGTCCCTCAATTTCAGTCAGAAAATACCTGAAATCACAGAAAAATACACAAACTCATAGTAAAGTCCAGAAAAGTGAATTTTAACTAAAAACTAATAAAAATATACTAAAAGCTAACTAAAAGATACTAAAAACATACTAAAAATAATGCCAAAAAGCGTATAAATTATCCGCTCATCACAACACCAAACTTAAATTGTTGCTTGTCCCCAAGCAACTGAAAATCAAAATAGGATAAAAAGAAGAGAATATACTATAGACTCCAAAATATCAAAGAAACATAGCTCCAATTAGATGAGCGGGACTAGTAGCTTTTTGCCTCCGAACAGTTTTGGCATCTCACTCTATCCTTTGAAGTTCAGAATGATTGGCATCTATGAAAACTCAGAACTCAGATAGTGTTATTGATTCTCCTAGTTAAGTATAATGATTCTTGAACATAGCTAGTGTATGAGTCTTGGCTGTGGCCCAAAGCACTCTGTCTTCCAGTATTACCACCGGATACATACATGCCACAGACACATAATTGGGTGAACCTTTTTAGATTGTGACTCAGCTTTGCTAAAGTCCCCAATTAGAGGTGTCCAGGGTTCTTAAGCACACTCTTTTTGCCTTGGTTCACACCCTTATTTCTTTCTTTTCTCTTTTTTTTCGAAATTTTTTTTTTTCGAATTTTTTTTTCACTGCTTTTTCTTGCTTCAAGAATCAATTTTGATGATTTTTCAGATCCTCAATAACATTTCTCTTTCTCCTCATTCTTTCAAGAGCCAACAATTTTAACATTCTTAAAACAACAAATTCAAGAGACATATGCACTGTTTAAGCATTCATTCAGAAAACAAAAAGTATTATCACCACATCAAACTAATTCAACTAGTTTCAGAGATAAATTTCGAAATCCTGTACTTCTTGTTCTTTTGTGATTAAAGCATTTTTCATTTAAGAGAGGTGATGGATTCATAGGACATTCATAACTTTAAGGCATATATTTTATTAATTATGAACTAAGAACAAGACTCAAATATAGATATAAGATGAGACTAAAAAAAGTAGAAAACAAAAGATAAATGCAAAAATAGGCTCCTAATGATAGAGGTTTTCACAGAGTTGGGACTCAACAACCTTGATTTTGAGAAGTGGATGCTCCCTCAGCTTGAGAGGAGAGCTTTTGGCGCTTCATCTCTTGGATTTCACGCCCCTGCTTCTCTTGTTCCTTCAGCAATTTGCAGAGCATGCAGTTCTGATTCTGCTGTTCTTCCTTAAGTTGCTCCATAGTCTCTTGCAACTTGGTGATAGATGCTTCCAGGCTGGCCCAGTAGCCAATTTCAGGAAATTCAGGGAGGAACTCATGCGCCCTCCTTTTGATAGAGTTGTCTTGCACTTGTCCTTCCATTGACTTCTTGGTGATTGGGTGTTCAATGGGTATGAATTCATCTACCCCCATCTTCACCCCAGCCTCTTTACAGAGCAAGGAAATCAAGCTTGGGTAAGCCAGTTTGGCTTCAGTGGAATTTTTATTTGCAATTGTGTAAATCTCACAAGCAATCACATGATGGACCTCCACTTCTTTTCCAAGCATAATGCATTGATTCATCACTGCTCTCTTGATGGTGACCTCAGAACGGTTGCTAGTGGGCAATATAGAGCGCCCAATGAAGTCTAGCCAACCTCTTGCAATTGGCTTGAGGTCTCCCCTCTTGAGTTGGTTTGGGACACCCTTTGAATTGGTTATCCACTTAGTCCCAGGGAGACATATGTCTTCTAGAACTTGATCCAACCCCTTATCTACTCTCACCATCCTCCTATTAAAGGAGTCAGGATCATCTTGCAGTTGAGGCAATTTAAAGATTTCTCTTATTTTGTCCAGATGGAAGTACATAACTTTCCCTCTGACCATAGTTCTGTAGGTATGGTAAGCAGTTCCAGTCATTCTCTGCTTATCTGTCAGCCACAGATTTGAGTAGAATTCCTGAACCATGTTCCTTCCAACCTTTGTCTCAGGATTGGTTAGAACTTCCCATCCTCTGTTTCGAATTTGCTCTTGGATCCCCGGATATTCATCTTCTTTCAGATCAAAATTCACTTCCGGGATCACTGACCTCAGACCCATTATTTTGAGATAATGGTCTTCATGTTCTTTAGTTAAGAACTTCTCTTGATTCCAAAGATTCTTTGGATTATTCTCTTTCTTGCCTCTTAAATTGGTTTATTTTCCCTTAGGAGCCATGATATTGATGAATCTTGGCTTAGTGATCACGGAAAAGCACACCAAACTTAGAGGTTTGCTTGTCCTCAAGCAAAAGAAAAGAGATAAGAGAGGGGGAGGAAGAGGAAATTCGAATGGTGTGGTTGGAAGAGGGGGAACAAACGTGTATTTATAAGGTGGGGAGGGGAGTTTTCGAAAAAAAAAAGAATTTGAAAGGAGATTTGAGAAGATATGAAAAGAAATTGAGAAAAGGGTGAAATTTTTGAACAATGTTTGTAATTGATTTGAAATAAATTTGAAAAATGGTTTTGATTTTTTAAGATTTGAAAGTGAATGATGAATGATTGAAGTGTGATTTTGTAGAAAAGTGTGGGTAAGAAAAGGAAAGTTCGAAAAATTTTGATTTGAAAACAAAATTGTGGTCCCCCCACCTTGCTGGCGTTAAACGCCCAGAATGGCACCCATTCTGGCGTTTAACGCCCATTTGTTGCCCCTTTTGGGCGTTTAACGCCCAGCCAGGTGCCCTGGCTGGCGTTAAACGCCAGAAATCCTTTGTCACTGGGCGTTTTTCCAAAACGCCCAGGATGCTGCACACCTGGCGTTAAACGCCCAGAATGGTGCCCATTCTGGCGTTTAACGCCCAAAATGGTACCATTACTGGCGTTAAACGCCCAGAATGGTGCCCATTCTGGCGTTTAACGCCCAAAATGCCCCTTACTGGCATTTTTTCGCCAGTAAGCTCATTTTCTCTGCTTTTTGAGCTGAATCCTTCTGTAACTCTGTGAATTCCTTCATTTTTGATACTTGCCTCTGTAAGAACAATTCATACAACCTTCTAATGACTGGGTTGCCTCCCAGCAAGCGCTTCTTTACTGTCTTTAGCTGGACTTTCACTGAGAATCACTCGAGTCTCAATTTTGAGCATTCCTGCTCAAAATTTCCTTCAAGATAATGCTTTATTCTCTGTCCATTAACAATGAACTTTTTGTCAGAATCAATATCCTGAAGCTCAACATACCCATATGGTGAGACTCCTGTAATCACATATGGACCCCTCCATCGGGATTTGAGTTTTCCTGGAAACAATTTGAGCCTAGAGTTGAAGAGCAGAACTTTTTGTCCTGGCTCAAAGACTCTGGTTGACAACTTCTTGTCATGCCATTTCTTTGCCTTTTCCTTATAAATTTTTGCATTTTCAAAGGCATTGAGTCTGAACTCCTCTAGCTCATTTAGCTGGAGCAATCTTTTTTCACCAGCTAACTGTGCATCCATATTTAGGAATCTGGTTGCCCAGTAGGCTTTGTGTTCCAGTTCCACAGGCAAATGACAGGCCTTCCCATACACCAATTGGTATGGAGAGGTTCCTATAGGAGTCTTGAATGCTGTTCTGTATGCCCACAGAGCATCATCCAAGCTCTTTGCCCAATCCTTTCTTCGGGCTATCACAGTCCGTTCTAGGATTCTCTTTAGTTCTCTGTTAGAGACTTCAGCTTGCCCATTTGTCTGTGGATGATATGCAGTTGCCACTTTATGGCTAATTCCATATCTAACCATAGCAGAGTATAGCTGTTTGTTGCAGAAATGAGAGCCCCCATCACTGATTAGTACTCTGGGAACACCAAATCTGCTGAAAATGTTTTTTTGGAGGAATTTCAGTACAGTCTTGGTATCATTAGTGGGTGTAGCAATTGCTTCTACCCACTTAGATACATAGTCCACTACCACCAGAATGTAAGTGTTTGAGTATGATGGTGGGAATGGTCCCATGAAATCAATCCCCCATACATCAAACAATTCTATCTCTAATATCCCTTGTTGAGGCATGGCATATCCGTGAGGCAGGTTACCAGCTCTTTGGCAACTGTCACAGTTACGCACAAACTCTCGGGAATCTTTATAGAGAGTAGGCCAGTAGAAGCCGCACTGGAGGACTTTAGTGGCTGTTCGCTCACTTCCAAAATGTCCTCCATACTGTGATCCATGGCAGTGCCATAGGATCCTTTGTGCTTCTTCTCTGGGTACACATCTGCGGATCACTCCGTCAGCACATCTCTTAAAGAGATATGGTTCATCCCAGAGGTAGTACTTGGCGTCTGAAATTAATTTCTTTCTTTGCACTCTGCTGTACTCCTTGGGTATGAACCTCACAGCTTTATAGTTTGCAATATCTGCAAACCATGGAGCTTCCTGAATGGCAAAGAGTTGCTCATCTGGGAAAGTCTCAGAGATCTCAGTAGAAGGGAGGGACGTCCCACCTACTGGTTCTATCCGGGACAGATGATCAGCTACTTGGTTCTCTGTCCCTTTTCTGTCTCTTATTTCTATATCAAACTCTTGCAGAAGCAACACCCATCTTATAAGCCTGGGTTTTGAATCCTGCTTTGTGAGTAAGTATTTAAGAGCAGCATGGTCAGTGTACACAATCACCTTTGATCCCACTAGGTAGGTTCTAAACTTGTCAATGGCATAGACCACTGCAAGTAATTCTTTTTCTGTGGTTGTGTAATTCTTCTGTGCATCATTTAGAACACGGCTAGCATAATAAATGACATGCAGAAGTTTGTTATGCCTCTGTCCCAACACTGCACCAATGGCATGATCACTGGCATCACACATTAATTCAAATGGTAATGCCCAATCTGGTGCAGAGATGACTAGTGCTGTGACCAGCTTAGCTTTCAGGGTCTCAAATGCCTGCAGACACTGTGTGTCAAACACACATGGTGTGTCAGCAGCTAACAGGTTACTCAAAGGCTTAGCAATTTTCGAAAAATCCTTGATAAACCTTCTGTAGAATCCTGCATGCCCCAGAAAGCTTCTGATTGCCTTAACATTGGCAGGTGGTGGTAATTTTTCAATTACCTCTACCTTTGCCTTATCCACCTCTATTCCCCTGCTTGAAATTTTGTGCCCAAGGACAATTCCTTCAGTCACCATAAAGTGACATTTCTCCCAGTTTAAAACTAGGTTAGTCTCTTGGCATCTTTTCAGGACAAGTGCTAGGTGATTAAGACATGAGCTAAATGAGTCTCCATATACTGAAAAGTCATCCATGAAGACTTCCAGAAATTTCTCTACCATATCTGAGAAGATAGAGAGCATGCACCTCTGAAAGGTTGCAGGTGCATTGCACAGACCAAAAGGCATCCTCCTATAGGCAAACACGCCAGAAGGGCAAGTAAATGCTGTTTTCTCTTGGTCCTGAGGATCTACTGCAATTTGGTTGTAGCCTGAATAGCCATCCAAAAAGCAGTAATAATCATGACCAGCTAGTCTTTCTAGCATTTGGTCTATGAATGGTAAAGGAAAATGATCCTTTCTGGTGGCTGTATTGAGTCTTCTGTAATCAATACACATGCGCCACCCTGTGACTGTCCTTGTAGGAACCAGTTCATTTTTTTCATTATGAACCACTGTCATGCCTCCCTTTTTGGGAACAACTTGGACAGGGCTCACCCAGGGGCTATCAGAAATAGGATAAATAATCCCAGCCTCCAGTAATTTAGTGACCTCTTTCTGCACCACCTCCTTCATGACAGGATTTAGCCTCCTCTGTGGTTGGACCACTGGTTTGGCATTATCCTCCAATAGGATCTTGTGCATGCATCTAGCTGGGCTAATACCCTTGAGATCACTTATGGACCACCCAAGAGCTGTCTTGTGTGTCCTTAGCACTTTAATTAGTGCTTCCTCTTCCTGTGGATTTAAAGCAGAGCTTATAATCACTGGAAAAGTGTCACCCTCTCCCAGAAATGCATATTTCAGGGATGATGGTAGTGGTTTGAGTTCAGGCTTAGGAGGCTTATCCTCTTCCTGAGGAATTTTCGAAAATTCCTTTACCTCCTCTGGTTCTTCCTGATCAGTTTGAGCATCTTTGAAGATGTCCTCAAGTTCTGATTCTAGGCTTTCAGCCATATTGATCTCTTCTACCAGAGAGTCAATAATGTCAGCGCCCATGCAGTCATTTGGTGTGTCTGGATGCTGCATAGCTTTTACAGCATTCAACTTGAACTCATCCTCATTGACTCTCAAGGTTACTTCCCCTTTTTGTACATCAATGAGAGTTCGTCCGGTTGCTAGGAATGGTCTTCCTAGAATGAGAGTTGCACTCTTGTGCTCCTCCATTTCCAGCACTACAAAGTCAGTGGGAAAGGCAAATGGCCCAACCTTGACAATCATGTCCTCTATTATGCCTGATGGGTGTTTAATGGAGCCATCAGCAAGTTGGAGGCATATCCTGGTTGGTTTGACTTCTCCAATCAACCCAAGCTTTCTGATAGTGGATGCAGGTATTAGATTGATGCTTGCTCCAAGATCACATAAAGCTGTCTTGGTGCAAGTGCCTTCTAATGTGCATGGTATCAGAAAGCTTCCAGGATCCTGAAGCTTTTCTGGTAAGCTTTTTAGAATGACTGCACTGCATTCTTCAGTGAGAAACACTTTTTCAGTTTCTCTCCAATCCTTCTTATGACTTAAGATTTCCTTCATGAACTTAGCATAAGAAGGTATTTGCTCAAGTGCCTCTGCAAAAGGAATCTTTATTTCAAGAGTCCTTAAATAGTCTGCAAAGCGGGCAAATTGCTTATCCTGTTCCGCTTTGCGGAGTTTCTGAGGATAAGGCATCTTGGCTTGATATTCTTCAACCTTAGATGCTGCAGGTTTATTCCTTACAGAAGTGGTTGAAGAAGACTTTTTAGAGGGATTACTGTCAGCACTCTCAGGTGTCTGATCTTCCCTTGGCGTTTGAACGCTAGGATTGGGTGGAAAATGGGCGTTTAACGCCAGCTTTTCCCCCTTTTCTGGCGTTTGAACGCCAGAACTGGGCAAGGAATGGGTGTTTAACGCCAGCTTTCCTTCCCTTTCTGGCGTTTGAACGCCAATGAAATTCCTCTCTGGGCTCTTACTGTCCTCAGAGGGATTTTGAACAGTGGTTTGGTTGTCCTCTGTCATTTGTTCTTTGTTTGGCTTTTTGCTCTTTTGAGCAGTGTTATTCAAGGTCTTCCCACTCCTCAATTGAACTGCTTGACACTCCTCTGTTATCTGTTTAGATATTTGCTGTTTTGCTTGATTCAACTGTAGTTCTATGCTCTTATTAGCAACTTTAGTTTCATGGAGCATCTCTTTAAATTCTGCTAACTGTTCTGTCATTAGGAGCAATTGTTGATTAAGCTCATTCATCTGTTCTTGAGGATTAGGATCAGTGACTAATGCCATGACTTCCTCTTTTGGAACGAACTCATTGCTAGAATATAAGTATTGGTTTCTAGCAACAGTGTCTATAAGCTCTTGAGCTTCTTCAATTGTCTTCCTCATGTGTATAGATCCACCAGCTGAGTGGTCTAAAGACATCTGAGCTTTTTCTGTAAGCCCATAGTAGAAAATGTCTAACTGGACCCACTCTGAAAACATTTCAGAGGGACATTTCCTTAGCATACCTCTATACCTCTCCCAGGCATTATAAAGGGATTCATTATCCTCTTGTTTAAAGCCTTGGATGTCCAGCCTTAGCTGTGTCATCCTCTTTGGAGGGTAAAAATGATTCAGGAATTTGTCTGATAACTGTTTCCATGTCTTTATGCTTGCTGTAGGTTGGTTATTCAACCACCTTTTAGCTTGATCTTTTACAGCAAATGGAAACAGCAACAGTCTGTAGACATCCTGATCCACCTCTTTATCATGTACTGTGTCAGCAATTTGCAAGAACTGTGCCAGAAACTCAGTAGGTTCTTCCTGTGGAAGACCGGAATACTGGCAATTTTGCTGCACTATGATAATGAGTTGAGGATTTAGCTCAAAGCTGCTTGCTTTGATGGGAGGTGTACAGATGCTACTCCCATATGCAGCTGTAATGGGGTTAGCATATGACCCCAGAGTCCTCTTGGACTGATTAATTCCACTTAAGTCCATAGTGGACAAAAGGGAAATGATAATGATTGCAAAGAGATGAATTTTGTTTATTTTTTATTTTTTTATTTTTTGAAATATCCGAAAAAATTAAAATGAAATAAAATAAAATAAAAAAAATTCGAAAATCAAAAGGGAAATGAAATCAAAGCAAATTGAGAACTGAATCAATTAGTAAAAGAGAAGATTTTGAAAACAGCAATTAAAAAGATATGATTGAAAAATTTTTATGAAAAGATTTGATTTTTGATAAGAGGAAAGAGAAAAACACAAAAAGACACCAAACTTAAAATTTTTAGAAATCAAACACTAATTTTTTCGAAAATTTTTAAAGGAAAAACACAAAGAGGACACCAAACTTAGAATTTTTTATGAATCAAAAAGGGACTAAGAATATGCAAAAACGAAAATTTTAACAGAAAAATAAAAGCATACAATTGACACCAAACTTAGAATATGAAACTAGACTCAACTAAAAGACTCTAAACCAACAAAAAATAGTCCTAATCTAAGCAACAAGATAAGCCGTCAGTTGTCCAAACTCGAACAATCCCCGGCAACGGCGCCAAAAACTTGGTGCACGAAATTGCAATCACACTTTTGCAATCCCGCACAACTAACCAGCAAGTGCACTGGGTCGTCCAAGTAATACCTTGCGTGAGCAAGGGTCGATCCCACGGAGATTGTCGGCTTGAAGCAAGCTATGGTTATCTTGTAAATCTTAGTCAGGATATCAGAAATTATCAGGATTGATTGTAAAAAGCAAAAGAACATGAAATTGTTACTTGTTTTGCAGTAATGGAGAATAGGTTGAGGTTTGGAGATGCTCCATCTTCTGAATCTCTGCTTTCCTACTGTCTTCTTCATCAAACACGCAAGGCTCCTTCCATGGCAAGCTGTATGTAGGGTTTCACCGTTGTCAATGGCTACCTCCCATCCTCTCATTGGAAATGTTCAACGCACCCTGTCACGGCACGGCTATCCATCTGTCGGTTCTCAATCAGGCCGGAATAGAATCCAGTGATTCTTTTGCGTCTGTCACTAACGCCCCGCCCTCAGGAGTTTGAAGCACGTCACAGTCATTCAATCATTGAATCCTACTCAGAATACCACAGACAAGGTTTAGACCTTCCAGATTCTCTTGAATGCCGCCATCAGTTCTAGCTTATACCACGAAGATTCCGATTAAGGAATCCAAGAGATAACTACTCAATCTAAAGTAGAACGGAGGTGGTTGTCAGTCACACGTTCATAGTTGAGAATGATGATGATTGTCACGGATCATCACATTCATCCGGATTAAGAACAAGTGTTATCTTAGAATGGAAGCAAACATGATTGAATAAGAAACAGTAGTAATTGCATTAATCCATCAAGACACAGCAGAGCTCCTCACCCCCAACCATGGGGTTTAGAGACTCATGCTGTGGAAAGTACACAAGAAACGTGTAAAAATGCTATGAGGTCATAAGGTCTAGATACAATGTCAAAAGGTCCTATTAATAGTAAACTAGTCACCTAAGGTTTTACAGAAATGAGTAAATGACAGAAAAATCCACTTCCGGGCCCACTTGGTGTGTGTTTGGGCTGAGCAATGAAGTAATTTCATGTAGAGACCTTTTCTGGAGTTAAACGCCAGCTTTCATGCCAGTTTGGGCGTTTAACTCCAAGTTTTATGCCAGTTCCGGCGTTTAACGCTGGAATTTCTGAGGCCGAATTGCTACGCCGGTTTGGGCCATCAAATCTTGGGCAAAGTATGGACTATTATATATTGTTGGAAAGCCCAGGATGTCTACTTTCCAACGCCGTTGAGAGCGCGCCAATTGGGCTTCTGTAGCTCCAGAAAATCCACTTCGAGTGCAGGGAGGTCAGAATCCAACAGCATCTGCAGTCCTTTTCAGTCTCTGGATCAGATTTTTGCTCAGGTCCCTCAATTTCAGTCAGAAAATACCTAAAATCATAGAAAAACACACAAACTCATAGTAAAGTCCAGAAAAGTGAATTTTAACTAAAAACTAATAAAAATATACTAAAAGCTAACTAAAAGATACTAAAAACATACTAAAAACAATGCCAAAAAGCGTATAAATTATCCGCTCATCATTAGCTTTCCAACGCAATTAAAACCACCTCATTTGGATCTCTGTAGCTTAGGTTATGATCGATTAAGTGCAAATAGGTCAGGATTGACAACTTTGCGATTCCTTCATTTCTTCATGAGTTCTCCATTTCTACATGCTTTTTCTTCATTCCCTCAATCCAATATTTGCCTCCTAAACCTGAAATCACTTAACAAACATATCAAGGCATCTAATGGAATCAAGGTGAATTGAATTTAGCTATTTTAAGACCTAAAAAACATGTTTTCACTCTTAAGCACAATTAAAGGAGAATTTACAAAACCATGCTATTTTAGTGAATAAATGGAAGAAAATTTGACAAAACCCTCTAAATTCAACACGAGATAAACCCTAGAAATAGGATTTATTAATCTTCCACACTTAAACCATAGCATGTCCTCATGCTAAACCAAGAATGAAACAAAGGCTATGAACATTTATTCAATGCAAAGAACTATATAAACCTATCTATATGAATGTAACTAAATGCAAAATGATTCTACTTACTTGGTTAAAAATAAATCAATCATCCAAGAGCATGTATAAACAGGTAGGGCTAAGGTCATATGACGATTCATGAATCCTACCAATTCAAGTGTAAAAATGAAGTTCAAATAGACTTGCAAGAAGAATGCTCATGAAAGCCGGGAATCAAGGAATTGAGCATCGAACCCTCACCGGAAGTGTTTGCACTCTAGTCCCTCAAGTGTATAGGGTCGATTCTCTCAATTCTCCCATAATCATGCTTTCCAAGATTTGTTTGTCATCTAACAATCAACAATTATTCAATGCATGCATACATTCATCATGAGGTCTTTTCATAGGTTGTAATGGGACTAGGGTCAAGGTAGGATTGTATATGGTTAAGTGGACTAGAATTTGAATCTTTGATCAACTTAAACTTTCCACCTAACCTATGGCAACCTATACAATTTAAGTACTAACCCAACTACCCATTCTTCACTTTTTCACAAACTCATGCATTTTCTTTTGATTAACACACATATGCATTGATCTTTATTAATCTTTACTTTGGGGTATTTTATCCCCTTTTATTGCTTTTTTTCTTTTTTCCTTTTTTCTTTTCTTTTTTCTATATTTTTTTCTTTTTATTCATATATATATATATATATATATATATATATATATTTTCTTTTTCTTTATCATTTTTTTCTTTTATTTTTCACAATAAGGTATATACGAAGGCATCAATGCATATGGTTTTACATATAATTAATACATGAGTATGTACCCAATTTCCTAAATTCCTGATAGAAATACAAAACACCATTTTATCCCAACCAATGTCCCAAGTTTTTCCACACTTGAATGATACTCACACTCACTATCCTAAGCTAATCAAAGATCCAAATAAAGGACATTTATTATTTTTTCGCTTTAAGGCTTATAACGTGCTAAAATTAAGAACAAGTGGGTTAATCATAGGCTCAAAGTTGGCTAACAAAGGTTGATAAAAGGTAAGGTTATTTGGGTAAGTGAGCTAAATAAAACAATGGCCTCAATCATATAAATGCATGAATACATGGAATAATGGACATAGAGAATCAAACAAATCAAATATCACAATCATAGAAAGAGAATAATGCACACAAGAAAGAAGATAAGTGGTTATAAGATGTAACCACACAATTAGGCTCAAAACTCACAAGCTTGTGTTCTTAGCTCAAAAACCATGTTCCAAAATAAATTCTTTCAAGCAACTTCAACAAAATTTTTCAAGTTGGTAGGGTGCCCTAAAACAGTTTCTTGGAAAAGAAATCATCACCCTAACCAAGTAGTCATAATAAGAAAGAAGTGGTAAAAATATGTACAAATTATAACTAACATGCAACCTATCATGCAATGCAACAACTAATCTAACAAAGAAAATCAAGAATTGGTGTTGAAAAAGGAAATTGTTACCCATGAAGATCGGTCGGACGACCTCCCCACACTTGAAGATTGCACTGTCCTCGATGCATGCAAAGAAGAGCAAGGTGGACGGGTTGCTACAATTGATGAGCTTCCTCAAAAGATTGTGAAGATGACTTATTTGTCGCCCCATTTCAAAGCTTTTTCCTTTCTCCCTTTTTGGTGGCCAGCCTAAAAGAAAAGAAAAGGAAATGGAATGAAGCCAACAATAAAGATATCAAAGCAATAGAACATAGGTGGGTGCTAATGCCAAATAAGAGTAAGGTTCTCACTACATGTTAGCTACGCATGTAAGTGAGAGAGCAATATAGGCAAAGGGCATATCAACTAATACTTGATGTAAGAGTAAAGTCAAAGCATAAAAAGCATTCAAAAGCATCAAGTTCAAATAAGAAAGAGTGGGTCATGAAAGACAATATGAGTTCATATCAATGCACAAAGACACAAGAGTCCTAAAAGATTGAACGTTGATTTTAAAAGTTTCATCACCCAATAATATCAAACAAGTCAAGGGGCACCAAAATAACCAAGAAACTCTCAACAATTGAGTAGGAAAATTCAACACCATTATTAAAATAAGAAACTTAGAAAAGAAAATAAGGACAAGTTATAAGAACAAAATTAAAATTCAATGAATAAAAGTATGCAAATGCAATAAGCAAAGAAAATGAAAGATGAGAGAAAAAAAAAACTCTTTTTTTTAGACATGGAAAAGAATAAAGTAAGAAAGGAAGAGGAGAGAAGAAGAAAGGTAGAAAGAAAGAAGAAGGAAAGAAATGGAAAGAAGAGAAGAGAAGAAGTGCGTGAAAGAAAGGCATCCACGCGTACGCGTAGTACATCGACGCGTGCGCGTGGGGATGGTGAAATGGAAGCGATGCGTACGCGTGGCTCACGCGTACGCGTGCATGGCAAACCAGAGAGGCGACGCGTAGGCGTGAGGCACGCGTACGCGTGGGTTGGTTTGTGCCTCAGGCACAATGTTCGCACAGTGCAGGCGCAACTCTCGGGATTTTGGCCGGGAGGTGGAAAATTGCAATCCACGCGTACGCGTAGGTGATGCGTATGTGTGGATGATCGAAAATGCTCGAGGCATGCGTATGCGTGGGGCATGCATACGCATGGGTTGGTGCTCTGTTTTTCAAAATTTTTCTAAGTTTTTGCACCAAACCAAGCATTCCAAACCTCCAAACAGCTACCAAAATACCGTAAAACCTTATTTAACATCCTAGACTACCAATTAAGCTCAACAAACTAAGTAAAACATGAATTCAAACTAATTTCTACTAATTATCTATAAAATAGAAAAAAATGAAAAGATGTTACCATGGTGGGGTGTCTCCCACCTAGCACTTTTGTTTATTGTCCTTAAGTTGGACTTATGGGGAGCTCCTCATCAAGGTGGCTTGTTCTTGAATTCTTCTTGGAACTCCTACCAATGCTTGGTTCTCCATTGCACCAAGTCTTAATGGAGTTCTTCAAGAGCTTGGGGCTCCCAAAGTCGATCTTCTTCTTGTAATCTGGGATCCCACACTTTATTTTCACACCCGTCTTGAAGTTGATCATTATTAATCCTTCCGGGGGGCAAACAAGATGAATTCTCGATGAAGTGCCCAACAATCCTCCTAGACCCATCTAGTTGAGATCTATTCCAACCTTTATATTTTATCTTCGTTGTATCAACCATAATGAGTCTCAATTTACAGCGCCGACCACGAAACATCTTTCTCTTACGCTTCATCCCACAAAGCATCCTAAGTTGACCATCCGTTTCAAGCAAGCCATACTTAAGTGGGATAACAAAGCTAATAGAGATGAGTTTTATCCACTCAACTGAAGGAGTAGATGACAACCTAGGTAAAGAAGCTTCCAATGAGCTTGACAAAGCGCATTCAATTTCCATCCTCCTTTTTCTAAGGACCTTCACCTCCTCATAAGATCTCTTAATTTCAATCCTTTGTTTATCAATTTTAGCTAACTTCTTTCCCTTACTCAAATCATAAATGAGAGGATGAGAGAATTTACCTCCACATTTCTTTCAATTTCACCGGGAGAAGGTTCTTCACATTCATAGGATTCACCACAAGAATTTGATTCTTGATCTTCATTGCTATGAAAACTCAATTCTTTCTCTATCCCATCCAATTCTTCATATGGAATATGCCTTGGAGGTTGTTCACTTTCCTCCACAACATCAAATTCAATCTTCTTGGAGGGGTTTTCTTCAATTCTATGTTCCCATGGAGGTTCCGCATCTCTTAAATCTTCAACCAATTCTTCCTCTTCTTCAACAATCAAAGCTTCCTCCAATTGTTTCAACACAAAGCAACATTCTTCATTTTTCACCGGAATTCCCAATCTCTCTTTCATGCAAGGCTCTTCATTTGATTCTCCATATGTAGCCATGGGAGTGTTTTGAGGGTTCAAGCGTTGGGAGGCCAATCGGTTTGTCACCGCTTCCAAGGCGGTCGTGAATCCTAGTACCTCCCTTTGCATTTTTTTTTGCCCTTGACGTATCAAAGTGAGATGTTCATTCATTGGAGTTTGGGGTGGATAGGAGGATTCATCATTTTGGAGAAAGGGTTCATGATAAGAAGGTGGTTCTTCTTGATAGGTATGTGGCGGTTCAACACTCTCCGATGTTTCTACTTGTTGCACAACACACTCCATGGTTTCTCTTCTACAATCATCCTTGAACATGTGTTGCTTGGGATATGAATCCCATGAGTCTATCTTTTGATGGATGGTTGCTTGAAGTCGGTCTATTATTTCCTTGAGGCGATCTTGTTCCAAATTGCAAGCATAGGTAAGATTTTCTTGCTCTTGGATCGATGGACGTGAGTACTCTTCCATGGAGGGTTGTGGTAGAGGGTAGAATTCATCTTGTGGTTGAAAATTAGTATACATTGGAGGTGGTTCATCTTGGTAATAGTGTGGAGGGGGTGGTTCTTGGAAGTGTTGATGTTGTGGTGGTTCCATATATGGTTCATATGGCTCAAAAGGTGGTTGGTATGATGGGTATGAATTGGAGTCATATGAAGGTGGTTGGTGAAAAGGGGCTTGTGAGTATGGTTGAGGGTTATGTTGAGGGTATGGCTCATACGGTGGGGCTTGTTGGTAACCACAAGAGAATTCACCATAGCTGATGCCAGGGCATCTAGGCCAGTTTCACTGACCTTTTCTTTACTGTTTTAGTGTAGTTTCATGCATTTTCTTAGGAAATAAGCAAGTTTTAGATAAAAGAACACTTACATCTTGATTTAGACAAATATTGTGAATTTTACATTATTTCATAAGAATTATGCAAGGAATGAATGTTAGATTGGATAATGCATGATTTCATGACTTGGATTAGAGCTTTGATGCACTTTATTAGTGTAATTTCAGGACAAAGAAAGCAAGGAAGAGCCACGTTAGCATCCGCGTTAACCTAGTTAACGTAGGTACTAATGTGGAATAGGGATAAGCCTACAGCGTTAATGAGAAAAGTGGACACCAGTAACGCCCTCGAAGCCATCATGAGCCACGTTAATTGCCACGTTAACTACATTAACGTGGTAGTTAATGTGGAGACAAAAAAGACTCCAATGTTAGTGGTAATTGTGATCACCACTAACGCTTCAAGATGTGGCAATGAACCACGTTAAGAGCCACGTTAACTAAGTTAACGTGGACTCTAACGTGGAAGAGAGGAATAATGCCAACGTTAGTGACACTCACCTTTGTCACTAACGTTGGATCAAGCTTGCATTGCCCACGTTAGTGGTCACATTAAGACCACTAACATGAAAGTTAACGTGGAGTTGAAGTCGATGAGCCAATGTTAGTGACACTCACCTTTGTCACTAACGTTGGGATGGCATTCATAACCACATTAAGAGCCACGTTAACTTAGTTAACGTAAGCTCTAACGTGAGGACTAGGGGCACAAGGCAACGTTATTGGGAAAGGTGAGTCCCAATAACGCTTGCGAAGATGAGACATAACCATGTTAAGAGCCACGTTAACTTAGTTAACGTGAGCTCTAACGTGGGGACTAGGGGCACAAGGCAACGTTATTGGGAAAGGTGAGTCCCAATAACGCTTGCGAAGGTTTGAAAGGCAACGTTAATGGTCACGTTAGTACCACTAACATTGGAGTTAACGTGGGCCATGTGGTGGGAACGTTAGTGAGAAAAGTGATTGCCACTAACGTTCTCGAACCCATAATGTCACTCAGCGTTAACGCCACTAACGCCCCAAGCCAAAGTCCATGCTTACATCACTTTCTCTCTGCAACTAAAGTTGAGCCCACTGAAGATTCCCAACTGCTTCAACTTAAGATCAAAAGCCCATATCCAAGACTTGTAGAATTGACTAGAAGACTAAGAAGAGTAGTATATATAGGAGTAGTTTTGAACTAGAAAAGAGATTGGCACATTGGAGAAAACTACACTCTGTATTTTTTACTTTTCTGCAACTTCTAGAGTTAGAATGTATCTTTCTTCTTCTTCATTTCCATTTTCCAGAGGTATGAACAACTAAATCCTTTTCATTGGGTTAGGGAGCTCTGTTGTAATTTGATGGATCAATCATAGTTTTCATTATTCTTCTTCTTTCTTTTCTCTTGATCTTACTAGAAAGCTTTCGATCTTCATCTAATTGGATTGTTATCTTGGGAAAGAAACTCTCCATAATTGGATCTCCTCTGAGCCTTGGAAAAGGGATGAGGAGATCATGCTAGAAATGCTTTCTCATGTTAGACCAAATTGGGGTTTGGATGGGTATTGTGACATTTAACCTTATCAGCACTTTGATTTGGAAATACATGTGGTATAATCAGTGACCATACCTCATCTCTTCTCATGAGCAATTAAATCAAGGAATTGGGCAATTGTTCAGGATTGCCAAGGAATTGGGATTCAATCACTTAAGATTGCCAAGGAGATCAATGAATGCATTGATTGAGGAAGAGATGAGAATGAACTTGATCCGGAGAATACAACACCTCCTGAACCCAATGATTTTCCCATTTCTGATCTTACCCATTCTCTTTACTTTCTGTCATTTACTTTCATGCTAATCACCCTAATTCCCCATTTAAGATTCTGCACTTTATTTTCTGTCATTTACTTTCCCGCCATTTAATTTTCTGCAATTCTATATCCACTTTCTGCTTAGCTCAACTAGAGCATTCTTCCAATTAAAATTGCTTGACCAATCAATCCCTGTGGGATTCGACCTCACTCTATTGTGAGTTTTTACTTGACAACAATTCGGTATACTTGCCGAAGGAAATTTGTTGAGAGACAAATTACCAGGCATCAAGTTTATGGTGCCGTTGCTGGGGATTGATTTTGAATCAACAATGATTAAGTTGGAAGATTACTAGATTGAGCATTTTTTTTTTGTTCATTTTGTTTAGCTGTTTACTTTCAGTTACAGTTACTTCTTCCCTTTCCTTATCTCCCCTTTTATTTTCCAGCATTATTTACAATTCTGTTCACTAACCCACTAACTGTTTGACAATTTGCACCACTCACACTAACAACCACTTTAACCATTATAATCTCTGCAATTTCTTTCTTGCTGTGAGCTGTGCTGGTTGTATGACAGGTAGAAGAAGTGGAGCTTCAACATCCTTTGATTCTGAACCTGAGAGGACTCTCCTTAGAAAAAGGAGGAAAGCAAAAGGCAAAAGAGTTGTTGGAGCAGAGGAAGAGGAGGAATTCTTTGAAACAATCATGGAGGATAACCATGAAGGAGAAGCTCATAACCATGCCAGAGATGGCCATGTGAATCATGCTGAGCCAGGAAGAAGGGTTCTAGGATCTTACATCAACCCAGACCCAGGCAACTGTGGAAGCAGCATTCAAAAGCCAACCATACATGCTAACAACTTTGAGCTAAAACCCCAGCTCATCACCCTTGTTTAGAACAACTGTTCATTCGGAGAAAGTGCCCAAGAAGACCCAAATCAACATTTAACCACCTTCCTAAGAATATGTGACACTGTGAAGTCTAATGGCATCCACCCAGATGTTTATAGATTGCTCTTGTTCCCTTTTTCACTCAGGGACAAGGCGTCTAAATGGTTGGAGTCTTTTCCAAAGGAGAGTTTAACAGCATGGGAAGATGTAGTGAACAAATTCTTGGCAAGGTTCTATCCCCTCAAAGGATCAACAGGCTGAGAGATGAGGTACAAACTTTCAGGCAACAAGATGGCGAGACTCTCTACGAAGCGTGGGAGAGGTTTAAGGATTTGACAAGAAGGTGCCCACCGAACATGTTCAATGAATGGGTACAGCTGCATATTTTTTATGAAGGACTCTCGTATGAATTGAAGAAGGCAGTAGACCACTCATCCTGAGGATCTTGGAATAAGAACAAGACTATTGAAGAAGCCATAGATGTGATTGAGACTGTAGCTGAGAATGACTACTTCTATGCTTCTGAGAGGAGCAACACTCGAGGTGTAATGGAACTAAACCATGTTGATGCACTACTAGCTCAGAACAAGATGATTGCCAAGCAACTAGCTGACCTTACAAAGCAAATGGAGAAGAACCAAGTTGCAGTAGTCACCACACAATCATCAACCCAAGAAGGAGTAAACACAGAGGAAGGAGGTGAATGGGAGCAAGCCAACTATGTTGGCAATTCACCAAGGCAAAATCATGATCCATACTCCAAAACTTACAATCCAGGATGGAAGAACCACCCCAACTTTGGGTAGGGAAACCAACAAGACCAAGGCCAAGATCAGAGACGTCAAAATCACAATCCTAACAACCATGCTGTCCACCAACATTCATCACAAAGATCATATCAACAACCACCTAACCACACTCCTCAACACCCATATCAAAACCAGCATGATCACCCTCACTCTTATAACCCAAACCCACCATCATACTCTGAGGATAGACTCTCTAAAATTGAAACTTACTTGAAGGTTTATGCAAGGAAGTCCAGGATAACAAAGCATTCAAGGATGAGGTGCGAACTAACATCAAGAACCAAGGAGATACCATCAAAAGGTTGGAATCCCAAGTAAGGTATCTATCCCAGCAAATTCCTAAGTCCGCTGATAGCTTCCCAAGTGACACAGAAAAGAACCCCAGAGGAGAAGCTAAGAAAGAAAGATGGGAAGAGTGTAAGGTGATCACCACTAGTGATGAAGTGAGTATAGGGGAAGCAGTCACACAAGCAAACTTCTTCAAGACAGTCCAGAAGATAAGCATGAGGAGAGAAATCAGGAACCCAACCCTCCACAGAAGGAGAAGCTAAAAGAAGAGGGTCTGAACCCATATACACCTTTTCCTCAAAGACTAAAAGGTGGTGAAGCAAGAAAAATATACTCAAGGTTCCTTGATATGTTTGCATCTCTTCATGTAAACATACCATTTATTAAAGCTCTCCAACAGATGCCCTCATACATTAAGTACATAAAAGAGCTGCTGACTAGGAAGAGTTCATTGAAAGGTGGGTAAACAATACTGATGAACAAGGAGTGCAGTGCTCTTATTCAACCACAGTTACCTATAAAAAAAAAAGACCCAAAGAGCTTCCATATCCCTTGTGCTATAGGCGAAACAAAAATTGACAAAGGGCTTTGTGACTTGGGAGCAAGCATCAACTTAATGCCCCTCTCCCTCATGAAGAAGCTCCAAATCAATGAACTAACTCCTACTGATGTAATTATCAGATTGGCTGACAAAACTAAAAAACAGGCAATAGGAGTAGTTGAAAATGTGCTGGTGAAGGTTGGGAGCTACTATCTCCCCACAGACTTTGTTATCCTAGAGATGGAAGAAAGTCATCTCCATCCAATCATCTTAGGGAGGCCATTCTTAGCCACTGCTAGGGCACTTATAGATGTGGAACGGGGAGAGCTAATCTTAAGGATACATGATGAACAACTCACTTTCAATGTCTTCAAATCATGGCAAGAAGCAAGTCCAGAAAATAAAGAATCAAGAGAAGAGCATAATGAAGCATTGATGCAAGAAACAAGCAATGAAGCACAAACAACACAATTAGAAACCCCATTGGTTGGAAAGCCATATATTCAGGAAGAACCACATTCAGAGGTAACTCAAAGGGAGCTGAGCCCACCAGAGTCATGCAAAGCTAGCAACAAGGATCCCTTAAAGAAAGAATCTATAGAAAGCAAGACAGCATCAAGAGAAACAAAAAGGAAAGTACCCAAAAGATGGAGAAACAAGAAGATCCCTACAGAAGATTTCTCTCCAGGAGATAAAGTGATTTCTGCTCACTATCCAACCATCCCACCTCATCTTCCTACCATCCCATCTCAGCTACCTCAAGTGTACATCATCAACAAAGTCTTATCCCTAGAGCATATGGAGCTTATCAACAAGGCCAATGGACATAGGTTCACTGCAAGGGGAGAAGATTTCAAACACTATCAGCCACCTTGACAAGGACCAAACGTCAAGCTAATGACGCTAAAGAAGCACTTCATGGGAGGCAGCCCATGTTCTATGCCCTCTTCCTTTAATTTCTAATAGTAGTAATAAGGCAAATTTCATGGATTTTTAAATCAATTTTGACAACCAATATAAGACTCCTTTACATGCAGCCTATAGTGCATAATAAGTTTGGTGTTCAAGGCACACCAAGTGGGCTTGAACACACTTTATGAGGTAAAACTATTTCCCAAACTTGTTGCACTATTTGATCACAAACAAGTTTGGTGTACCAACGTTGCATGCATGGGGGTTTAGTTGTTGATTGATTTTCATTCATGGAAAGCATTTAGCCATTTAAAAATAAAAGAAAAAGATATTTTCTGTTAGCTAGCTCACACCTTAAATTTTTCCACCAAAAATTTCAATTAACCATTTGCAATTTTTCTTTGTGTATAGGGAATCAAAAAGGACATTGATGGTACTTGATAGGACAATTAAGGAAGGGAGATTCGGCCACTATACCAAGGAAATCTCACACTTGTCTTCAAGGGGAATATCCTTGGAAGTGTTGCCATGCAACATTGGGAGTTGGATAGCTTTGGGGACCCGAACCAAGACCCTCATAAAAGAGATGATCCTTGTGCTCATTCAACACCAAACCCCAACTGTCCATTATCAAACAACACCATCAATCCACACCCTTCAATCATTTGCCATCTTCCTATATAAACCCCTTCACACAAATACTATCATTCCTCTCCCTCCCTTCTCTCGGACACACACTTCATTCCCTCTTCCACTAAAGAGTTATACACACTCTCATAAGCCTCATCTTGTGAACCGCAACCATCACCCATGGCATCATCAAGCTCCAAGAGGCAAAAGAGGAAGGAACCAGTGGAGAGCATCCCCTTCGATGGAGAGAGATTCAAAATGGCCTTCCATGAGCTCGAGTTCGAACGAATAAAGAACAAAAAGATACTGCCTGAGTTAACATTCCAATTCAACGAAGATGAATGTCCACAAATTCTAGAGAAGATTGAGCAAAGGAGTTGGCAAAAGCTCACCAATCCGAAAATAAAGATTAATGCAACACTCATCAAGGAATTCTATGCAAATGTGGTTAGAGAAGACAAGGCCAGGGCCCCCACCTTCAAGAGCTACGTAAGAGGAACAGAGGTGGATTTCAGCCCCAATGCCATAACAAGGGCTCTCCAGCTAAAATCACCACGTTTTGTTGAGCTCGGTTATCAAGAAAGAATAAATAATGGCCTCGACAATGATGAACTGGAAGAAATTGTAGGTGACATATGTATTGTGGGATCTGACTGGGAAAGGTATTCGGATAAGAGGCCCCGGTTCATCAGGAGAGGAGACCTCATCCCGGAAGCCAAGGGATGGTTTGAGCTTGTAAGACGATCTATCCTCCCAGCTGCAAACAATTCTGAGGTCAACATCGCTAGAGCTACTATGGTACATTGCTTAATAAAGGGTGGAGGCATCAATGTGTACGAAATCATAGCTGAGGGAATTCAAGAGTTAGTAGAGAAGAGTGATTTGGGTTCTACACTTTGGTACCCCAGCACCATCTTTAGATTATGCATGAAAGCCAAGGTAGTCTTCGAGGACAGTAATCCAATTTGGGTAAGTCTCGGGAGGTCACTTACACTTCAATGCATAACTCATGTGACACCAACTCAACAGTAGAAAAGACCCCATCTAAGGAAGAGGACATCAGGAGAAGGACCGGAAGAAGAACCTTTCCAAGAAGAACCCCAACCAACAGAATATCATCAAGAAGGGTACTATGACCCAACCAACATAAATTTAGGTCACATTCGAGGAGCCATTGAGGATTTATCAAGGATATACATGGAAGGACAAGAACAACAGTTGCATTTTCAATCTCAGAGAATGGATCGTCAAGAGGAAATGCTATCAAATTGGATGAATCAACAAAAGGAATGGCAGAAACAGCTAATGGAGCAGCAACAAGAGCACTACTCTCAGCTCACTCAAGCCATCAGTCAAGTGTTCGAAAGGCAAGAAAGCCAAGACAAACTTCTCCAAGAACTCAACCAACGTCAGAAAGCTCAGATTAAAGCCTTCAACGAATTCAGTGTGCTCAACGAAGGAAGGCAGCTGCATCGAGAAGAATTTAGCATAAACACTCAGGCTAAGTTAAACTATATGACTGGGCATATGCATAACTTATACCCTGCCATCCCAATTTATGAGGCAGTTCGCAAGGACTTAACAGAGCAAGAGGAGGTGAAGGTGAAATAACAAAAGGAAACACTGAAAAAGAAAATGGAAGACGCTGGCTTCTGGAAGAAATTGATTGGGAAGAGCAAAGGAGCGGGGGAGTCAAGTAGTCAAGAGAAAGACAAGGAAGCAAAAGAGTATGATCAACCTCATGAATAAAAGGTGGTGGAGTTTCTTCTTGTTCTCTACCTTTTCAAGCTTTAAATAAGGAAAATCATGTATGAAATAGAACATGCTTCCATAGTAGTTTAGGATTTTCAATTCTGCATTTAAGTTTCATTGCTCAAGTCTATGATTACTAGTCTAATGTCCCTGGTTTTCAACTTTATCTTTCTTACTTGTATGTTTGTCCCTTAAGCCAAATGAAAAGAAATGTTATGAAAAACAAGAGTGGAGTTATTTTGTGAAGTAAATTTTATATGTTTGTGGTAAGAAGATTAGTAAGCTAAGTTGGTTCACCAAACAAGGAAAGAAGGCAACTATCTACCCTGAATCCTATGCTTGAAACACATCCTTTGAGACTAACTAAATAATAAGATCCCAATAAAAAAGAGAAAGAGCAATAAAATTGAAAAAGGAAAGAAACACAATAAGAAACAATGCTAGGCACCAAGGGTTTAAGATGGAGGCATGTGTCTGTGATGTTCATGTATAGAGGATTTACTTGGATGAATAAGCTCTCAGAAGTGCCTTATCACTTGGTAACTTGGGGTTAACTAACTCGAGATTATCAGCTAAAAGTCCACTATCAAGAGTAACCCTTGCTACAGAATACTTAGTAACCCAAAGAGGTGCTGGACACCAAGGTCTCAAGAAAGAAAAATAACAAACCATGTGCCTGTGGTGTGTATGTATGAGGGAAAGAGACTTGAGGGAGTAAGTCCTTAGGGGTGTCTCAACACCTAGCACCTTGAACCAACTGGTTCGGGAGTGTTGACTGAAAGCTTATCATAAAGAGTCGCCCTCTTACAGAGCACTTAGCCAAAGGAAAGGATCAATAACCAGGAAGTCTCAGGGGATGTAAACAAGCAAGTGTTCAAGGACATGATAAAGGTCTGAAACCTGGTAAAGGAACAAACCTAAGTTTCTATGCATGAAACTCCATAAAACTAAGGATTTGACTTCCACAATAATGATTCATTCCTCTTGCCTTTTCATTCATCATTCATGTTTCAGTACTTGCTTAGGGACAAGCAAGCTTTAAGTTTGGTGTTGTGATGCCAGGGCATCTAGGCCAGTTTCACTGACCTTTTCTTTACTGTTTTAGTGTAGTTTCATGCATTTTCTTAGGAAATAAGTAAGTTTTAGATAAAAGAACACTTACATCTTGATTTTGACAAATATTGTGAATTTTACATTATTTCGTGAGAATTATGCAAGGAATGAATGTTAGATTGGATAATGCATGATTTCATGACTTGAATTAGAGCTTTGATGCACTTTATTTGTGTAATTTCAGGACAAAGGAAGCAAGGAAGAGCCACATTAGCATCCACGTTAACCTAGTTAACGTAGGTACTAACGTGGAATAGGGATAAGCCTACAGCGTTAATGAGAAAAGTGGACACCAGTAACGCCCTCGAAGCCATCATGAGCCACGTTAATTGCCACGTTAACTACATTAACGTGGTAGTTAACGTGGAGACAAAAAAAGACTCCAACGTTAGTGGTAATTGTGATCACCACTAATGCT
The DNA here is from genome assembly GCF_014773155.1 of Arachis stenosperma. Classification (NCBI taxonomy): domain Eukaryota; kingdom Viridiplantae; phylum Streptophyta; class Magnoliopsida; order Fabales; family Fabaceae; genus Arachis; species Arachis stenosperma. Next base: position 63,748,502 of record NC_080383.1, read on the forward strand.
CCAAGATGTGGCAATGAACCACGTTAAGAGCCACGTTAACTAAGTTAACGTGGACTCTAACGTGGAAGAGAGGAACAATGCCAACGTTAGTGACACTTACCTTTGTCACTAACGTTGGATCAAGCTTGCATTGCCCACGTTAGTGGTCACGTTAAGACCACTAACGTGAAAGTTAACGTGGAGTTGAAGTCGATAAGCCAACGTTAGTGACACTCACCTTTGTCACTAACGTTGGGATGGCATTCATAACCACGTTAAGAGCCACGTTAACTTAGTTAACGTGAGCTCTAACGTGAGGACTAGGGGCACAAGGCAACGTTATTGGGAAAGGTGAGTCACAATAACGCTTGCGAAGATGAGACATAACCACGTTAAGAGCCACGTTAACTTAGTTAACGTGAGCTCTAACGTGGGGACTAGGGGCACAAGGCAACGTTATTGGGAAAGGTGAGTCCCAATAACGCTTGCGAAGGTTTGAAAGGCAACGTTAGTGGTCACGTTAGTACCACTAATGTTGGAGTTAACGTGGGCCATGTGGTGGGAACGTTAGTGAGAAAAGTGATTGCCACTAACGTTCTCGAACCCATAATGTCACTCAGCGTTAACGCCACTAACGCCCCAAGCCAAAGTCCATGCTTACATCACTTTCTCTCTGCAACTAAAGCTGAGCCCACTGAAGATTCCCAACTACTTCAACTTAAGATCAAAAGCCCATATCCAAGACTTGCAGAATTGACTAGAAGACCAAGAAGAGTAGTATATATAGGAGTAGTTTTGAACTAGAAAAGAGATTCGCACATTGGAGAAAACAACACTCTGTATTTTTTACTTTTCTGCAACTTCTAGAGTTAGAATGTATTTTTCTTCTTCTTCATTTCCATTTTCCAGAGCTATGAACAACTAAACCCCTTTCATTGGGTTAGGGAGCTCTGTTGTAATTTGATGGATCAATCATAGTTTTCATTATTCTTCTTCTTTCTTTTCTCTTGATCAATCATAATTTCCCCATTTCTTATCTTACCCATTCTCTTTACTTTCTGTCATTTACTTTCTTGCTAATCACCCTAATTCCCCATTTAAGATTCTGCACTTTATTTTCTGTCATTTACTTTCCCGCCATTTAATTTTCTACAATTCTATATCCACTTTCTGCTTAGCTCAACTAGAGCATTCTTCCAATTAAAATTGCTTGACCAATCAATCCCTGTGGGATTCGACCTCACTCTATTGTGAGTTTTTACTTGACGATAATTCGGTATACTTGCCGAAGAAAATTTTTTGAGAGACAAATTACGATGCATCAATAACCATTAAATTGACATGCATTAGGATGGAAGTTATACCTATAGGAAACCGGAGGTTGTTGCCACGAAGAGTGATCAAGTCCTTGAGACTCCTCCCACCTTTGATTGTCCCATCCTTGATGCATATCTTCATTGTAGCTCCCATTTCCTACAACATAGTTAGAAACAAACTCATAGCCAAAGTAAGAATTCATGATAGAGAAACAAAAAACAAAAAGCATAAAACAATAAGCTAAAATCTAACTACCAACTCAAGCAAGAAAATCAACAAAAGATCAAACTATCCACAATATTCACATATGTACAATAACTAATAACAAAACACCATTGCAATTTCCCGGCAACGGCGCCATTTTGATGATCGGATTTTTGTGTGGTATAGAATTTACAAATGAAATCTCGTTGCAAGTATAGTTTCTAAACCAACAATAATCCCTTCATACAAAAATTTGTTTGTCACAAGTAACAAACCCCTAATAATCCTAATAACCAAAGTATTTAAACCTCGGGTCATTCTCCCTAGTAATTGCAATAAGATGTTCTTATTATTGGCTATGAAGTATATTTTGGGGTTTTTGTAGTAAGAGACAAGAAATGTAAATGGCAAAGGAGATGAACTAACAATTGAGAAAGCTCTTGGCAAGGTATGAGAATTAGAAATCCTATCCTAATTATCATCTTCAAGTGTGACAAGAAGAATTGTTCATTGTTCCCACTTGGTTAATCTCAAACCATGAAGGAAAGTCAAGTGGATGAATTAACTTGATATCACAAGTCCTAGCCAAATCTAGATGAAAGACTAGCTATAGTGACATTCAAGTCAATTAGCAACTTCCAATTATCAATCATCAAAGGAATTAGATAACTCAAGAGTCTCTAATTACTCAACCAAAGCCAAGAGGAACAATATCTACTCTAACATCCTTTCAAGCATTTGATCAAACACTTGGAAGGCATAAAAGGAAAGCATAGTAGGGTGACAACAAGAATGAAATCTAATAACTACTAATTGCAAGGAAATTAACAACAACAATCAATTAAAGCACAATTAACATGAATTACTTCAAATTGCATTAAAAGAAAATAAAAGAAACAAGAGTATATCAACAACAAAGTAAAGAAAATAGAGCAATTTACAATAAGAGAATAGAAGAACAATATGTAACAACAAGAAAAGAGAAGGAGAAGTAATTGAGAAGAAGAATTAAACCTAGATCTAAGAGAAGATCTTAAACCTAATCCTAATCCTAATTCTAGAGAGAAAAGAGAGCTTCTCTCTCTAGAAAACTAACTATAACTACTTCTAAAACTAATTGGTAACTAACTAGTTCATTCCCCTTCAATTCTTGAGTTAAATAGCATCATAAATGAGTTAGATTGGGCCCAAAATGCTTCAGAAATCGCTGGCCACAAGTTGCCTTTAGTGAGTCACGTGCAAGCATTGATGCATACGCATACATCATGCGTACGTGTCTCTAAACACCAAAAAACTATGACAAATCTTATATCATTTTGAAGTTCCGGATGTTAGCTTTCTAACGCAACTAGAACCGCCTCATTTAGACCTTTATAGCTCAATTTATGATCAATTAAGTGCGAAGAGGTCAGGATTGACAGCTTTGCGATTCCTTCATTTCTTCATGAGTTTTCCATTTCTACAGGCTTTTTCTTCATTCCCTCAATCCAATCTTTATCTCCTAACCCTGAAATCACTTAACAAACATATCAAGGAATCTAATGAAATCAAGGTTAATTGAATTTAGCTATTTTAAGACCTAAAAAGCATGTTTTCACTCTTAAGCACAATTAAAGGAGAATTTACAAAACCATGCTATTTTAGTGAATAAATGGGAGAAAAGTTGACAAAACCCTCTAAATTCAACATGAGATAAACCCTAAAAATGGGGTTTATCAGTTCTATATTGGTGATTGGGAGGTTTGTAGAAAACTAGAAATGAAGAGATATATTAGAATCCCTAGATAGAATTATATTATTTCTGGTTTAGTGAGAACTTTAGGCTTTGATCTGGGACAATGAAGTTTAGAATTTTTTTTGACGTCCTGGAGCTTTATATCTTATCTATTTGGGCACTATTACCATACTAAGAACTTCCGGTTCTCATTCCATACATATTTATTTTCTGATGCAGGATGTGAGGCACCTCGCTAAGCGTGCTGAATGATTCTTGGAAGCGAAGATTTACATTTTGGGGTTTTCATATTATGTATTTAGTTTATGTGTATGTGTGTGTGTATATACATTTTCCACTTTTGTATAAAACTTATATTGTCCCTCCTAGAGGTTTACTTCAGAGAATCAGAATTTGTATTTTGTCTCTTGGTATGTTTTAGGTAACATATATATATATATATATATATATATATATATATATATATATATATATATATATATATATATATATATATATATATATTCTAGCTAGCCTTTGCTTCGTAGGTCGAGGCTGGAGCTTGATATGTATTTCCTTTGGAACTCTTTATCCATGTATATTATGTCTCTTCTATTTCACTATTATCTATGCATTTTATTCTTAACCATACGAGTGTGATGTGATTTTTTGTTCCTATTTTGTCTAACTTTTTCTTCAAGGCTCCTAGTTAAACTATCTTTCTTATATATTTACGTACGTATTTTTATTTTTAGAGGTCGTAGTGCCTCACCACCTTTGGTTTACAACCTAGGTGTAAAGCTCTGTGTGGTAAGGTGTTACATTTAAAACATTGGGAGATTCACAAATGGTAATTCAATAACTGGCTAGAAACTATCGGGTTATTAGTCAGAATTTTACCAATTATTTTGTAGTAGTTGTTCAACTCTTAGCTGAGTTCGACTCAGTTTCGATTAAGCACATTATAGAGAGTTGAATCAGGACACTAATGAGTTAGCTCAAATGGCTTCTAAACTATCTTCCAAATTGATAAAGGAGTTTAGTAGTATTGAAATTAACTTAACCCCTTTAGAAGTAAGAGGGGTTTGTTGTGCAAACACTCTCGATCCAAATGATTGGAGATATAAGATCATTGATTTCCTCAAACACCCCAATCAAATAGTAGATCAAAATGTTAAATATTTGGCACTAAGATTTGTGTTAGTTAGAGGGATCTTTATAAGAAAAGTGTCGATGGTTCTTTACTCTAATGTTTAAGTATGCAAGATGCATATTTAGCTATGGTAGAGGTGCATGAAGGTATTTGTGGAGCCCACCAAGTGGGTCAAAAAATACATTGGACTTTACGTTGACAAGGACTATATTGGCCTTCAATGATAAAGGATTGTATCAATTTTACTCGACATTGTGATCAATGTCAAAGACATGCACCAATTTAGAGAGTCCCTACTACAAATTTGCATGCTATAATTAAACCCTGGTCTTTCAAATGATGGGCTCTAGATTTAATAAGAATGATTCATCCCCCTTTGACTAAGGGGCACAAATTCATTTTGGTTGCGGTTGATTATTTTACTAAGTGGGTGGAAGCTGTGCCCATGAAAGAGGTCACACAATCCAAAATAATTGATTTCATTGAAGAGTCGATTATTCATAGATTTGGCATTCTTCAAACTTTAACTACAGATCAGAAAACCATATTTACAGGTCAACAAGTGAAAGGATATATGGAATCGAAAGGGATTAAACCAATACATTTGACTCTATATTATGCACAAGCAAATGGCCAAAGCTGTTAATAAAACTTTAATTAGTTTGATTAAGAAACATATAAGAAGACAGTCTCGGAATTGGCATATTATGTTAAGTCAAGTATAACGGGCATATAGGTGTTCCCCTTGAGAAGCCATAGGTTCGACTCCCTATGAGTTGGTATATGGTCATAAAGATGTATTGCCGCTTGAAATAAATTTGCAAATAGTCAGAGTGATGAAGCAGAATGACTTACCTGTCGAACAATATTGGTTGAGTATGATTGATGAATTAGACCAATTAGACCAATCTCGACTAATTGCTTTTGATTGAATGATTAGACAAAAAAAAAGTATCGTGAAGTCATACAACAAGAAGGTAAAAAGGAGAAGATTTACCGTTGGTGACTTAGTGTTAAAGTTAGTCCTTCCAACTGAGCAAGTTAAAGGAAAATGGTCTCCTTCGTGGGAAGGACCTTTCAAAGTCGAAAAAGTTTTTGATAGCAATACCTATGAATTAAGAAATATAACTGTTCCGAGGGTTACTTGAAACTATAGGTCGATCTCGGATGAGATCTTCTGTACTGGTCGGTGCTATTGAGTCTGACTTGAAGATGGTGGCCGGAGCCGTCGTGTCCGACTTGTTGGACTTGGTGGTGGTGCTGATCCTTCGTCACCGGAGGGTGGTGATATCTGTAAGGGACTCCGATGCTTAAGTTAGCAAGGGTATTAAGCAGGTTTTTAATATAATCAGAGTATGAGTTATTGGTGCACGAAATTGTGATCATCAATGGCGCCATCAACATGGTACACTCAATTGCAATCTCAACTCTTTATCACAACTTCGTACAACTAACCAGCAAGTGCACTGGGTCGTCCAAGTAATAAACCTTACGTGAGTAAGGGTCGATCCCACAGAGATTGTTGGTATGAAGCAAGCTATGGTCACCTTGTAAATCTTAGTCAGGTAGATTCCAATGGTTGTGGATGATATATGAATAAAGCATAAAGTAAAGATAGAGATACTTATGTAATTCATTGGTGAAAATTTCAGATAAGCGTATGGAGATGCTTTGTCCCTTCCGTCTCTCTGCTTTCCTACTGTCTTCATCCAATCCTTCTTACTCCTTTCCATGGCAAGCTGTATGTTGGGCATCACCGTTGTCAGTGGCTACAATCCCGTCCTCTCAGTGAAAATGTTCAACGCACCCTGTCACGGCATGGCTAATCATCTGTCGGTTCTCAATCAGGTTGGAATAGAATCCATTGATTCTTTTGCGTCTGTCACTAACGCCCAGCCTTCAGGAGTTTGAAGCTCGTCACAGTCATTCAATCATTGAATCCTACTCAGAATACCACAGACAAGGTTTAGACCTTCTGGATTCTCTTGAATGCCGCCATCAATTCTAGCTTATACCACGAAGATTCCGATTAAGGGATCCAAGAGATATCCACTCAATCTAAGGTAGAACGGAGGTGGTTGTCAGGCACACGTTCATAGGTGAGAATGATGATGAGTGTCACGGATCATCACATTCATCAAGTTGAGGAACAAGTGATATCTTAGAACAAGAACAAGCTGAATTGAATAGAAGAACAATAGTAATTGCATTAATACTCGAGGTACAGCAGAGCTCCACACCTTAATCTATGGTGTGTAGAAACTCCACCGTTGAAAATACATAAGAACAAGGTCTAGGCATGGCCGAATGGCCAGCCCCATGATCTAAGATAGCATAAGACTAAAGATAGCTACCAAGATGAGAATATAATAGTAAAAGGTCCTATTTGTAGAGAACTAGTAGCCTAGGGTTTACAAAGATGAGTAAATGACATAAAAATCCACTTCCGGGCCCACTTGGTGTGTGCTTGGGCTGAGCATTGAAGCTTTCATGTGTAGAGACTTTTCTTGGAGTTAAACGCCAGCTTTTGTGCCACTTCGAGTGCAGGGAGGTCAGAATCCAACAGCATCTGCAGTCCTTTTCAGCCTCTGAATCAGATTTTTGCTCAGGTCCCTCAATTTTAGCCAGAAAATACCTGAAATCACAGAAAAACACACAAACTCATAGTAAAGTCCAGAAAAGTGAATTTTAACTCAAAACTAATAAAAATATACTAAAAACTAACTAAAACATACTAGAAACATACTAAAAACAATGCCAAAAAGTGTACAAATTATCCGCTCATCACAACACCAAACTTAAATTGTTGCTTGTCCCCAACCAATTGAAAATCAAATAAGATAAAGAGAAGAGGATATGCAATGAATTCCAAAAACATCTATGAAGATCAGTATTAATTAGATGAGCAGGGCTTTTAGCTTTTTGCCTCTGAACAGTTTTGGCATCTCACTCTATCCTTTGAAATTCAGAATGATTGGCTTCTATAGGAACTCAGAATCCAGATAGTGTTATTGATTCTCCTAGTTAAGTATGATGATTCTTGAACACAGCTACTTTATGAGTCTTGGCCGTGGCCCAAAGCACTCTGTCTTCCAGTATTATCACCGGATACATACATGCCACAGACACATAATTGGGTGAACCTTTTCAGATTGTGACTCAGCTTTGCTAGAGTCCCCAATTAGAGGTGTCCAGGGTTCTTAAGCACACTCTTTTTGCCTTGGATCACAACTTCATTACTTTATTTCTTTCTTTTTTTTTCTTTTCGTTTTTTTTCGTTTTTCTCTCCTTTTTTTGTATTCACTGCTTTTTCTTGCTTCAAGAATCATTTTTTGTGATTTTTCAGATCCTCAGTAACATGTCTCCTTTTTCATCATTCTTTCAAGAGCCAAGATTCATGAACAACAAATTCAAGAGACATATGCACTGTTCAAGCATACATTCAGAAAACAAAAGTATTGCCACCACATCAAAATAATTAATCTGTTATAAAATTCAAAATTCATGCAATCCTTCTCTTTTTCAGTTAAGAACATTTTTCATTCAAGAAAGGTGATGGATTCATAGGACATTCATAACTTTAAGGCATAGACACTAAGACACTAATGATCATAAGACATAAACATAGATAAACATAAGCATAAATTTTCGAAAAACAGGAAAATGAATAACAAGGAAATTAAAGAATGGGTCCACCTTAGTGATGGCGGCTTGTTCTTCCTCTTGAAGATCTTATGGAGTGCTTGAGCTCCTCAATGTCTCTTCCTTGCCTTTGTTGTTCCTCTCTCATGATTCTTTGATCTTCTCTAATTTCATGGAGGAGGATGGAATGTTCTTGCTGCTCCACCCTTAGTTGTCCCATGTTGGAACTCAATTCTCCTAGGGAGGTGTTGATTTGCTCCCAATAGTTTTGTGGAGGAAAGTGCATCCCTTGAGGTATCTCAGGGATTTCATGATGAGTGGGATCTCTTGTTTGCTTCATCCTTTTCTTAGCGATGGGCTTGTCCTCATCAATGAGGGTGTCTCCCTCTATGTCAACTCCAACTGAATAACAGAGGTGACAAATGAGATGAGGAAAGGCTAACCTTGCCAAGGTAGAGGACTTGTCCGCCACCTTATAAAGTTCATGGGCTATAACCTCATGAACTTCTACTTCTTCTCCAATCATGATGCTATGAATCATGATGGCCTGGTCTATTGTAACTTCGGACCGGTTACTAGTGGGAATGATTGAGCGTTGGATAAACTCCAACCATCCCCTAGCCACGGGCTTGAGGTCATGCCTTCTCAATTGAACCGGCTTCCCTCTTGAATCTCTCTTTCATTGGGCGCCCTCTTCACAAATGTCTGTGAGGACTTGGTCCAACCTTTGATCAAAGTTGACTGGTGGACGAAATTGTGATCCTTAAATAATGGCTCTTTGGCATGTGCCAAAAAGAATTAACTCAACACTTTCTTTTCACAACTCCGTTCAACTAACCAGCAAGTGCACTGGGTCGTCCAAGTAATACCTTACGTGAGTAAGGGTCGATCCCACGGAGATTATTGGTTTGAAGCAAGCGATGTTTATCTTATTATTCTTAGTCAGGATATTAATTAAAATTATCAGTTGGAATTATTAGATTGGAAAAAATAAAAGAGAATAATAGCGTTACTTATTGTGCAGTAATGAGAAATATGTTGGAGTTTTGGAGATGCTTTGTCCTTTGAACTTCAACTCTTCCTTGAAATCCTCTTCCCACACGCAAGGTCCCTTCCATGGCAAGCTCTATGTAGGGTGTCACCGTTGTCAATGGCTACCTCCCATCCTCTCAGTGAAAACGTTCCTATGCTCTGTCACAACACGGCTAATCATCTGTCGGTTCTCAATCAGGTCGGAATAGAATCCATTGATTCTTTTGCGTCTGTCACTAACGCCCAGCCTTCAGGAGTTTGAAGCTTGTCACAGTCATTCAATCCCAGAATCCTACTCGGAATACCACGGACAAGGTTTAGACCTTCCGGATTCTCATGAATGCCACCATCAATCTGGCTTATACCACGAAGATTCTGATTAAGGAATCTAAGAGATACTCATTCAATCTGATGTAGAATGGAGGTGGTTGTCAGGCACACGTTCATGGACTGAGGAAGGTGATGAGTGTCACAGATCATCACCTTCTCCATAATTAAGCGCGAATGAACATCTTAGATAAGAACAAGCGTGTTTGATGGAAAATAAAGGAATTATATTAATTCATCGAGACGCTGCAGAGCTCCTCACCCCCAACAATGGAGTTTAGAGACTCATGCCGTCAAAAAGTATGTAATTCAGATCTAAAAATGTCATAAGGTACAAGATAAGTCTCTAAAAGTTGTTTAAATAGTAAACTAGTAACCTAGGTTTACAGAATATGAATAAACTAAGGTAATTGGTGCAGAAATCCACTTCTGGGGCCCACTTGGTGTGTGCTGGGGCTGAGACTAAAGCTATCCACGAGTAGAGGCTTTTCTTGGAGTTAAACTCCAAGTTATGACGTGTTTTGGGCGTTCAACTCCGGATCATGACGTTTTTCTGGCGTTTAACTCCAGACAGCTGCATGTACTAGGCGTTCAACGCCAAGTTACATCGTCTATCTCCGCGCAAAGTATGAACTATTATATATTGCTGGAAAGCCCTGGATGTCTACTTTCCAACGCCGTTGAGAGCGCGCCAATTGGACTCTTGTAGCTCCAGAAAATCCATTTCGAGTGCAGGGAGGTCAGGATCCAACAGCATCAGCAGTCCTTTTTCAGCCTAAGTCAGATTTCTGCTCAGCTTCCTCAATTTCAGCCAGAAAATACCTGAAATCACAGAAAAATACACACACTCATAGTAAAGTCCAGAAATATGATTTTTGCTTAAAAACTAATAAAATTCTATTAAAAACTAATTAAAACATACTAGAATCTACATGAAATTACCCCCCAAAAGCGTATAAAATATCCGCTCATCACAACACCAAACTTAAACTGTTGCTTGTCCTCAAGCAACTAGACAAATAAAGTAGGATGAGAGAAATTAAGAAGTAATAATATCTAAGAGTTTTAAATGGAGCTCAGGTTCTTTTTAGATGAGCGGGGCTTGTAGCTTTTTGTTTCTAAACAGTTTTGGCATCTCCCTTTATCCTTTGAATTTCAGAATGATTGGCATCCATAGGAACTCAGAATTCAGATAGTATTATTGATTCTCCTAGTGTAATATGTTGATTCTTGAACACAGTTATTTTATGAGTCTTGGCCGTGGCCCTAAGCACGTTGTTTTCCAGTATTACCACCAGATACATAAATGTCACAGACACATGACTAGGTGAACCTTTTTCAGATTGTGACTTAGCTTTGCTAGAGTCCCCAGTCAGAGGTGTCCAGAGCTCTTGAGCACACTCTGTTTGCCTTGGATCACGACTTTAACCACTCAGTCTCAAGTTTGTAACTTGGACCTTCATGCCACAAGCACATGGTTAGGGACAGCTTGGTTTAGCCGCTTAGGCCTGGAACTATTTCCTTAGACCCTCCTATCCACTGATGCTCAAAGCCTTGGATCCTTTTCACCCTTGCCTTTTGGTTTTAAGGGCTCGTGGCTTTTTCTATTGCTCCTTCTTCCTTTTTTTTTTTTGACTGCTTTTTCTTGCTTCAAGAATCAATTTCATGATTTTTCAGATCATCAATAATATTTTTCGTGTTCCTCATTCTTTCAGGAGCCAATATTCATCAAATTCAAAGTACAAGTTATGCACTGTTCAAGCATTCATTCAGAGAACAAAAAGTATTGCCACCACACATAATTAATTATAATTTTTATTATTAAGAACTCGAAAAATATAGATTACTTCTTTATTCTAAAAAAAATCTACTACTTTATTCATGCCTGATGATGATGAGAAAAATAAATTATAGCTTAATTGGAAATAAAATCAAAATAGACATACTAATTACTACTACTAAATATCTCCTAAGGTAAATTTCTATAATAGTACTATCACTAAGTTAAAGCAGAAAAATTGGAACTCAGCAACCTGTTGTTTTGAGGAGTAGATGTTCCTCTAATCTGTGGGGTGCTTTTCAAGGATTAATTTTTGGCGCTTTAGCTCCCTTAGATCACGCCCTTGCTCTTCCTGTTCCTTAAGCAGTTTGCAAAGCATGCTACTTTGATTGTTCTGTTCTTCCTTTATTTGGTCCATAGCTTCTTGCAAATTGGAAATAGAAGCCTCAAGATGTTCCCAATATTCGAATTGAGGCAGTTCTGGGAGGGCTTCCTGTGCTCTCCTCTTGGCTGAATCATCTTGTTGCTGTTGTCTGAGCATTGATATTCCAGTAATTGGCCTCTCAACTGGAATATACTCTGTTATTCCCATCTTCACTCTGGCATCTTTGCAGAGCATAGAAATTAAGCTTGGATAGGCCAATTTGGCGTCCTTGGAATTCCTGTTTGCTATTTTGTATAGCTCACATGAGATCAGTTGATGGACTTCTACCTCTTTTCCCAACATGATGCAGTGAATCATTACTGCTCTTTTAATGGTAACTTCAGAACGGTTGCTGGTGGGCAATATGGAACGCCCAATGAAATCCAGCCAGCCTCTGGCTACTGGTTTTAGATCTTCTCTTTTGAGTTGAATTGGGGTGCCAGTGGTGCTGGTGGTCCACCTGGCTTCAGGGATGCATATATCCTCTAGAATCTTGTCTAGACCTTTATTTACCCTCATCATTCTCCTGTTAAAGGAGTCTGTGTCATCTTTCAGTTGAGGAATCTTAAATATCTCCCTGATCTTGTCAGGATGAGTATGAACAATCTTTCCTCTGACTAAGGTCCGATGGTCATAGAGAGCAGCTCCAATTATTCTCTGCCTGTCTGTCTGCCATAGATTAGCATAGAACTCCTGAACCATGTTTCTTCCCACTTTCGTTTCAGGATTGGTCAGAATTTCCCAATTCCTGATTCGAATTTGCTCTTGAATCTCTTGATATTCATCTTCTTTCAGATCAAATTTGACTTTCGGGATCACTGATCTGTGACTCATTATTTTGTAGTAATGGTCTGAATGTTCTTTAGTTAAGAACTTCCCTTGATTCCAAAGTGGCTTTGGAGCACTCTCTTTCTTGCCCCTTGGGGTGGGTTGTTTTCCTTTAGGGGCCATGATCTTAGTGAGTATGTTTTTGTGATCACGGATAACCACACCAAACTTAGAGCTTTGCTTGTCCTCAAGCAAAAGAGAATAAAGGAGAGGGATAGGAGGAGAGCAAGTGTTGCAAGGTGATGATGAGTGGGGCGCCGAACTCAATATATAGGGAGGGGGGTGGGAAATTTTCGAAAATAGGAGAAAGATAAGATAGAAGATATGATTTATAAAAGATAGATATGATAAGAAAAAGATATAGTTTAAAAATAGAAAGATATGAATAATAATTAAAAAAAAGATAGATTTGAATTTTTAATTTTGAAAAAGATTTTAAAGAGATAATTGAGTTTTTGAAAACAAACTTTAAAAGAGTTGGATTGGATTGAAAAATAATTTGTCTTTATGGATTAAGATATATTTGAAAATTTTTTTTTTGAAAGAGGGATTTTAGAAATTAGGGTTCTTAGAAAACCAATTTGAATTGAAGGATGACCTTTTGAAACATGTTGATGCAAGAAATTATGAATTGAAACATAAAAATTTAGAAAATTTGTAAAGAAAAATGAATTTTACCTCCTCCCCACCATCCTGGCGTTAAACGCCTAACTGCTGCATGGTTTGGGCGTTTAACGCCCAATTGTTGCTTCTCCTGGGCGTTCAATGCCCAGCTGATGCATCTTTCTGGCGTTGAACGCCAGGAAGTCCTTTGTCACTGGGCGTTTTTCTGAACGCCCAGGATGCTGTCAATCTGGTGTTAAACGCCCAGAAGGTGCTTCTTTCTGGCGTTTAACGCCCAGAAGATGCTTCTTTCTGGCGTTTAACGCCCAGAAAGCTACCCTCACTGGCGTTGAACGCCCAGTAGGTGCTTCTTTTGGGCGTTCAACGCCCAAAATGTTTCTTACTGCCCTTTTTTCGCCAGTGAGCTTCCAAATTCTCCTGTAACTCTGTGAATTCAATCAATTGCTTTTTTACCTTGAAGATACTTTGACCTATACCTGTAAAAATTAACAGAAACAAATAAAATTAAATTTTGTGATTGGCTGGGTTGCCTCCCAACAAGCGCTTCTTTAATGTCATTAGCTGGACTATTACTGAGTCTTAATTAAGTCTCAGTTTTGAGCATTCTTGCTCAAAATTTCCTTCAAGATAATGTTTAACTCTTTGTCCATTAACAATGAACTTTTTGTTAGAGTCATTATCCTGAAGCTCTATGTATCCATATGGTGATACGTTTGTAATGACATATGGACCTCTCCACCGGGATTTTAATTTCCCGGGGAATAATTTGAGCCTAGAATTAAATAGCAGAACCTTCTGCCCCGGCTCAAAGACTCTGGATGACAATTTCTTATCATGCCATCTTTTCGCTTTCTCTTTGTAAATCTTTGCATTCTCGAAAGCATTGAGTCTAAATTCCTCTAGCTCATTTAACTGGAGCAATCTTTTTTCTCCAGCTATCTTGGCGTCAAGGTTTAGGAATCTGGTTGCCCAATAGGCTTTGTGTTCCAGTTCCACTGGCAAGTGACATGCCTTTCCATACACAAGCTGGTATGGAGAGGTCCCTATAGGGGTCTTGAATGCCGTTCTGTATGCCCACAGAGCATCATCCAAGCTTCTTGCCCAATCCCTTCTACGGTTAATTACAGTCCGTTCCAGGATTCTTTTGAGTTCTCTATTTGAGACTTCAGCTTGCCCATTAGTTTGTGGATGATATGGAGTAGCTACCCTGTGGCTAACTCCATAACGAACCAGAGCAGCATAAAGCTGTTTATTGCAGAAATGAGTGCCCCCATCACTGATTAACACTCTAGGGATACCAAATCTGCTGAAGATGTGTTTCTGGAGGAATTTTAACACTGTTTTAGTGTCATTGGTGGGTGTTGCAATAGCCTCTACCCATTTGGATACATAATCCACTGCCACCAGAATATAAGTGTTTGAGTATGATGGTGGGAAGGGTCCCATGAAGTCAATGCCCCATACATCAAACAACTCAATCTCCAAGATCCCTTGTTGAGGCATGGCGTAACTGTGAGGTAGATTGCCAGATCTTTGGCAACTGTCACAATTAAGTACATACACTCGGGAGTCTTTATAGAGAGTAGGCCAGTAGAAGCCACATTGGAGGACTCTTGTGGCTGTTCGCTCACTTCCAAAATGTCCTCTATACTGTGATCCATGGCAGTGCCATAGGATCTTCTGTGCTTCTTCCTTAGGCACACATCTACGGATTACTCCGTCTGCACATCTCTTAAAGAGATATGGCTCATCCCAAAGATAATACTTTGCATCCATGATCAGCTTCTTTATTTGCTGTCTACTGTACTCTTTGGGTATAAATCTCACTGCCTTGTAGTTCGCAATGTCTGCAAACCATGGCACTTCCTGGATGGCAAAGAGTTGCTCATCCGGAAAGGTTTCAGAGATCTCAGTGAGGGGGAGGGACGCCCCTTCCACTGGTTCTATTCGGGACAGGTGATCTGCTACTTGATTCTCTGTTCCTTTTCTGTCTCTTATTTCTATATCAAACTCTTGCAGAAGCAGCACCCATCTTATAAGTCTGGGTTTTGAATCCTACTTTGTGAGTAGATATTTAAGAGCAGCATGATCTGTATACACAATCACTTTTGATCCTACTAAATAGGATCTGAATTTGTCAATGGCGTAAACCACTGCAAGTAGCTCTTTTTCTGTGGTTGTGTAATTCTTCTGTGCGTCATTTAAAACACGGCTGGCATAGTAAATGACATGCAGAAGCTTGTCATGCCTTTGTCCCAACACTGCACCAATGGCATGGTCACTGGCATCACACATTAATTCAAATGGTAATGTCCAGTCTGGAGCAGAGATGATTGGTGCTGTAACCAATTTAGCTTTCAGAGTCTCAAATGCTTGCAGACACTCTTTATCAAAGATAAATGGCGTGTCAGCAGCTCGCAGGTTGCTTAGAGGTTTGGCAATTTTTGAAAAATCCTTTATAAACCTCCTGTAAAATCCTACATGCCCCAGAAAGCTTCTGATTGCCTTAACATTGGCAGGTGGTGGTAGTTTTTCAATTACCTCTACCTTAGCTTTATCCACCTCTATCCCCTTGTTCGAGATTTTGTGCCCAAGGACAATTCCTTCAGTCACCATAAAGTGACACTTCTCCTAGTTTAAAACCAGGTTAGTCTCTTGGCATCTCTTTAGAACAAGTGCTAAATGGTTAAGGCAGGAGCTGAATGAGTCTCCAAACACTGAAAAGTCATCCATGAAGACTTCCAGAAAATTTTCCACCATATCAGAGAAAATTGAGAGCATGCACCTCTGAAAGGTTGCAGGTGCATTGCACAGGCCAAATGGCATCCTTCTGTATGCAAATACTCCAGATGGGCATGTGAATGCCGTTTTCTCCTGATCCTGGGGATCTACTGCAATTTGATTATAACCTGAATATCCATCCAGGAAGCAGTAGTATTCATGACCTGCTAGTCTTTCTAGCATCTGGTCTATGAATGGTAAAGGAAAATGATCCTTTCTGGTGGCTATATTGAGCCTTCTGTAATCAATACACATACGCCACCCAGTAACTGTTCTTGTAGGAACCAGTTCATTTTTTTCATTATGAACCACTGTCATGCCACCTTTCTTAGGGACGACTTGGACAGGGCTCACCCAGGGGCTGTCAGAAATAGGATAAATAATCCCAGCCTCTAGTAACTTAGTGACCTCTTTCTGCACTACTTCCTTCATGGCTGGGTTCAGCCGCCTTTGTGGTTGAACCACTGGCTTGGCGTCACCTTCCAGTAAGATCTTGTGCATGCATCTAGCTGGGCTAATGCCCTTAAGATCACTGATGGACCACCCAAGAGCTGTCTTATGTGTCCTTAGCACTTGAATTAGTGCTTCCTCTTCCTGTGGCTCTAAGGTAGAGCTTATGATTACAGGAAAGGTATCACCTTCTCCCAAGAATGTATATTTTAGGGAAAGTGGTAATGGTTTGAGCTCGGGTTTAGGAGGTTTTTCCTCTTCCTGAGGGATTTTCAGAGGTTCTACTATTCTCTCTGACTCCTCCAGATCAGGCTGAACGTCTTTAAAGATGTCCTCTAGCTCTGATTCGAGACTTTCAGCCATATTGACCTCTCTTACCAGAGAGTCAATAATATCAACACTCATGCAGTCATTTGGGGTGTCTGGATGTTGCATGGCTTTGACAACATTCAACTTGAACTCCTCCTCATTGACTCTCAAGGTTACTTCCCCTTTTTGGACGTCAATGAGGGTTCGGCCAGTTGCTAGGAAAGGTCTTCCTAGAATGAGAGTTGCACTCTTGTATTCCTCCATTTCCAGCACCACAAAGTCAGTAGGAAAGGCAAATGGCCCAACCTTGACAATCATGTCCTCAATCACGCCCGATGGGTATTTAATGGAGCCATCAGCAAGTTGAAGACATATCCTGGTTGGTTTGATTTCTTCAGTTAAACCAAGCTTTCTGATAGTAGATGCAGGTATTAGGTTGATACTTGCCCCAAGTTCACATAAAGCTTGCTTGGTGCAAGTGCCCTCTAATGTGCATGGTATCATAAAGCTCCCAGGATCTTTAAGCTTCTCAGGTAAGCTTTTCAGAATGACTGCACTGCATTCTTCAGTGAGGTAAACTTTTTCAGTTTCCCTCCAATCCTTCTTATGACTTAAGATCTCTTTCATGAACTTAGCATAAGAGGGTATTTGCTCAAGTGCTTCTGCAAACGGAATCTTTATTTCAAGAGTCCTGAGATAGTCTGCAAAGCGGGCAAATTGCTTATCCTGTTCCGCTTGGCGGAGTTTTTGAGGATAAGGCATTTTGGCTTTGTATTCCTCAACCTTAGTTGCTGCAGGTTTATTACCTACAGAAGTGGGTTGGGAAGCCTTTTTAGAAGGGTTGTTATCAGCACTTGTATGTGACTGATTCCCCACTGGCATTTGAATGCCAGTGGTGGGAGCTGGAGTGGCGTTAAACGCCACTTCCTTGTTTGTTACTGGCGTTTGAACGCCAGAACCATGCTCCCTTTGGGCGTTCAACGCCGGATTCATGCTTGTTTTTGGCGTTGAACGCCAGGAATGAGCATGGTCTGGGCGTTCAGCGCCAGCTTTATTCCTCTCTGGGCTCTGACTGTCCTCAGAGGGATTTTGAGTATCCACTTGTTCATTTCTTGGTTTCTTGCTGCTTTGAAGTGAGGTATTTAATGTTTTCCCACTTCTTAATTGAACTGCTTGGCATTCTTTTGCTATTTGTTTTGACAGTTGCTTTTCTGTCTGCTTTAATTGTACTTCCATATTCCTGTTAGCCATTCTTGTTTCCTGTAATATTTCCTTGAATTCGGCTAGCTGCTGAGTTAGAAAGTCTAATTGCTGATTGAATTCATTAGCCTGATCCACCGGACTGAGTTCAGCAGTTACTGTTTTAGCTTCTTCTTTCATGGAAGATTCACTGCTTAGGTACAGATGTTGATTCCTGGCAACTGTATCAATAAGCTCTTGAGCTTCTTCAATTATTTTTCTCATATGTATAGATCCACCAGCTGAGTGGTCTAGAGAAATCTGAGCTTTTTCTGTAAGCCAATAGTAGAAGATGTCTAATTGCACCCATTCTGAAAACATTTCAGAGGGGCATTTTCTTAGCATCTCTCTGTATCTCTCCCAGGCATCATAAAGAGATTCATTATCTCCTTGTTTGAAGCCTTGGATGCTTAGCCTTAGCTGTGTCATCCGTTTTGGAGGGAAATAGTGATTCAGGAATTTTTCTGACAGTTGTTTCCATGTTTTTATGCTGTTCTTAGGCTGGTTATTTAACCACCTCTTAGCTTGATCTTTTACAGCAAATGGAAACAGTAATAATCTGTAGACATCCAGATCCACTTCCTTATCATGTACTGTGTCAGCAATTTGCAGAAATTGTGCCAGAAACTCTGTAGGTTCTTCATGTGGAAGACCCGAATACTGACAGTTTTGCTGCACCATGATAATGAGCTGAGGATTCAACTCAAAGCTACTAACTCCAATGGAGGGTATACAGATACTACTCCCATATGAAGCTGTGGTGGGGTTAGCATATGACCCCAGAGTCCTCTTGGACTGTTCATTCCTACTTGCTTCCATGATGGAATACAAGGGATAATTTATGTGTTGATATTATTTATTTTTTTATAAAAATTAATTTTTGTAAAATAAAATAAAAACGAAATAAATAAAGGAAATTGGAAATATTTTGAAATTGAAAATTGAATATTTCTATGATATTTTCGAAAAAAGAAGTTCAAAATTAGTTAAGAAATATAATTTTTTTTTTGAATTTTCAATTTTGTGATGAAAGAGAAAAACACACAAAAGACACAAG
This sequence comes from Arachis stenosperma, assembly GCF_014773155.1. Classification (NCBI taxonomy): domain Eukaryota; kingdom Viridiplantae; phylum Streptophyta; class Magnoliopsida; order Fabales; family Fabaceae; genus Arachis; species Arachis stenosperma. The sequence goes on from NC_080383.1 coordinate 63,767,362, forward strand.
ACTTAAAATTTTTAGATCTAATGCTCCTTATTTTCGAAAATTTTTGGAGGAAAAACACCAAGGAACACCAAACTTAAAAATTTTTAGATCAAGACACAAGAAAAACTCAAGATCACCTTGAAGATTCACAAGAACACCAAGAACAAAAGGAAGAACACCAAACTTAAGATTTTTAGAAAACTTTAACAAAATTTTCGAAAATCATAAAAAGATTAACAAGAAAACACCAAACTTAAAGTTTGGCACAAGATCCAATCAAAGAAAAATAATTTTTGAAAAAGGTTCCAAAGCGTATACCCAATTATCAAGAATATAAACCAATACTCTAGCCAATTGGGAGTAAATGTAACACTTGTTCTGAATATTCCAATTAATGCTTTAAAAAGAACACAAGTGAAACAAGAAAAGACACAAAGCAAGAAAAACTCAAGATTAACAAGAAAGATAAACAAGAACAACTTGAAGATCAATGAAGAACAAGGAACACAAGTCGAAAATTTTAAAGAAAAGTATAAGATATGCAATTGACACCAAACTTAGAACAAAACACTAGACTCACGAAAATTAGCAATTAATTAAGAAAAATAATAAATTTTGAAAAGACATTTTTGAAAAGAAACTATCCTATCAAGATTTAATGACTCTATAACAGTAAAATTAAATTATTCCTAATCTAAGAAATAAAATAAGCCTTCAATTGTTCAAACTCGAATAATCCCCGGCAACGGCGCCAAAAACTTGGTGGACGAAATTGTGATCCTTAAATAATGGCTCTTTGGCATGTGCCAAAAAGAATTAACTCAACACTTTCTTTTCACAACTCCGTTCAACTAACCAGCAAGTGCACTGGGTCGTCCAAGTAATACCTTACGTGAGTAAGGGTCGATCCCACGGAGATTATTGGTTTGAAGCAAGCGATGTTTATCTTATTATTCTTAGTCAGGATATTAATTAAAATTATCAGTTGGAATTATTAGATTGGAAAAAATAAAAGAGAATAATAGCGTTACTTGTTGTGCAGTAATGAGAAATATGTTGGAGTTTTGGAGATGCTTTGTCTTTTGAACTTCAACTCTTCCTTGAAATCCTCTTCCCACACGCAGGGTCCCTTCCATGGCAAGCTCTATGTAGGGTGTCACCGTTGTCAATGGCTACCTCCCATCCTCTCAGTGAAAATGTTCCTATGCTCTGTCACAGCACGGCTAATCATCTGTCGGTTCTCAATCAGGTCGGAATAGAATCCATTGATTCTTTTGCGTCTGTCACTAACGCCCAGCCTTCAGGAGTTTGAAGCTCGTCACAGTCATTCAATCCCAGAATCCTACTCGGAATACCACGGACAAGGTTTAGACCTTCCGGATTCTCATGAATGCCGCCATCAATCTGGCTTATACCACGAAGATTCTGATTAAGGAATCTAAGAGATACTCATTCAATCTGATGTAGAACGGAGGTGGTTGTCAGGCACACGTTCATGGACTGAGGAAGGTGATGAGTGTCACGGATCATCACCTTCTCCATAATTAAGCGCGAATGAACATCTTAGATAAGAACAAGCGTGTTTGAATGGAAAATAAAGGAATTGTATTAATTCATCGAGACGCTGCAGAGCTCCTCACCCCCAACAATGGAGTTTAGAGACTCATGCCATCAAAAAGTATGTAATTCAGATCTGAAAATGTCATAAGGTACAAGATAAGTCTCTAAAAGTTGTTTAAATAGTAAACTAGTAACCTAGGTTTACAGAATATGAATAAACTAAGGTAATTGGTGCAGAAATCCACTTCTGGGGCCCACTTGGTGTGTGCTGGGGCTGAGACTAAAGCTATCCACGAGTAGAGGCTTTTCTTGGAGTTAAACTCCAAGTTATGACGTGTTTTGGGCGTTCAACTCCGGATCATGACGTTTTTCTGGCGTTTAACTCCAGACAGCTGCATGTACTTGGCGTTCAACGCCAAGTTACGTCGTCTATCTTCGCGCAAAATATGGACTATTATATATTGCTGAAAAGCCCTGGATGTCTACTTTCCAACGCCATTGAGAGCGCGCCAATTGGACTCCTGTAGCTCCAGAAAATCCATTTCGAGTGCAGGGAGGTCAGGATCCAACAACATCAGCAGTCCTTTTTCAGCCTAAGTCAAATTTCTGCTCAGCTTCCTCAATTTCAGCCAGAAAATACCTGAAATCACAGAAAAATACACACACTCATAGTAAAGTCCAGAAATATGATTTTTGCTTAAAAACTAATAAAATTCTATTAAAAACTAATTAAAACATACTAGAATCTACATGAAATTACCCCCAAAAAGCGTATAAATATCCGCTCATCATTGACCCTTCTAGTGTAAGGGTGTTCATCTCCTTGCATCATGGGCAAGTTGAATGCCAACCTTACATTTTCCGGACTAAAATCTAAGTATTTCCCCCGAACCATTGTAAGCCAATTCTTTGGGTTCAGGTTCACACTTTGATCATGGCTCTTGGTGATCCATGCATTGGCATAGAACTCTTGAACCATTAAGATTCCAACTTGTTGAATGGGGTTGGTAAGAACTTCCCAACCTCTTCTTCAAATCTCATGTCGGATCTCCGGATATTCACTCTTTTTGAGTTTGAAAGGGACCTCCGGGATCACCTTCTTCAAGGCCACAACTTCATAGAAGTGGTCTTGATGCACCCTTGAGATGAATCTCTCCATCTTCCATGACTCGGAGGCAGAAGCTTTTGCCTTTCCTTTCCTCTTTCTAGAGGTTTCTCCAGCCTTGGATGCCATAAATGGTTATGGAAAAACAAAAGCAATGCTTTTACCACACCAAACTTAAAAGGTTTGCTCGTCCTCGAGCAAAAGAAGAAAGAAGAGAGTAGAAGAAGAAGAAATAGAGGAGATGGAGATGGCTTTGTGGTTCGGCCAAAGGGGGAGAAGTAGTGTTTAGGTTGTGTGCAAATGAAGGAGTGAAGATGGGTTTATATAGGGGTGGAGAGAGGGGTAGGGTTCGGCTATGGGAGGGTGGGTTTGGGAGGGAAAGTGGTTTGAATTTGAATGGTGAGGTAGGTGGGGTTTTATGAAGGATGGATGTGAGTGGTGAAGAGAAAGATGGGATTTGATAGGTGAGGTGTTTTTGGGGAAGAGGGGTTGAGGTGATTGGTGAATGGGTGAAGAAGAAGAGAGAGGATGGTGGGGTAGGTGAGGATCCTGTGAGGTCCACAGATCCTGAGGTGTCAAGGAAAAATCATCCCTGCACCAAGTGGCGAGCAAAAATGCTCTCTATGCCAATTCTGGCGTTAAACGCCGGGCTGGTGCCCATTTCTAGCGTTTAACGCCAACTTCTTGCCCTTTCCTGGCGTTTAACGCCAGTGTGGTGCCCCTTTCTGGCGTTAAACACCCAGAATGGTGCCAAACTGGGCGTTAAACGCCCATTTGCTGCCCTTACTGGCGTTTAAACGCCAGCAAGGCTTTCCTCCAGGGTGTGCTATTTTTCTTTTTATTTTTCATTCTGTTTTTGCTTTTTCAATTGATTTTGTGACTTCCCATGATCATCAACCTGCAGAAAACATAAAATAACAAAGAAAAATAGATAAATATAACATTGGGTTGCCTCCCAACAAGCGCTTCTTTAATGTCAGTAGCTTGACAGAGGGCTTTCATGGAGCCTCACAGATACAATGTTGGATCCTCCCAACACCAAACTTAGAGTTTGAATGTGGGGGTTCAACACCAAACTTAAAATTTGGTTGTGGCCTCCCAACACCAAACTTAGAGTTTGACTGTGGGGGCTCTATCTGACTGTGTTTTGAGAGAAGCTCTTCATGCTTCCTCTCCATGGTGACAGAGGGATATCCTTGAGCCTTAAACACAAAGGATTCTTCATTCACTTGAATGATCAATTCTCCTCTGTCCACATCAATCACAGCCTTTGCTGTGGCTAGGAAGGGTCTGCCGAGGATGATGGATTCATCCATGCACTTCCCAGTCTCTAGGACTATGAAATCAGCAGGGATGTAATGGTCTTCAATCTTTACCAGAACATCCTCTACAAGTCCATAAGCCTATTTTCTTGAATTGTCTGCCATCTCTAGTGAGATTCTTGCAGCTTGTACCTCAAAGATCCCTAGCTTCTCCATTACAGAGAGAGGCATGAGGTTTATGCTTGACCCTAGGTCACACAGAGCCTTCTTAAAGGTCATGGTGCCTATGGTACAAGGTATTGAAAACTTCCCAGGATCTTGTTTCTTTTGAGGTAATTTCTGCCTAGACAAGTCATCCAGTTCTTTGGTGAGCAAAGAAGGTTCGTTCTCCCAAGTCTCATCACCAAATAACTTGTCATTTAGCTTCATGATTGCTCCAAGGTACCTGGCAACTTGCTCTTCAGTGACATACTCATCCTCTTCAGAGGAAGAATACTCATCAGAGCTCATGAATGGCAGAAGTAAATCCAATGGAATCTCTATGGCTCAGTGTGAGCCTCAGATTCCCATGGTTCCTCATTAGGGAACTCATTGGAGGCCAGTAGACGTCCATTGAGGTCTTCCTCAGTGGCGTTCACTGCCTCTTCCTCCTCTCCTAGTTCGGCCATGTGGATCATGTCAATGGCCTTGCATTCTCCTTTTGGATTCTCTTCTGTATTGCATGGAAGAGTACTAGGAGGGAGTTCAGTAATTTTCTTGCTCAGCTGTCCCACTTGTGCCTCCAAATTTCTAATGGAGGACCTTGTTTCAGTCATGAAACTTTGAGTGGTTTTGATTAGATCAGAGACCATGGTTGCTAAGTCAGAGTGGTTCTGCTTAGAATTCTTTGTCTGTTACTGAGAAGATGATGGAAAAGGCTTGCCATTGCTAAACCTGTTTCTTCCACCATTATTGTTGTTGAAACCTTGTTGAGGTCTCTGTTGATCCTTCCATGAGAGATTTGGATGATTTCTCCATGAAGAATTATAGGTGTTTCCATAGGGTTCTCCCATGTAATTCACCTCTTCCATTGAAGGGTTCTCAGGATCATAAGCTTCTTCTTCAGATGAAGCATCCTTAGTACTGCCTGGTGCATTTTGCATTCCAGACAGACTTTGAGAAATCATATTGACTTGCTGAGTCAATATTTTGTTCTGAGCCAATATGGCATTCAGAGTATCAATCTCAAGAACTCCTTTCTTCTGATTTGTCCCATTGTTCACAGGATTCCTTTCAGAAGTGTACATGAATTGGTTATTTGCAACCATTTCAATTAGTTCTTGAGCTTCTGTAGGCGTCTTCTTCAGATGAAGAGATCCTCCAGCAGAGCTATCCAAAGACATCTTGGATAGTTCAGACAGACCATCATAGAAAATACCTATGATGCTCCATTCAGAAAGCATGTCAGAGGGACACTTCCTGATCAATTGTTTGTATCTTTCCCAAGCTTCATAGAGGGATTCTCCTTCCTTCTGTCTGAAGGTTTAGACTTCCACTCTAAGCTTATTCAATTTTTGAAGTGGAAAGAACTTTGCCAAGAAGGCATTGACTAGCTTTTCCCAAGAGTTCAGGCTTTCTTTAGGTTGTGAGTCCAACCATATCCTAGCTCTGTCTCTTACAGCAAAAGGGAATAGCATAAGTCTGTAGACCTCAGGGTCAACCCCATTAGTCTTGACAGTGTCACAGATTTACAAGAATTCAGCTAAAAACTGATGAGGATCTTCCAATGGAAGTCCATGGAACTTGCAATTCTGTTGCATTAGAGAAACTAATTGAGGCTTAAGCTCAAAGTTGTTTGCTCCAATGGCAGGGATAGAGATGCTTCTCCCATAGAAGTCGGGAGTAGGTGCAGTAAAGTCACCCAGCACCTTCCTTGCAATGTTGGCATTGTTGTTGTTTTCGGCTGCCTTGGGTTCTTCTTCTTTGAAGATCTCTGTTAGGTCCTCTCTAGAGAGTTGTGCCTTAGCTTCTCTTATCTTTCGCTTCAAGTTCCTTTCAGGTTCAGGATCAGCCTCAACAAGAATGCTTTTGTCTTTGCTCCTGCTCATATGAAAGAAAAGAAAACAAGAAAATATGGAATCCTCTATGTCACAGTATAGAGATTCCTTGAAGTGTCAGAGGAGAAGAAAAATAGAAGGAAGAGATAGAAAATTCGAACTTATCAAGGAAAGATGGAGTTCGAATTGTGCATTGAGGAGTAGTGTTAGTCCATAAATAGAAGGATATGAGAAAAGGGGAAGAAATAAATTAAAAACATTTTAAAAACATTTTGAAAAACACTAATTGATTTTCGAAAACCAAGAGTGGAAGAGAAATCAAGTGATTTTTGAAAAAGATTTTGAAATTAGAAATCAAAAAGATGTGATTGAAAACTATTTTGAAAAAGATGTGATTAGAAGATATGATTGAAAAGTTATGGTTTTAAAAAGATGTGATTGAGAAGATATCATTTGAAAGACAATTTAAAAAGATTTGATTTTTAAAAATTAATGACTTGGCTAACAGGAAAAGATATGATTCAGACATTAAACCTTTCTCAACAGAAAAGGCAACATACTTGAAATGTTGAATCAAATCATTAATTGTTAGCAAGTATCTTTGAAAATGGAAAGAAATTGATTTTGAAAATATATGATTGAAAAGATATGATTTGAAAAAGATTTGATTTTGAAAAATTTTTGAAAACTTGAAAAAAATTTGAATTAAAAACAAAATCTTCCTTCTTGTGCCATCCTGGCGTTAAATGCCCAGAATGGTGCACATTCTGGCGTTTAACGCCAAAACACTACCCTTTTGGGCGTTAAACGCCCAGCCAGGCACCCTGGCTGGCATTTAAACGCCAGTTTGCCTTGCTCACTGGGCATTTTGAACGCCCAGCTTTTTCTGTGTAATTCCTCTGCTGTATGTTCTGAATCTTCAATTCTCTGTATTATTGACTTGAAAAGACACATTAAAATTTTTTTTTTGGATTTTTAATAATGAGGAATAATCAAAATGCAACTAAAATCAAATAACAATGCATGCAAGACACCGAACTTAGTAGTTTGTATACTACTGACACTAACAAAATGAGAATGCATATAACAAAACACTCAAGTCAAGAGAATTCAAAGATCATAGCAAGGAAATCATCAAGAACAACTTGAAGATCAATGAAGACACATGCATGAATTCGAAAAAATGCAAGAATAATATAAACATGCAATTGACACCAAACTTAAAATGAGACACTAGACTCAACAAGAAACATAAAATATTTTCAGTTTTTATGATTTTGTAAATTTTTTTTTGGATTTTTCGAAAATTAAGTGGAAACTAAAATAAAGGTATCAAAATTCTTAATGAGAATTCCAGGAATCATGCAATGTTAGTCTAAAGCTTTAGTCTAAAGAAATTAGACATGGCTAGCCAAGCTTCAGCAGGACATTACATTCAAGAGCTAAATTGATGAAAATCAATCAGCTTTGGTGATGATGAGAATATCACCTTGAAACACTAGAATTCATTCTTAAGGACTCTGAAGAAAAATACCTAAGCTAAGCAACAAGATGAACCGTCAGTTGTCCAAACTCAATCAATCCCCGGCAACGGCGCCAAAAACTTTGGTGCACGAAATTGTGATCATCAATGGCGCCATCAACATGGTATGCTCAATTGCAATCTCAACTCTTTATCACAACTAACCAGCAAGTGCACTGGGTCGTCCAAGTAATAAACCTTACGCGAGTAAGGGTCGATCCCACGGAGATTGTTGGTATGAAGCAAGCTACGGTCACCTTGTAAATCTTAGTCAGGCAGATTCAAATGGTTATGGATGATATATGAATAAAGCATAAAATAAAGATAGAGATACTTATGTAATTTATTGGTGAGAATTTCAGATAAGCGTATGGAGATGCTTTGTCCCTTCCGTCTCTCTGCTTTCCTACTGTCTTCATCCAATCCTTCTTACTCCTTTCCATGGCAAGCTGTATGTTGGGCATCACCGTTGTCAGTGGCTACAATCCCGTCCTCTCAGTGAAAATGTTCAACGCACCCTGTCACGGCACGGCTAATCATCTGTCGGTTCTCAATCAGGTTGGAATAGAATCCATTGATTCTTTTGCGTCTGTCACTAACGCCCAGCCTTCAGGAGTTTGAAGCTCATCACAGTCATTCAATCATTGAATCCTACTCAGAATACCACAGACAAGGTTTAGACCTTCCGGATTCTCTTGAATGCCGCCATCAATTCTAGCTTATACCACGAAGATTCCGATTAAGGGATCCAAGAGATATCCACTCAATCTAAGGTAGAACGGAGGTGGTTGTCAGGCACACATTCATAGGTGAGAATGATGATGAGTGTCACGGATCATCACATTCATCAAGTTGAGGAACAAGTGATATCTTAGAACAAGAACAAGCTGAATTGAATAGAAGAACAATAGTAATTGCATTAATATTCGAGGTACAGCAGAGCTCCACACCTTAATCTATGGTGTGTAGAAACTCCACCGTTGAAAATACATAAGAACAAGGTCTAGGCATGGCCGAATGGCCAGCCCCATGATCTAAGATAGCATAAGACTAAAGATAGCTACCAAGATGAGAATACAATAGTAAAAGGTCCTATTTGTAGAGAACTAGTAGCCTAGGGTTTACAAAGATGAGTAAATGACATAAAAATCCACTTCCGGGCCCACTTGGTGTGTGCTTGGGCTGAGCATTGAAGCTTTCATGTGTAGAGACTTTTCTTGGAGTTAAACACCAGCTTTTGTGCCAGTTTGGGCGTTTAACTCCCATTCTTGTGCTAGTTCCGGCGTTTAACGCCGGGCATTCTTGAGCTGATTTGGAACGACAGTTTCGGCCATCAAATCTCTGGCAAAGTATGGACTATTATACATTTCTAGAAAGCCCAGAATGTCTACTTTCCAACGCCGTTGAGAGCGCGCCAATTGGGCTTCTGTAGCTCTAGAAAATCCACTTCGAGTGCAGGGAGGTCAGAATCCAACAGCATCTGCAGTCCTTTGCAGCCTCTGAATCAGATTTTTGCTCAGGTCCCTCAATTTCAGCCAGAAAATACCTGAAATCACAGAAAAACACACAAACTCATAGTAAAGTCCAGAAAAGTGAATTTTAACTAAAAACTAATAAAAATATACTAAAAAGCTAACTAAAACATACTAGAAACATACTAAAAATAATGCCAAAAAGCGTACAAATTATCCGCTCATCAGTTATACTTGGGTGCTCTAGTGTATTTATAATGGTGTGGGGTGATCTTCCTTTGGGATAAGATAGTTATCTTATCTTTATCTTTTGAGTGAAGTCATCCTATCTTTGAGGGAACTGCCCTTATCTCTCTCGGCTTGGGCTGCCCTTGGATTTGGGCCCTGTTCCTCTGTTTGGGCCTTTTTTGGGCTTTCCTAGTGATTTGGCCGAGCTCTTTGAGAAGAGGTCGGATAATCCTGACCTGAAGAGGTCGGTCAACTTTGTCGTAAATTAGCCCGGGTCATACAGCTCAACCCAGGGCATGAACAGTGCCCCTGCTTGAGCGTGGTCTTTGCAAGGTCGAGTCTTTTAGACTTCGATCCTTTTCGGAGAAGCCAAGCTTGAGCATTTTGGTTGTCTGGGTCTTCTTGAATGTGAAGCGTTTTCCTTCACTCCTTTTTGGTTTAAAACGTGTGTTTCTTGCTTTGGGAACGTCCGAGGGTTTTTAAAGCCCATTTAACTCCTCTTTTTTGTTATTTCCCTCTTTTCATTTTGAATTTGCCAAAAGACTTTGCTTTTAGTTTTTTTTCTCTTGCTTCCATCTTTTACCCCTCTTGTTCTTGCGTCTGCGACTCTTTTACTTTCGTTTGCTCCCAAGTTTTCTCATTTTTGCATTTCTTCTCGCTTTAGGAGGTGACTATTGGTGCTTCATTCTTTTGTTCGAAAAGGTAATTGCCTGGTGCGGCGTCGTTGTTGCTTCAGTCTCTTCAGCATTTATCTCCCTGCTACAGGTTGGTCCTCTTTCTCCTATGTCGTTCTTCTGATTTTGAGAAAGTTTTGATCTTTTGCTTTGGAAAAAGTTTAAATCTTTCTTTGTCTACTGTGTCTGATTGTTTCTGTGATGTGCACTATTCTAGGGCTTCTCCAATTTTATGTACGCTTTTTCTCGCTTCTTGCTAGCTGATGCTTCTAGGGTTTTGGTTGTTGCTATTGCTTCTGATTGTGTCTTTGCATTTGAAGTTTTTGAGTGATGAACTGTTTGATCTTGAAAAAATGTTGCGTCTTTGATGATTTCCCTTTTAGCATGTTTGATGCATGATAGTTCCCTTTGCTGATAGATAAAAAAGGTGAAGATTTTGATGACTTTCTGATTCGTGTCTTTCCTTTCGGAGTGTTGTTTTGTTGAAAGAGGGTTTATTTTTTTGTTTGGGAGATGTCGAGATGTAGACTCGTAGATTTTTCCTGAGTCTTTATTCCGTTACTGCCTCCAAAGGATGCCCTTGGATCTTTGGTGTGAGTCCTGGGGTTTCCTTTTGTTGTTGTGTGTTTTAGTCTGAGTGGTATCCATATTTGTCCAAGCTGATTTCTAATTTTTCCCGAGTTATTTTTGTTAGTAACCCATTTTTCTTTTTCTTACTGTAGGACTAGTTGACCCATGTCTTCTCGCAAAAATATTGTCGAGACATCCTCCAAAGTCTCCGAGGGCATGTCTAACTGGCTGGACTCCCTCATCTTGATGTGCATTTCGGTGGTTAATTCTGAGTACTGTGCGGAGCTTAGAAAATATCACCAGATCTGTAATAGTAGGGATCAGGAGAAGAACTACGAGCTAGTAGCGCCTAACTCCGACGAGAGGGTTTGCTTTCCTTCTCTGACCCAGGGGGAACGCCCCTTCTTTTATGCCTATGATTACTTTTTTAGCCAACTGAACATTACCCTTCCTTTTACCTCTTTCGAGACCGATTTGCTCTGGTCATGTAATGTACCTCTTTCAGCTGCTGTGCCAAGAGTTGGATGTCAAGCCTTCCCAAACTCTCTTTCTTTACCTCTTTGTTTTGACCAAACCTGGGACTTCCAAAAAGAAAGCTTCTTGGATATCTTTCCGGTCTGTCCAAGGAAAGAAAGTGTTTTCTATGTATGACGAGTCCTTCAGGGATTTTAAGAACTACTTTTTTAAGGTCCGAGCTGTTGAGGGAGCTCGACCATTTTTCTTAGAGTCGAATAATGAACCTGCCTTTCCCTTATGCTGGCAAAAGAATGTTGTGGTGTCTATATATTCGTGGGAGATGCTTGATGTGGTCGAGCAGGCTTTTGTAAGTGTGTTGGAGGAGATTTGGGGGTAACCCCCCCCCCCATCTCGACACAAAGAGATTCTTAGGGGACCCCTCCCTTCTCCGAGCTGAGCTGGGTAGTGGTCGACTTCTTTTTTGCTTTTACTTGCTTTTGTTTCTTTTTCTTCCAACTTTGTAACTTTGGTTTTTGTTGTGTTTTTTCAGAGATTGTTAAAAACAATGATTCCATGAAGGCCTTTAAGAAGGCGAGAAAAGCTACAGCTGCCCAAAACATCTCGGCCAAGGCTGCTGGGGAAGGATCCTCTCAAGTTCCTCCTAAGAAGCTGACCTCGGGCACTTCCGGGCCGAGGAGAGTGATCCCTACTCCTCAGGTTCATTTGGTTAATCCTCCCCAAGCTTCTGTTGCTACCTCTTCTCCTACTGCCGGCCCTCTTCCTAAAAGACAGAGGACTGTTGAACCTTTTGACCTTGATTCCCCTGATTTTGATATTGTGGGATTTGTTGATAATCAAATCGCCCCTTATAGCCAACTTCCTATGAATGACATGTCCATTCTTCACCAATTAGATTTCATCACCCGGAGTAGTGTTAAGATGGCACACATGGGTGCAGCTTTGTTCCGAACTGCTCAGGACATCCCAGTTCATGCAACAAAGGCCTTTATGGAGGAGGCTAAGTCAGAATTTGACAGGATCAAAGGGTTGAAGGAGGAGCTTGAGAAAAAGGTGGAAAAGCTGGAGAAGGAGTTGGAAGGTGAGAAAATTCGGGCTACTACTGCGATGGCTTCTGCAAACCTGGCTGAGGAGATGGCACAGAAGCAAAAGGAGGGCTATATCCAAACTTATGGTGAGATGGTGGAGCTTAGAGAGAGGCTGGAATCTGCTCGTGCTGATTACGCCGAGCTCCAGGGCCATCTCGTGGGCAGTGTGACTTCTGCCTATGAGAACTTGAAGGCTCAGGTCCGAGTTCTTGCGCCCGAGCTCAACCTAACTCTCTTCAGTTTGGACAATATTGTGGAAGATGGGAAGATCGTCCCTGTCCCGGATGATGATGATGACGATGTAGATCCTCTTCCTGCGCCACCAGCCAAAGCTTCTATTGCCCCGATTTCTTCAACTCCTACTGCCGAGGTCAGCCATCCCGAATCCAACCCTGATGTCCAGATCTTGAATCGGGATGATGGAACTGTAGATGTAATTCCTATGAGGATCATACTTCACCCATCGACTCAGGATGCTGCTATCAAGGAAAACCTGGACCCTTGATGAATTTTCTTTGATGTATTTTGTACAGCCTGGTCTGTGGCCTTTTGAACTCTAATTTCTGTAACTTGATGGTTTGTTTGACTTTTGGATATTTTAGTTGCTTTTCTTTAGCAACTCTATTTAGAAAAATAAAGTAGTTTCCTAAGCTCTTGAGGTCGACTTTCGGGTGGCCTCTTGAGTTTTTTATTATAGTAGCTTTGTTTCTTTGTGATATGCTTGTCTACAGCTTTTGGAACTTTCCAAGAATCTTAAGGGTATTTTCTGCTGTCCGACCTCTTTTTGATTGCTTGTGAGTTGATTTTATTTACCTGCTTTGGTAGAAGTGACTTTTGAGGCAAGCCTTGTTCGACTATTCTTTTTAGTATTCTCGTAGAATACCTGTGAGTTGGCGAGGTCGTGGCTTTCTTTAGGTCGAGTTGTGTCCCTTCTAGCGCACGCCTTTTGTTGTGTCGACTTCTTTCGTTCGAGTCCTTTCGAGTTATTCTTAGTAATTCATTTTATTTGGACCTTGTCAAGTCTCTTTTTCTGAATTACTTTTTATAACTTTTGTAGCTTTTTAGGCCGATTTCGTCACGTCAGTCCCTTCTCCAGTTATTTCTAGTAATCCATTTTTAGTTGGACCTTGCCGGGTCTCTTTTTTATGGATTACTTTTTATAAATTTTTTGTGGCTTTTTTGGGCCGACTTTATCATGTCGGTCCCTTCTAAGTTATTTCTAGTAATCCATTTTCAGGGCTGGCCAGGCCTCTTTTCTTTGGATTTACTTTTTATAACTTTTGCTGTTTGACTGGTCCGACTTCTTTATGTTGGTCCGTCTTTAAGTTATTTCTAGCAACCCATTTTTGTTAAGACCTCGTCAGGTCCTTTCCTATGGATCACTTTTGATAACTTCTTGCATTATTCTATTTTCATCGCTTTTCATCTTGCCGATTTTGTAAAAATTGGGTAGTGCATCTCGCTTGGCCGACTTTGGATGAATTCAGCTTTCATTTTGTCGACCTTGTCGGGCAGTGAATTTGGTTTTCACTTTGCCGATCTGTAGCTTTATAATCGGGCAATGAATTTTTGTGTTTTCAGATTAATGTGTCTTGATAAAGAGAATTTGTAGACAATCTGAAAAAACTTTATTTGAAATAGAAAATATGCAAATATATACATGTGGGTGCTTACCCTTTTTAGATCAAGTAATTTTGCAGATCTTGTCTTAGTGCCTCGTTAAAAAACCTTTTCAGGAAAAAGAATGCACTTCTGACCTAAGATCTTTTTATTACCTCTAACTATAATACCTTCTTAGGTTGCAGGCGTGCCATGACCTTGGTAGCTCTCGCCCTTCGAGTTCGGACACTTTGTAGTAGCCTTTTCCCAGTACCTCTGTGACTCGGTAAGGTCCTTTCCAGTTGGCTGCTAGCTTTCCCTCTCCGGGTCGACTTGTTCCGATATCATTTCGGATTAGGATGAGGTCATGGTTGGCGAAGCTTCGCTGCACTACCTTTTGATTGTATCTTGATGCCATGCGATGTTTTAACGCTTCTTCTCTGATCCGGGCTCTTTCTCGGATTTTTGGGAGTAGGTCGAGCTCTTTCCTTTGAAGTTGGGAGTTGGCTTCTTCACTATAGAGGATTATCCTAGGAGATCCTTCTTCGACCTCTACCGGTATCATTGCCTTCATTCCATAAGCCAATCGAAAGGGTGATTCCTTTGTGGTGGAATGTGGAGTTGTCCGATATGCCCATAGGACTTGTGGGAGCTCTTCAGCCCAAGCTCCCTTTGCGTCCTGTAGCCTCTGTTTTAACCCGGCTAGTATGACTTTATTGGTAGCTTCTGCTTGTCCATTAGCCTGCGGGTGTTCTACGGATGTGAATTGGTGCTTTATCTTCAGGTCGGCTACCAACTTTCTAAAGCCTGCGTTTGTGAATTGAGTGCCATTGTCTGTGGTGAAAGAGTAAGGAACCCCAAACCTCGTGACAATGTTCTTATATAGGAATTTCCAACTTCTTTGGACAGTGGCATTGGCTAGGGGCTCTGCCTCAATCCATTTTGTGAAATAATCTACCCCTACAATGAGGAACTTGACCTATCCCAATCCTTGGGGGAAGGGCCCGAGGAGGTCGAGTCCCCACTTTGCAAATGGCCAAGGTGATGTTACACTGATGAGTTCCTCTAGTGGGGCGATGTGGAAGTTGGCATGTTTTTGATATGGTAGACATGTCTTAAAAAACTCGGTGGCTTCTTTTTGCAAAGTCGGCCAAAAGAATTCGGCTCAAAGTACTTTCTTGGACAGAGCTCGTGCTCCAAGATGGTTGCCGTATGTGCCACTGTGTATTTCTTCTAAGACCTCTTTTGTGCTAGAGGTCGGTACACATTTTAGTAGAAGCGTCGAAATCCCTCTTTTATATAGGATATTGTTTATGATGGTGCAATACGTATTGTTTATCAAAATTATGCACTGTTCAAGCATTCATTCAGAAAACAAAAAGTATTGTCACCACATCAATATAATTAAACTAAATTCAAGGATGAATTCGAAACTCATGTACTTCTTGTTCTTTTGTATTAAAAATATTTTTCATTTAAGAGAGGTGAAGGATTCATGGAATTATTCATAGCCTTAAGACATAGTTACTAAATAGTAATGATCATGTAGTAAAGACACAAAACATAGATAAACATATAGCATAAAAATCGAAAAACAGAGAAATAAGAACAAGGAATGAGTCCACCTTAGTGATGGTGACGTCTTCTTCTTGAAGGACTAATGATGTCCTTGAGCTCTTCAATGTCTCTTCCTTGCCTCTGTTGCTTGATCCCTAGTGATTTTGGTGCTCATATCTTTAGTTGCTCCCAATAGTTGTGTGGAGAAAAATATATCCCTTGAGGCATCTCAGAGATTTCTTGATGAGGGGCTCTCTTGATCTGTAGTCAAATGCTCTATTATTGAGCTATGGACCCTTGAGATGAATCTCTTCATCTCCCATGACTCAGAGGTGGAAGCAATTGCCTTCCCTTTCCTCTTTCTTGAGGTTTCTCTGGCCTTAGGTGTCATCAATGGTTATGAAAAAAACAAAAAAAGCTATGTTTTTACCATACCAAACTTAGAATGTTGCTCACCCTCGAGCAAAAGAAGAAAGAATAGGAGGAGAATAATAGGGTATGGAGGAGAGGGAGAGAGGTGTGTATTCGGCCATGTAGGGTGGGTTTGGGTGGGAAAGAGATGATGAATGGTGAAGAGGTAATGGGGAAGAGAGTTATTGGATTGTGTGAAGAAGAGAGAAGGTGAGTTGAAGTGGGTAGGGATCCTGTGGGGTCCACAGATCCTGAGATGATCCTGTGGGGTCCACAGATCCTGAGGTGTCAAGGATATATATATCCCTGCACCAATGAGGCGTGCAAAACGCCCTCTGCATGCAATCCTGGCATTCAACGCCAGATTGATGCTTGTTTCTGGCGTTGAACGCCAGCTTCATACTTGTTTTGGGTGTTCAACGCCCATTTGCAGCATGTTCCTGGCGTTGAACGCCAGTTCCATGCTTGTTTCTAGCGTTTAGCGCCAGCTCTCCTCAGGGTGTATTCCTGGCATTTAAACACCAGGATGCTGCTTGTTTCTGGTGTTCAACACCAGATTCATGCTCTGTTCTGGCGTTGAGCGCCAGCCAGATGCTCCTTACTGGCATTTAAACGCCAGTAAGCCCTTCCTCCAGGGTGTGCTTTTTCTTCTGCTGTTTTTGATTCTGTTTTTTAATTTTAGTATTTATTTTGTGAATCCACATGATTATAAACCTAATAAAACATAGGAAAAATAAAATAAAAAATAAAATTATATAAATAAAAATTGGGTTGCCTCCCAATAAGCGCTCCTTTAATGTCACTAGCTTGACAGTGGGCTCTCATGGAGCCTCACAGGTGATCATGTCAATGTTGTAGACTCCCATCACCAAACTTAGAGTTTGGATGTGGGGATTCAACACCAAACTTAGAGTTTGGTTGTGGCCTCCCAACACCAAACTTAGAGTTTGATTGTGGAGGCTATGTTTGACTCTGTACTGAGAGAAGCTTTTCATGCTTTCCCTCCATGGTTGCAGAGGAACACCCTTGGGTTTTAAACACAAGGTAGTCCCCATTCAATTGAAGGACTAATTCTCCTCTGTTAACATCTATCATAGCTCCTACTGTGGCTAGGAAATGTCTTCCAAGGATGATGCATTCATCCTTCTCCTTCCTAGTGTCTAAGATCATGAAATCAGCAGGGATGTAAAGGCCTTCAACCTTTACTAACATGTCCTCTACTAATACATAAGCTTGTCTTATTGACTTGTCTGCCATCTATAGTGAGAATATGGCAGGCTGTACCTCAATGATCCCCAGCTTCTCCATTACAAAGAGTGGCATGAGATTTATGCCTGACCCTAGGTCACACAGAGCCTTTTCAAAGGTCATGGTGCCTATGGTACAGGGTATTAAGAATTTGCCAAGATCTTGTCTCTTTTGAGGTAAGGTTTGCTGAACCCATGTATCTAGTTCACTAATGAGCAAGGGAGGTTCACCTTCCCAAGTCTCATTACCAAATAATTTGGCATTCAGCTTCATGATGGCTCCTAGATATTAAGCAACTTACTCTCCAGTTACATTTTCATCCTCTTCAGAGGAAGATTAGTCTTCAGAGCTCATGAATGGTAGAAGGAGATTTAATGGGATCTCTATGGTCTCTATATGACCTTCAGATCCCTTTGGGTCTTCAATAGGGAGCTCCTTCTTGCTTGAGAGACGTCCCATGAGGTCTTCCTTATTGGGATTCACGTCCTCTCCTTCTTCCCTAGGTTCGGCCATGTTGATTATGTCTATGGCCTTGCACTCTCTTTTTGGATTCTCTTCAGTATTGCTTGGGAGAGTACTAGGAGGAGTTTCAGTGACTTTCTTACTCAGCTGGCCCACTTGTGCCTCCAAATTTCTAATGGAGGACCTTGTTTCACTCATGAAACTTAAAGTGGCCTTAGACAGATCAGAGACTAAGTTTGCTAAATTAGATGTGCTCTGCTCAGAATTCTCTATCTGTTGCTGAGAAGATGATGGATAAGGCTTGCTGTTACTAAGCCTATTTCTTCCACCATTATTAAACCCTTGTTGAGGCTTTTGTTGATCCTTCCATGAGAAATTTGGATGATTTCTCCATGATAAATTATAGGTGTTTCCATAAGGTTCACCCATGTAATTTACCTCTGTTATTGTAGGGTTCTCAAGATCATAAGCTTCTTCTTCAGAAGATGCCTCTTTAGTACTGTTGGATGCATTTTGCCATCCATTCAGACTTTGAGAAATCATGTTGACTTGTTGAGTCAACATTTTGTTCTGAGCCAATATGGCATTCAGAGCATCAATTTCAAGAACTCCCTTCTTTTGAGGCGTCCCATTATTCACGGAATTTCTCTCAAAAGTGCACATGAACTGGTTATTGGTGGACGAAATTGTGATTCCTATTTTGTGCCTTTTGGCATCATTGTAAAATTATTCCTTTTTGAAATTGACCTTCTTTCACAACTCCGTTCAACTAACCAGCAAGTGTACTGGGTCGTCCAAGTAATAACCTTACGTGAGTAAGGGTCGAATCCACAGAGATTGTTGGTATGAAGCAAGCTATGGTCACCTTGTAAATCTCAGTTAGGCGGATTAAATATTGATTTATGGGTTTCGAAAATAGAAATAAGAAAATAAATAATAAAAGGGATAGAAATACTTATGTAGATTCATTGGTGGGAATTTCAGATAAGCGGAATGGAGATGCTGTAGAGCTCTCGGACGCCTGCTCTCCTATTCCTTCTATTCAATCCTTCTTACTCCTTTCCATGGCAAGCTTTGTGTAGGGGTTCACCATCAACTGTGGCTACTTTCATTCCTCTCGGGGAAATACCCTGTGCGGCTGTCACTCGCACAGCTAACCAGTCTGGAGGCATCACCCATGGCTGATGGCTACATCCCATCCTCGCAGTGAAAACTAATGCTGCACTCTGTCACAGTACGGCTAATCACCGGTTGGTTCCCGCTCCTACTGGAATAGAATCCCTCTTTTGCGTCTGTCACTAACGCCTAGCAGGTTAAAGTTTGAAGCACGTCACGGTCATTCATTACCGGAATCCTACTCGGAACACCACAGACAAGGTTGGACTTTCCGGATTCCCAGGATCCTACTCGGAATACCACAGACAAGGTGAGACTTTCCGGATCCTCATAAATGCCGCCATCTATCTAGCTTATACCACGAAGATTCTGTTGGGGAATCTAAGAGATACACATTCAAGCTCTGTTGCATGTAGAACGAAAGTGGTTGTCAATCACGCGCGTTCATAAGTGAGAATGATAATGAGGGTAATCTTGACTCATCACATTCATCATGTTCTTGGGTACGAATGAATATCTTGGAATAAGAATAAAAGAGGAATTGAATAAAAGAAGATAGAATTTCATTAATACTTGAGGTACAGCAGAGCTCCACACCCTTAATCTATGGTGTGCAGAAACTCCACCGTTGAAAATACATAAGCAAAGGGTTCAGGCATGGCCGAATGGCCAGCCCCCTAAAACGTGATCAATGATCTCCTAAGATGAAGAATAAAACAAAACTGAGACCAAAGATGTCTAATACAATAGATAAGTGTCCTATATATACTAGACTAGCTACTAGGGTTTACATGAGTAAGTAATTGATGCATAAATCCACTTCCGGGGCCCACTTGGTGTGTGCTTGGGCTGAGCTTGATCAATCCACGTGTAGAGGCATTTCTTGGCGTCAAACTTCAGGTTATGACGTGTTTTGGGCGTTTAACTCCGAATCATGACGTTTTTCTGGCGTTTTACTCCAGACAGCAGCATGAACTTGGCGTTTAACGCCAAGTTACGTCGTCAATCTTCGAATAAAGCATGGACTATTATATATTGCTGGAAAGCCCTGGATGTCTACTTTCCAACGCCGTTGAGAGCGCGCCATTTGGAGTTCTGTAGCTCCAAAAAATCCATTTCGAGTGCAGGGAGGTCAGAATCCAACAGCATCAGCAGTCCTTTTGTCAGCCTTTTTCAGAGTTTTGCTCAAATCCCTCAATTTCAGTCAGAATTTACCTGAAATCACAGAAAAACACACAAACTCATAGTAAAGTCCAGAAATGTGAATTTAACATAAAACTAATGAAAACATCCCTAAAAGTAGCTTAAACTTATTAAAAACTATGTAAAAACTATGCCAAAAAGCGTATAAATTATCCGCTCATCACAACACCAAACTTAAATTGTTGCTTGTCCCCAAGCAACTGAAAATCAAATAGGATAAAAGAAGAGATATACTATAAAGTCCAAAATATCAATGGATATTAATTTAATTACATGAGCGGGACTTGTAGCTTTTTGCTTCTGAACAGCTTTGGCATCTCACTTTTTCCTTTGTAGTTTAGAGGTATTGGCGTCTCTGGGGGAATTTAGAATTTGGGATAGTGTTATTGACTTTCTTAGTTAAGCATGTTGATTCTTGAACACAGCTACTCATGAGTCTTGGCTGTGGCCCTAAGCATTTTGTCTTCCAGTATTACCACCGGATACACAAATGCCACAGACACATAACTGGGTGAACCTTTTCAGATTGTGACTTAGCTTTGCTAAAGTCCCCAATTAGTGGTGTCCAGAGCTCTTAAGCACACTCTTTGCTTTGGATCACGACTTTAACCACTCAGTCTCAAGCTTTTCACTTGGACCTTCATGACACAAGCACATGGTTAGGGACAGCTTGATTTAGCCGCTTAGGCCCGGATTTAATTTCCTTGGGCCCTCCTATCCATTGATGCTCAAAGCCTTGGATCCTTGCTTTAGAATTTTCGCCTCTTTTTTTTTTTTCACTGCTTTTTCTTGCTTCAAGAATCAATTTCATGATGTTTTTCAGATCATCAATAACATTTTTCTTTGTTCCTCATTCTTTCAAGAGCCAACAATTTTAAACACTCATAAACAACAAGATCAAAAGACATATGCACTGTTCAATCATTCATTCAGAAAACAAAAATTATTGCCACCACATCAATATAATTAAACTAAATTCACTAATAATTTCGAAAATTATGTACTTCTTATTCTTTTGAATTAAAACATTTTTCTTTTAAGAGAGGTGAAGGACTAATGGATTTTATTCATAGCTTTAAGGCATGGTTACACACTAGTGATCATGAAATAGAGACACAAAAACATAGATAAACATATCATTAAAAACCGAAAACAGAAAGAAATAAAGAACAAGGAATGAATCCACCTTAGTGGCGTCTTCTTCTTGAAGGACCAATGATGTTCTTCAACTCTTCTATGTCCCTTCCTTGCCTTTGTTGCTCCTCCCTCATTGCTCTTTGATCTTCTCTTATTTCTTGGAGAGTGAGGGCGTGTTCATGATGTTCCACCCTTAGTTGTTCAACATTATGGCTCAAATCCTCTAAGGAGGTGTTGAGTTGCTCCCAATAGTTGTTAGGAGGAAAGTGCATTCCTTGAGGCATTTGTTGATGATGCGCTTCCTCATGTTCTTCTTGGAGGCCGTGAGGAGCTTCCCTTGTTTGCTCCATCTTTTTCTTGGTAATGGGCTTGTCTTCTTCAATGGAGACATCTCCTTCTATGATAACTCCAGCTGAGTAACATAGATGGCATATAAGGTGGGGGAAGGCTAGCCGTGCCATGTATGAAGGCTTGTCAGCTATTTTGTAGAGTTCATTGGAGATGACTTCATGAACCTCTACTTCTTCACCAATCATGATGCTATGAACCATGATGGCCCGATCCACAGTAACTTCAGATCGGTTGCTTGTAGGGATGATGGATCTTTGAATGAACTCCAACCATCCTCTAGCTACAGGCTTGAGGTCCAGTCTTCTTAGTTGGACTGGCTTGCCTTTGGAGTCTACTCTCCATTGGGCGCCTTCCACACATATGTCCATAAGGACTTGGTCCAACCTTTGGTTAAAGTTGACCCTTCTTGTGTAGGGGCGTTCATCACCTTGCATCATGGGTAAGTGAAACGCCAACCTCACATTTTCCGGACTAAAATCCAAGTATTTCCCCCTAACCATTGTGAGATAATTCTTTGGGCTTGGGTTCATACTTTGGTCATGGTTCCTAGTGATCCATGCATTGGCATAGAACTCTTGGACCATCAATAATCCGACTTGTTGCATGGGGTTGGTTATGACTTCCCAACCTCTTCTTTGGATTTCATGTCGGATTTCCGGATACTCATTCTTCTTGAGCTTGAAAGGGACCTCAGGGATCACTTTCTTCTTTGCCACAACATCATAGAAGTGGTCTTGATGGCTTTTAGAGATGAATCTCTCCTTCTCCCATGACTCGGAAGTGGAAGCTTTTGCTTTTCCTTTCCCTTTTCTTGAGGAAACTCCGGTCTTGGGTGCCATTGATGGTGAATGAAAATCAAAAAGCTTAGGCTTTTTACCACACCAAACTTAAAATTTGCTTGTCCCCAAGCAAAAAGAAAAGAAGAATAGAAGAAGAAGAAGAAAATATGGTAGAGAGGGAGAAGAGAGGGTTCGGCTATGTGGGAGAATGTGGGTTTGTGTTGTGTGAAAATGTAAAAGAAAAGAAGGGTATTTATAGGGAGAGGGGAGGGTATAGGTTCGGCCAAATTGGGTGGGAATGGGTGGGAAATTGAATTTGAATTTTGATGGAGGTAGGTGGGGTGTATGGGGAAGAGGAGGTTGATTTGAAAGGTGAATGGAGTAATTGGGAAGAGGAATTGAGGTGATTGATGAAGAAGATTGGGAATTGTGACATGGGGAATCACATCACAAAAACTAGGATTAGAAGGTAAGGTGGGAATATGTTAGGTGGGGATCCTGTGGGGTCCACAGATCCTGAAGTGGGGATCCTGTGGGGTCCACAGATCCTGAGGTGAA
The DNA here is from genome assembly GCF_014773155.1 of Arachis stenosperma. NCBI lineage: Eukaryota > Viridiplantae > Streptophyta > Magnoliopsida > Fabales > Fabaceae > Arachis > Arachis stenosperma. Next base: position 63,789,753 of record NC_080383.1, read on the forward strand.
AAGAAATACCATTCCTTCACCCTATAGGCATGTAACATGCCTTCATGCATCATTCTGGCGTTCAAACGCCCATTGGTGCATGTTCTGGGCGTTAAACGCCCATGTGATGCTTGTTTCTGGCGTTGAACGCCAGTTTCAAGCTTGTTTCTGGCGTTCAGCGCCAGATTGTCCTCTGTGTGCGCATTCTGGCGTTAAACGCCAGGATGTAGCTTGTTTTGGGCATTCAGCGCCAGAAAGATGCTCTGTTCTGGCGTTGAACGCCAGCCAGATGCTTCTTCTGGGCGTTGAACGCCAGCCCGTGCGTCCTCCAGGGTGAAAATTTTTTTTTTTTTCTTCTTCTATTTTTGACTCTGTTTTTAATTTTTTTTGATTTTTTTGTGACTCCTCATGATCATGTACCTAATTCAACACAAAAATAACACCAAAACAAAATAAAATAAAATTAGATAAATAAAATTGGGTTGCCTCCCAACAAGCGCTTCTTTAATGTCAATAGCTTGACAGTGGCTCTCACGGAGCCACAAGGTGATCAGGTCAACTTAAGTGTGGTATTCCCAACACCAAACTTAGAGTTTGGATATGGGGTTTGGACACCAAACTTAGAGTTTGGTTGTGGCCTCACAACACCAAACTTAGAGTTTGACTGTGTGGGCTCTTCTTGACTCTGAACTGAGAGAAGCTCTTCATGCTTACTCTCTTGTGTCACAGAGGGATGGCCATGTGCCTGAAACACAAGGTAGTCCCCATTCAATTGAAGGACTAACTCACCTCTGTTGACATCTATCACAGCTCCTGCTGTGGCTAGGAAAGGTCTTCCTAGGATGATGCATTCATCATCTTCCTTCCTAGTGTCTAGGATTATGAAATCAGTAGGGATGTAAAGGCCTTCAACCCTTACTAGCACGTCCTCTACTATTCCATAAGCTTGTCTTATGGACTTATCTGCCAATTGCAATGAGAACAAGGCAGGTTGTACCTCAATGATTCCCAGCTTCTCCATTACAGAGAGTGGCATAAGGTTTATCCCTGACCCAAGATCACATAGAGCTTTTTCAAAGCTCATGGTGCCAATGGTACAAGGTATTAGGAATTTGCCAGGATCTTGTTTCTTTTGAGGTAGAGTTCTCTGAATCCAAGTATCTAGTTCACTAATGAGCACGGGAGGTTCACTTTCCCAGGTCTCATTACCAAACAGCTTGGCATTCAGCTTCATGATAGCTCCTAAATATAGAGCAGCTTGCTCTCCAGTCACCTCTTCATCCTCTTCAGAGGATGAATATTCTTCAGAGCTCATGAATGGCAGAAGGAGATTTAAAGGAATCTCTATGGTCTCTAGATGAGCCTCAGATTCCTCAGGATCCTTAATAGGAGACTCCTTCTTGCTTGAGGAACGTCCCAGGAGGTCTTCCTCACTAGGATTTTCGTCCTCTTCCTCCTTTGTGCATTCGGCCACTTTGATTAAATCAATGGCCTTGCACTCTCCTTTTGGATTTTCTTCTGTATTGCTTGGGAGAGTACTGGGAGGAGTGTCAATGACTTTCTTACTCAGCTGGCCCACTTGTGCCTCCAAATTTCTAATGGAGGATCTTGTTTCATTCATGAAACTGAAAGTGGCTTTTGACAGATCAGAGACTATATTGGCTAAATTAGAATTATTTTGTTCAGAGTTCTCTGTCTGTTGCTGAGAAGATGATGGATATGGCTTACTATTATTCAGCCTGTTGCGTCCACCATTGTTGAAACCTTGTTGAGGTTTTTGTTGATCCTTCCATGAGAAATTTGGATGATTTCTCCATGATGAGTTATAGGTGTTTCCATAAGGTTCACCTAAGTAATTAACCTCTGCCATGGCAGGGTTTTCAGGATCATAAGCTTCTTCAGAAGCTGCCTCTCTAGTATTGTTGGATGCATGTTGCAATCCATTCAGATTTTGAGAGATCATGTTGACCTGTTGAGTCAACACTTTGTTCTGAGCCAATATGGCATTCAGAGCATCAATTTCAAGAACTCCTTTCTTCTGAGGTACCCCATTATTCACGGAATTCCTCTCAGAGGTATACATGAACTGGTTATTTGCAACCATGTCAATGAGTTCTTGAGCCTCTTCAGGCGTTTTCTTCAGGTGAATAGATCCACCTGCAGAATGGTCCAATGACATTTTCGAAAATTCAAGAGACCATAATAAAATATATCTAATATGGTCCATTCTGAAAACATGTCAGATGGACATCTCTTGGTCAGCTGCTTGTATCTTTCCCAAGCTTCATAGAGGGATTCACCATCTTTTTGTTTGAAGGTTTGAACATCCACTCTCAGCTTGCTCAGCTTTTGAGGAGGAAAGAACTTATCCAAGAAGGCAGTGACCAGCTTATCCCATGAGTCCAGGCTATCCTTGGGTTGTGAATCTAACCATACTCTAGCTCTGTCTCTTACAGCAAAAGGGAAAAGCAAGAGTCTGTAGACTTCAGGATTAACTCCATTTGTCTTTACAGTGTCACAGATCTGCAAGAACTCAGTTAAAAACTGGTAAGGATCTTCAGATGGAAGTCCATAAAACTTGCAGTTTTGTTGCATTAAAGCAACTAGTTGAGGCTTAAACTCAAAGTTATTGGCTCCAATGGCAGGAATGGAGATGCTTCTTCCATCAAATTTGGACGTTGGCTTTGTGAAGTCTCCAAGCATTCTCCTTGCATTATTATTATTATTTTCTTCTGCCATCTCTTTCTCTTGTTCGAAAATTTCTGAAAGGTTGTTTCTCTTAAAGATGTTTTTGGATTGTTGTAATTTAGCTTCTCTTAATCTTTTCTTCAGAGTCCTTTCAGGTTCTGGATCAACTTCAACAAGAGTGCCTTTATCCTTGTTCCTGCTCATGTGAAAGAGAAGAAAACAAGAAAAGAAAGAGGAATCCTCTATGTCACAGTATAGAGATTCCTTTATGTTAGTAGAAGAAGAAAGGGTAGAAGAAGAGGATGGAAGGTTTCGGATTTATGGAGGAAGAGAGGTGAAGAGAAGTGTTAGTAATTAATTAATTAAATAGGAGAGGAGAAGAGAAGGAAGAATTCGAAAATAGTTTTGAAAAGATGGTTAGTGATTTTCGAAAATTATAGACAAAACATAATTAAAATTAAAATTTAAAACAAAAAGAATTTTTGAAAAAGAGAGGGAGAATTTTCGAAAATTAGAGAGGGAAAAGTAGTTAGGTGGCTTTGAAAAAGATAAGAAACAAACAACAAGTAGTTAGTTGATTGAAAAAGATTTGAAAATCAATTTTGAAAAAGATAAGAAGATAAGAAGTTAGATAAGATATTTTGAAATCAAATTTTGAAAAAGATAAAATTTTTTTTTTTTTTTTGAAAAAGATCAAATAAAAGATAAAAAAGATTTAATTCAAAAGTTTTGAAATTATTTTCTTCACTAACAAGAAACTACAAGATAAGATTCTAGAACTTAAAGATTGAACCTTTCTTAACAAGAAAGTAACAAACTTCAAATTTTTGAACCAATCACATTACTTGTTAGTTAATTTTCGAAAATTAGATATAAAAGATAAGAAAAAGATTTTGAAAATATTTTGAAAAAGATTTTTTGAAATTTTCGAAAATTATATAAAAAAAATGAAAAAGATATGAGTTTTGAAAAAGATTTTGAAAAGATAAGATTTTTAAAATTGAAATTTTGACTTAACTTGTAAGAAATAACTAATTTTTTAAAAATTTTTGACCAAGTCAACCCAAAATTTCGAAATTTGGAGGGAAATAAGGAAAAGATATTTTTTTGATTTTTGAATTTTTAATAAAAAACACAAAAAATGACCCAAAACATGAAAATTTTGGATCAAACACAAGATGCATGCAAGAATGCTATGAATGTCAAGATGAACACCAAGAACACTTTGAAGATCATGATGAACATCAAGAACACAATTTTGAAAAATTTTTGATGCAAAGAAATCATGCAAGACACCAAACTTAGAAATTTTTAATGCATGGAAAATATGAATGCAAAAATGCACATGAAAAACAACAAACAACACGAAACAAGAAATCATCAAGATCAAACAAGAGGACTTATCAAGAACAACTTGAAGATCATGAAGAACACTATGAATGCATGAGATTTTCGAAAAAAATGCAAGAAAAATTTTTAAAACATGCAATTGACACCAAACTTAAAAATTGACTCAAGACTCAAACAAGAAACACAAAATATTTTTTTTGATTTTTATGATTTTCTAATTTTTTGGATTTTTATTAAATTTTTTTTTCAAAAATATATTTTAGAAAAACAAAAATAAAAGAAAAATTTTGAAAAAGATTTTTGAAAAGAAAATTACCTAATCTGAGCAACAAGATGAACCGTCAGTTGTCCATACTCGAACAATCCCCGGCAACGGCGCCAAAAACTTGGTGGACGAAATTGTGATTCCTATTTTGTGCCTTTTGGCATCATTGTAAAATTATTCCTTTTTGAAATTGACCTTCTTTCACAACTCCGTTCAACTAACCAGCAAGTGTACTGGGTCGTCCAAGTAATAACCTTACGTGAGTAAGGGTCGAATCCACAGAGATTGTTGGTATGAAGCAAGCTATGGTCACCTTGTAAATCTCAGTTAGGCGGATTAAATATTGATTTATGGGTTTCGAAAATAGAAATAAGAAAATAAATAATAAAAGGGATAGAAATACTTATGTAGATTCATTGGTGGGAATTTCAGATAAGCGGAATGGAGATGCTGTAGAGCTCTCGGACGCCTGCTCTCCTATTCCTTCTATTCAATCCTTCTTACTCCTTTCCATGGCAAGCTTTGTGTAGGGGTTCACCATCAACTGTGGCTACTTTCATTCCTCTCGGGGAAATACCCTGTGCGGCTGTCACTCGCACAGCTAACCAGTCTGGAGGCATCACCCATGGCTGATGGCTACATCCCATCCTCGCAGTGAAAACTAATGCTGCACTCTGTCACAGTACGGCTAATCACCGGTTGGTTCCCGCTCCTACTGGAATAGAATCCCTCTTTTGCGTCTGTCACTAACGCCCAGCAGGTTAAAGTTTGAAGCACGTCACGGTCATTCATTACCGGAATCCTACTCGGAACACCACAGACAAGGTTGGACTTTCCGGATTCCCAGGATCCTACTCGGAATACCACAGACAAGGTGAGACTTTTCGGATCCTCATAAATGCCGCCATCTATCTAGCTTATACCACGAAGATTCTGTTGGGGAATCTAAGAGATACACATTCAAGCTCTGTTGCATGTAGAACGAAAGTGGTTGTCAATCACGCGCGTTCATAAGTGAGAATGATAATGAGGGTAATCTTGACTCATCACATTCATCATGTTCTTGGGTACGAATGAATATCTTGGAATAAGAAAAAAGAGGAATTGAATAAAGAAGATAAATTCATTAATACTTGAGGTACAGCAGAGCTCCACACCCTTAATCTATGGTGTGCAGAAACTCCACCGTTGAAAATACATAAGCAAAGGGTTCAGGCATGGCCGAATGGCCAGCCCCCTAAAACGTGATCAATGATCTCCTAAGATGAAGAATAAAACAAAACTGAGACCAAAGATGTCTAATACAATAGATAAGTGTCCTATATATACTAGACTAGCTACTAGGGTTTACATGATAAGTAATTGATGCATAAATCCACTTCCGGGGCCCACTTGGGTGTGCTTGGGCTGAGCTTGATAAATCCACGTGTAGAGGCATTTCTTGGCGTCAAACTTCAGGTTATGACGTGTTTTGGGCGTTTAACTCCGAATCATGACGTTTTTCTGGCGTTTTACTCCAGACAGCAGCATGAACTTGGCGTTTAACGCCAAGTTACGTCGTCAATCTTCGAATAAAGCATGGACTATTATATATTGCTGGAAAGCCCTGGATGTCTACTTTCCAACGCCGTTGAGAGCGCGCCATTTGGAGTTCTGTAGCTCCAGAAAATCCATTTCGAGTGCAGGGAGGTCAGAATCCAACAGCATCAGCAGTCCTTTTGTCAGCCTTTTTCAGAGTTTTGCTCAAATCCCTCAATTTCAGTCAGAATTTACCTGAAATCACAGAAAAACACACAAACTCATAGTAAAGTCCAGAAATGTGAATTTAACATAAAAACTAATGAAAACATCCCTAAAAGTAGCTTAAACTTATTAAAAACTATGTAAAAACTATGCCAAAAAGCGTATAAATTATCCGCTCATCAGTTATGTGCAACCATGTCAATAAGTTCTTGAGCTTCTGCAGGCGTTTTCTTTAGGTGAATGGATCCACCTGCAGAATGGTCCAATGACATCTTGGAGAACTCAGATAGACCATAATAGAATATATCCAGAATGGTCCACTCTAAAAGCATGTCAGAAGGACACCTTTTGGTCATCTGCTTGTATCTTTTCCAAGCTTCATAGAGAGATTCACCATCTTTTTGTTTGAAAGTCTGAACATCCACTCTAAGCTTGCTCAGCTTTTGAGGAGGAAAGAACTTAGCCGAGAAGGCCGCGACCAGCTTATCCCAGGAGTCCAGGCTATCTTTAGGTTATGAATCCAATCATATTCTAGCTCTGTCTCTTACAGCAAAGGGGAAAGCATGAGCCTGTAGACTTCAGGATCTACTCCATTAGTCTTAACAGTCTCACAGATCTGCAAGAACTCAGTTAAAAACTGGTAGGGATCTTCTGATGGAAGTCCATGGAACTTGCAGTTCTGTTGCAATAGAGCAACTAGTTAAGGTTTTAGCTCAAAATTATTTGCTCCAATGGCAGGGATTGAGATGCTTCTTCCATCAAATTTGGAAGTAGGTGTAGTATAGTCACCAAGCATCCTCCTTGCATTATTATTTTCGGCTGCCATCTCCTCTTCCTTTTCGAAAATTTCTGTAAGGTTGTCTCTGGATTGTTGTAATTTAGCTTCTCTTAGTTTTCTCTTCAGAGTCCTTTCAGGTTTATGATCTTCTTCAACAAGAATATTTTTGTCCTTGCTCCTGCTCATATGAAAAAGAAGGGAACAGAAAATAATAATAGGGATCCTCTTTACCACAGTAGAAAGATTCCTTTATGTTAGTAGAAGAAGAAAGGAATAGAAGAAGGAAAAAGTAAGAATCCAAACATAAGGGTGAAGATAGGTTCAAATGCTTGAGATAAAGAGAAGTGTTAGTAAATAAATAAATAAATAGAAGAAGATGAGAGGGAGAGAATTCGAAAATTAATTTTGAAAAAGAGTAAGTGATTTTCGAAAATTAAAAGAAGAATTAAAATTAAAATTAAAATTTAAAATAATTAGTTAATTAAAAGAATTTTGAAAAAGATGGAGGTAATTTTCGAAAATTAAAGAGCTAAAATTAGTTAGGTGGTTTTGAAAAAGATAAAAAATAAACAAAAGTTAATTGGTTAGTTGAGAAAGATTTGAAAATCAACTTTGAAAAGATAAGAAGTTGGAAGATGTTCCGAGGGTTACCTGAAACTGGAGGTCGATCTCGGATGAGATCGTCTGTGTTGGTCGGAACCGACTTGTCCGGCTGGTGGAGGACGGCCGGAGCTGGAGTGTCCGACTTGTTGGACTTGGTGGTGGTGCTGATCCTTCGTTCCCGGAGGGTGGGGGTACCTGCAAGAGACTCCGATGCTTAAGTTAGCAAGGGTATTAAGCAGGTATTGAGTAGAATCAGAGTATGAGTTATACCTGGGTGCTCCAGTGTATTTATAATGGTGAGATGTGGCCTTCTGTGGATAAGATAAGTTAGTTATCTTATCTTATCTTTATCTTTAGGTGAGGTCATCTTTATCTTTAAGGGAACCGCCCTTCTTTCTGTAGGCTTGGGCCGCCTTAGGATTTGGGACGTGTTCCTCTATTCGGGCCCTTTGTTTGGGCCTTCCTGTGACTTGTCCGACCTCTTTGAGAAGAGGTCGGGTTGTCCTGACCTGAAGAGGTCGGTCGCCTTGTCTGTAGAACATCCCGGGTCGGACAGCTCGACCCAGGGTATGAACAGTGCCCCTGCTTGAGCTCGGTCTTCTTTTTGAGGTCGAGTCCTTGACTTCGGTCCTTCCTTAGTGAAGCCGAACTCAAGCATTTTGTCGATTTCTTCTTTTTGTAGAATCTTTTGAATGTAGAACGTTTTCCTCTAAAGGCGCGCGCTTTTATATCAGCGCTTTGCTTTGGGAACGTGAAAGGGTTTAGTACCTTCATTAATTGGTATTAATTGCCCCATTTTCTCCTGGCTTTTATTTTGAATCTCTCAATCAAAAAACGGTTTCTCTTCTTCACTTCTTCTTCGTAACTCCTCCCTTTGCTTTCTCATTTTCTGTTTCTTGCCCAGGGTTTGTAGTTTCTTCGTCTGTTCTGCTACTGCGTTTTTCAGAAGAGGGCTGATTCCACATTTTCTTCTTCTGTCTTTGCATTCTTCCATTTCGAGGGGGTGGCTTTGTTGCTTTTGCTCTTCAGCTTTCTTCGAGGTTTTCTTCTATTCTCCAGGTTAGTCCCATTTCATGTTTTCTTGTTTATTTCTGATTTTGCGATGGGGTTTTCCTTTTTGGAGAAAGCTTGGATCTTTCTGTTTTTATCGTGCTTGACTTGTTGCATGCTATGGTTTTTTCTCTTTTTCGGTGCGAATCTTTTTGTTTTGCTTGAATCTTTTTCTTTTGCAGTTTGCCGCTGTTTTCTGTTTGTGCCTTGGATGATGATTTTTGCTTTGATTTTGAAAAGCTTGTGCCTTTGCTGTTTTTCCTTTGGTCTTTTTGGTGTTCTGATGAACTGTAGCAGTAGTGTTGATAAACTGTAGGAGCAATGCTTTTCCTGATAAAACTGTAGAAGGGTGGATTTTTTGCGTTTTTTGCTTCCTTTGCTTTCTTTTCTGGACTTTATTCTTATGAGTGCCGAGATGTAGATTGTAGAAATGATTTTGAGGACCCTTCTTGTTTACTGCCTCCAATGGATGCTCCAAGACTTCTTCTCTTGAGTCTTGGGGTTTTTCCCTTTTTGGTTAATCCGTCTGTTTGAGATGTTTTGACACGTGTCCGAGATGTTTTCAAGTAATCCACTCTTCTTTTCTTTTTGTAGGATTTAGTTGGCCTCATGTCTTCCCGAAATAACGTTGTAGAGATGCCTTCCCAGGTTCCTGCAGGTATGGCCGATTGGGTGGACTCCATGGTTCTCCTGTGTGTCTCGCTGGCTGATTCTGAGTTTTGTGCTCAGCTTAGGCAGTTTCATAGTGTCTGTAGCAATTCTGGTGATGAGAAGAACTATGAACTTGTCCCTCCTTCTTCTGACGAGAGAGTCTGTTTTTCAACTCAGGTTGTTGATGGTCGCCCCTTCTTTTATGTTTATGACTTTTTCTTTGGTCCGCTGGGTATTACTCTTCCTTTTACTCAATTTGAAACCGACCTGTTATGGTCTTGTAATATTGCCCCCTCTTAACTTCACCCTAATTCCTGGGGTTTTATAAAGATTTTTCAATTGCTGTGCAATGGTTTTGGTATCCCTGCTTTCCAATCTCTCTTTTTCTATCTGTTTGTTTTGACTAAGCCCGGAGTGGTAAAAAAGAAGGCAGCTTGGGTCTCGTTTCGCTCTATCCAAGGAAAGAAGGTCTTTTCCATGTTTGACGAGTCATTCCGTGATTTTAAAAACTACTTTTTCAAGGTCCGAGCTGTCGAAGAAGCTCGGCCCTTTTTTCTGGATGAAAATGATGAGCCTGCCTTTCCCCTGGAATGGCAAAAAGATGTGAGGGTCTCCAGGTATTCTGGGACATGTTGGATGAGGCTGAGCGGGCCTTTGTGACTGTTTTGGAAGAGCGCTGGGGTCAGCCTCCCCATCTTGATACAAAGAAATTTCTAACCAATCCTTCTCTTCTTCGAACTGAACTGGGTATCTTGTGTTTTCTTTGCTATCTGTTTATGTTTACTTGTAGCTGTATTTCCGACTTGTTCGATTTGTAGCTTGACTTCTGTTTTATTTGCAGAGGCAATGAAGAATAACGAATCCATGAAGGCTTTTAAGAGGGCGCAGAAGGCGACTGTTGCCAGGAATATTGCCGCCAAGGCGGCTGGGGAGGGGTCCTCCCAAGTGCGCGAGAAGCCATCAGTGCCGAGTTCCCCTATAGTGAAGAAAGCGATTCCGACACCTCGAGTCCGCTTGGTGGATCCTCATCCTGCTTCTGCCGTTCCATCTGCTGCCCCTCCAAGTAAGAAGCAAAAGACGGTTGAGCCCTTCGACCTTAATGCCCCTGACTTCAATGCCATCGAATTCATAGATCAACAAATTGGGCCCTATGGTACCCTTTCGATGGATGATGTGTCCATCCTCCATCATTTGGAATTTATGGCCCGGAATCACGTGCAGATGGCGTTTATGGCGGCCGCTATATACCGGACTGGTCAAAGTCTCCCTCTTCATGCCACCAAGGCATTTATGGAGGAGGCAAAGCAAGAGTTTGACCGGATGAAGGGGCTGAAGGAGGAGCTCGAATTGAAGGTGACCAAGTTAGAGAAGGATCTAGAGAATGAGAAGGCGAGTTCCCTTTCATTAGCGGCTTCTTTGAGGTTGGCCGAGGACACAGCTCTGATGCATAAAGATAGTTATGTTACAACTTATCGGGAGGTAATGCGTCTGAGCGGGGAGTTGGACAGTGCTCGGGAGGATTATTCTGAGCTCCAAGGTCATCTTGTCGGCAGCGTGACTGCTACTTACGAGAACTTGAAGGAGCAAGTTCGGGTCATTGCTCCCGAGGCCGATCTTACCCTTTTCAGTTTAGATAATGTTGTCAGAGATGGCAAGATTGTTCCTGATGACGAGGGTGATGATGACGCTGATCCTCCTCCTGTGTCCTCTGCCAAAGTGTCGACTACCTCTGCTCCCCCGGTTGCACCTGATTCGGATTGCCAAGTTCTGAACCGGGAGGATGGAACTGTAGATGCCGTGCCTATTCAGACTCGTCCTCCTTCTCCTTGTCCTGATGTTTGCTGATCTTTTTCTGGATTCTCATGTTAGTTGGCCCGGCTTGTGGGCCCTTAAAACTTTTTATTTGCTAACGTTTTCTGGTTGTTTTGTCTGGCAACCTTTTGAAAAACAAAAGTAGCTTGTTATCCTTTTTTGATGGCCTCCGAGGCTTTAAAACTTTGTAGATTATATCAAGGTTTTTGATATTTTCTTCTATTTTCTGAGAATGTTGGTCCTTGCAATTTGACCTTTTTGGATTGCCTCGTGCTTATCGTTTGTAGCTTGGATCCTCTGTATTTGTGTGGATCCGACTTGTTTTCTCGTTTTTGTAGGTATTTTTGGTGTTTCTCCAACTGATTTCTTTGTGTTGATTCCCTTTATTTCTGTAATCCTCTTTCCTGGACCTTCGTTAAGTCTCTTTCAGGGATTACTTTGTTCGTAGGAGTCCGACTTCATTTAGGTCGGTCTCTTCTGAGTTATATCTTTTCAGTAGCAGGAGTTCGACTTGGTTATGTCGGTCTCCTTTAAGTTATAGCGTAATCCTCTTTCTTGGATCTTTATCAGATCTCTTTCAGGGACTACTTGTATAACTTTTTTAATGGTAGGAGTCCGACTTGGTTATGCCGGTCTCCTTTAAGTTATAGCGTAATCATCTTTCTTGGATCTTTAGCAGATCTCTTTCAGGGATTACTTGTATAACTTTTCGGTAGCAGGAGTCCGACTTCGTTATGTCGGTTTCTTTTAAGTTATAGCGTAATCCTCTTTCTTGGATCTTTATCAGATCTCTTTCAGGGATTACTTGTATAACTTTTTAGTGATAGGAATTCGACTTGATTATGTCGGTTTCCTTTAAGTTATTTTTCGTAGTCCTCTTTCTTATATCTTTGTCAGATCTCTTTCAGGGACTACTTGTATAACTTTTTAGTTTTGGGCTAACTTTGTTATGTCAGGCCCTTCTAAGTTAAAGTAATCCTCTTTAATAGGATTGGCCAGACCTCTTTCCAGGGTTTACTTATAACTTGGGTTGACTTGGTCCGACTTCTGAACGTCAGCCAGTCTTTAAGTTATTATATTAGCTATCCGTAAGACCTCGTCAGGTTCTTTTTTTGGATTGCTTTCGATAACTTCTTACATTATTCTGTATTCATCTTTGCCGATTTGTAGAAAATGGTTGGCGTCTTTAGATCGTCCTTTGGGTGAATCGCGTTTTCACCTTTATCGGACGATTGTTTTTATCGTGGTCGCGCAGTGAATTTGTTTTTCACTTTCTGCCGACCTGTTGCTTTATAATCGGACGATGAATACTTCAGATTAATGCGTCTTGGAATCGTGTAGAATATCTAAATAAACTTTATTCAAAAGAAAAAATGCAAATATATATATGTGGGAATTTCCTTGTTCCTTTAAGTCGGGTATGATCTAGGTCTCGACATGGTGCCTCATTAAAAAACCTTTTCAGGAAAAAAAGCGCATCCATTTTAATGAGATCCTTTTTTCTAACTGTAGTACCTTCTTAGGTTGCAGGCGTGCCATGATCGAGGAAGCTCTCGTCCATCAAGCTCGGACAGTCTGTAGTAGCCCCTCCCCAGTACTTCAATGACTCGGTAGGGTCCTTTCCAGTTTGCTGCCAGCTTTCCTTCTCCGGGTCGAGTTGTTCCAATGTCATTTCTAATTAAGATGAGATCATTCTCTGCAAAACTTCTCGGCACTACCGTTTGATTATATCTGGAAGCCATTCGTCGCTTTAGAGCTTCTTCCCTGATCCGAGCTCTTTCTTGGATTTCGGGTAACAAGTCCAGCTCTTCTCTCTGAAGTTGGGAGTTTGCTCGTTTATTGTAGTGGACTACTCGGGGAGATCCTTCTTCGATTTCTATTGGAATCATTGCCTCCACTCCGTATGCTAGTCGGAATGGTGATTCGTTTGTAGTAGAATGGGGGGTTGTTCGATACGCCCATAGGACTTGTGGAAGTTCTTCGACCTAGGCTCCTTTTGCTTCTTGTAGTCTCTGCTTTAGTCCGGCCAATATGACTTTGTTGGCCGCTTCGGCTTGTCCATTGGCTTGGGGATGTTCGACGGAGGTGAACTGGTGCTTTATGTTCAAGTCGGCCACCAATTTTCTGAAGCCTGCCTCTGTAAATTGGGTACCGTTGTCCGTGGTGATGGAGTATGGTACCCCGAACCTCGTAATAATGTTCCTATATAGGAATTTTCGACTTCTTTGAGCGGTGGTGTTGGCCAGGGGTTCTGCCTCGATCCATTTTGTGAAATAGTCTACTCCTACTATGAGGAATTTTACTTGTCCCGATCCCTGTAGGAAGGGTCCGAGAAGGTCGAGTCCCCATTTCGCAAATAGCCAGGGTGAGGTCACGCTGATGAGTTTTTCTAGTGGGGCAATGTGAAAGTTGGCATGCTTCTGGCATGGTGGACATGTCTTTACAAATTCTGTAGCCTCCTTTTGTAGAGTTGGCCAATAGAATCCCGCCCGGAGTATCTTTTTGGTGAGGGCTTGCACTCCGAGATGATTTCCACAAATGCCGCTGTGTACTTCCTCCAAGACTTCCTTTGTGTTGGAAGTTGGTACGCATTTTAGTAAAGGTGTTGATATCCCTCTTTTGTACAGCGTGTTGTTTATGATAGTGTAGTACTGTGCCTCCCTTTTCAGCCTCTTTGCCTCCTTTTCATCTGTAGGGAGTTCTTCTGTTTTGAGGTAGTTTATTATGGGGGTCATCCATCCTTGATCCCGACCTATTATGGCTAGGATTCTTTCTTCTTCCGCTATTGACGGGTTCTGTAGTACCTCCTGGATAAGGCTTCTGTTGTTGCCCCCTGGTTTGGTGCTGGCTAATTTTGAAAGGGTGTCAGCTCGGGCATTTTGCTGACTGTGAGTCACTGTAGATGTTGAGTTTCCAAGCTCCGACCTCCCTAGCCAACTTCAGACCAGCTAATAGTGCTTCGTATTCTGCCTAGTTGTTTGAGGCCGGGAATCCGAATTTAAGGGAGAGCTTAAGTTGAGTTCCTTGGTTGCTTTCAATTATCACACCCGCGCCGCTTCCTGTTTTATTCGAGGATCCGTCTACGTATATGTTCCATTCTATGGGGATTTCTGGGATGTCTGTAAATTCTGCGATAAAGTCGGCCAGGTGTTGCGATTTGATCGCTGTTCGCGCCTCGTATTGGAGGTCGAATTCGGACAACTCTTCTCTGACTAGTGCTGAGGCTATTGCCCGGCTCCCTACTGCGAGATATAATACGAGCGGTTCTCCTTCTCGTGGCCGAGATAGGATGGGCGGCCGTCCTAAGAACTCCTTGAAGTCTAGGAAGGCTTGCTCACATTTTGTCGTCCATTCGAACTGTTTTCCCTTTCTTAAAGTAGCATAGAAGGGAAGAGATCTTATCGCAGCTCCTGCTAAGAATCGGGATAGAGCGGCCAACCTCCCGTTAAGTTGTTGTACTTCTTTGATACAGGTTGGGCTCTTCATGTTGAGTATGGCTCGACACTTGTCTGGATTTGCTTCAATCCCCCTTTGTGTGAGCATGAAGCCCAAGAATTTGCCGGCTTCTACTGCGAAGGTGCATTTTGCGGGATTGAGCCGCATGTTGTGTTTCCTGATAGTAGAAAATACTTGAGTAAGGTTGGATAACAATGTATCTTCGCTTTGTGTCTTTATCAACATATCATCTACATAAACTTCCATGATTTTTCCAATGTGATCTGAGAAAACTTTATTCATTAGCCTTTGATAACTAGCTCCTGCGTTCTTGAGACCAAAAGGCATCACGATGTAACAGTATTTTGCTTTCGGTGTTAGGAACGAGGTTTTTTCTTGATCTGGTGGATACATGGGGATTTGGTTGTATCCTGAATATGCGTCCATGAATGAAAGATACTTATATCCTGATGAAGCATCCACTAGAGCGTCGATGCTTGGGAGTGGGTAGGGGTCTTTTGGGCAGGCTTTGTTGAGGTCGGTGTAGTCGGTGCACATTTGCCACTTCCCATTTGACTTTTTCACCAAGACGACGTTTGCTAGCCATAGTGGATATTTGACTTCCCTTATGAACCCGGCCTCAAGTAGCACTTGTACTTGCTCTTCTACAGCCTGAGCTCGTTCTGGTCCAAGTTTTCTTCGTCTTTGTTGTACCGGCCGGGATCCCGGATAGACTGCCAATTTGTGGCTCATTAGTTCGAGATCAATACCTGGCATGTCGGCAGCTTTCCATGCGAAGAGATCAACATTATCTCGTAGGAACCGTATTAGTGATTCCTTTATGTCTCCTTTCAGGATCGTGCCAACATTAGTTGTTTTATCCGAGGTGTCTCCGATCTGGATTCTTTCTACTTCTCCTTTGGGTTGTGGTCGGAATTCTTCTCGCCTCTGACCTTCACCGAGCTCGATTGTGTGGAATTCTCCTCCTTCACCTCGGAGGTTTAGGCTTTCGTTATAACAGCGACGTGCCATTTTTTGATCTGCCTTTATCGTAGCTATCCCTTCCGCAGTTGGGAATTTCATACATAGATGTGGGGTTGAAACTATTGCGCCGAGTTGATTTAACGTTGTCCGACCTATTAAGGCATTGTAGGCTGAGCTTACATCGACCACGATGTAGTCTATTTTGAGTGTTCTGGATTGGTTCCCCTTTCCGAAGGTTGTATGCAGCGATACGTATCCCAGCGGTTGAACTGGGGCATCTCCTAGTCCGAACAGGCTGTTCGGGTATGCTCTTAGCTCTTTTTTGTCTAGACCGAGTTTGTCGAAGGCGGTTTTGAATAAGATGTCGGCAGAGCTTCCCTGGTCAATTAATGTGCGGTGAAGGTTGGCGTTTGCCAGTATGATCGTAATGACCATGGGGTCGTCGTGTCCCGAGATGATTCCGGATGCGTCTTCCTTGGTAAACGTGATTGCTGGGATGTCCGGGACTTCCTTTTATCCTTCGACGTGGTATACTTCTTTGAGGTGTCGCTTTCGGGATGATTTGGAGATTCCTCCTCCGGCAAATCCGCCGTGTATTATGTGAACATGTCTTTCCAGTGTGCGAGGTGATCGTTCAGATCGTCCAACATCCTCACCCCTTCTTCTTTTTCTTGGTTCATCATCCCGATTGGCCAAAAATCGATCTAGCTTTCCTTCTCTTACTAGTTTTTCTATGATGTTTTTCAAGTCGAAGCATTCGTTGGTGGAATGCCCTCAAAGTCGGTGATACTCACAGTATTCATTCCGATTTCCTCCTCCTCTTTTGCCTTTAAGTGGCCGAGCTGGAGGGATTTTCTCTGTATGGCAGACTTCTTTGTAAACATCTACCAAGGATACCCTAAGGGGAGTATAGTTATGATATTTTTTTATTTTCTCTCCGGAGCGATCTTCCTTTTTCTTGGATTCTTTATCTCGGTAGGTAGAGCCGAACCTTGAGGCTTCGACAAGTCGAGAGTTTTCCTCCATGATGATGTATTTTTGTGCCCGTTCTTGTACTTCGTCTAAGGATGTAGGATATCTCTTTGATATAGATTGGCTAAATGGCCCTTCTCGTAGGCCATTTATAAGGCCCATAATGGCAGCCTCTGTTGGTAGACTTTGTATGTCCATGCATGTTTTGTTGAATCTTTCCATGTAGTTGCGAAGGCTCTCCCGATCTCCTTGTTTGATCCCTAGAAGGCTAGGTGCATGTTTGGCTTTGTCCTTTTGTATGGAGAATCGGGCCAGGAACTTCTTGGCCAGGTCGTCGAAACTCGAGATGGATTTTGGCGGTAGGTTGTCGAACCATTTAATGGCTGTCTTGGTTAGAGTTGTTGGAAAGGCTTTGCAGCGGACTGCATCTGAGGCATCTGTGAGGTACATTCTACTTCTAAAGTTGCTGAGATGATGGATGGGGTCCGAGGTGCCGTCATATAGGTTCATGTCCGGAAGCTTGAAATCTTTTGGAATTTTGGTCTTCATAATTTCTCTGGTGAATGGGTCTTGATCTTTCTGAGAGCTATCTTCTGCGGATGATCGAGTAGCTTTAGTTTTAAGATCGGCTTCAAGTTTTACAAGCTTATCTTCTAGTTCTCTGCGCCGCCTTATCTCCCGGCGTAGATCTTCTTCCTTTTCACGTTGATGTTGGGCTTCTTTCTCGAGTTGCTCCAATCGATTTTGAAGTGCTTCTATTATTCCTGGATTTGATGAATTTTTGTCTCCATTGGTTTCTGGAGTATCTTTGAGTATTGTGTCCGCGTTTTTATGCGGCGTTCTGTCTTCCAAACTTGAATCATGATCGTTGTCATGGTCATCCGCCATGTTAATGGGATGACTTCCAGGTTCCCCGACAACGGCGCCAATGTTCCGAGGGTTACCTGAAACTGGAGGTCGATTGATGAGCGGATAATTTGTACGCTTTTTGGCATTGTTTTTAGTATGTTTCTAGTAGGATTTAGTTAGTTTTTATTATATTTTTATTAGTTTTCAGTTAAAATTCACTTTTCTAGACTTTACTATGAGTTTGTGTGTTTTTCTGTGATTTCAGGTATTTTCTGGCTGAAATTGAGAGACCTGAGCAAAAATCTGATTCAGAGACTGAAAAGGACTGCAGATGCTGTTGGATTCTGACCTCCCTGCACTCGAAGTGGATTTTCTGGAGCTACAGAAGCCCAATTGGCGCGCTCTCAACGACGTTAGAAAGTAGACATCCTGGGCTTTCCAGCAATGTATAATAGTTCATACTTTGCTCGAGATTTGATGGCCCAAACCGGCGTTCCAAATTAGCTCAAAACTGCCCGGCGTTAAACGCCGGAACTGGCACAAAAATGGGAGTTAAACGCCCAAACTGGCACAAAAGCTGGCGTTTAACTCCAAGAAGAGTCTCTACATGAAAATGCTTCAATGCTCAGCCCAAGCACACACCAAGTGGGCCCGGAAGTGGATTTTTATGTCTTTTACTCATCTTTGTAATTCTTAAGCTACTAGTTCCCTATAAATAGGACCCTTTACTATTGTATTTTTCATCTGGAGATCTTTGAATCTTTTGATCACTGGGGGCTGGCCTCACGGCCATGCCTAGACCTTGTTCTTATGTATTTTCAATGGTGGAGTTTCTACACACCATAGATTAAGGTGTGGAGCTCTGCTGTATGATGAGCGGATAATTTGTACGCTTTTTGGCATTGTTTTTAGTATGTTTTTAGTATGATCTAGTTAGTTTTTAGTATATTTTTATTAGTTTTTAGTTAAAATTCACTTTTCTGGACTTTACTATGAGTTTGTGTGTTTTTCTGTGATTTCAGGTATTTTCTGGCTGAAATTGAGGGGCCTGAGCAAAAATCTGATTCAGAAACTGAAAAGGACTGCAGATGCTGTTGGATTCTGACCTCCCTGCACTCGAAGTGGATTTTCTGGAGCTACAGAAGCCCAATTGGCGCGCTCTCAACGGCGTTGGAAAGTAGACATCCTGGGCTTTCCAGAAATATATGATAGTCCATACTTTGACCAAGATTTGATGGCCCAAACCGGCGTTCAAAGTCACCTTCAGAATTTCCAGCGTTAAACACCGGAACTGGCACCAAAATGGGAGTTAAACGCCCAAACTGGCATAAAAGCTGGCGTTTAACTCCAAGAAGAGTCTCTACACGAAAATGCTTCAATGCTCAGCCCAAGCACACACCAAGTGGGCCCGGAAGTGGATTTTTATGTCTTTTACTTATCTTTGTAATTCTTAATCTACTAGTTCCCTATAAATAGGACCTTTTACTATTGTATTTTCATCTTGGTTTTTCTGGTTCCCTCTCTGGGGCCGAAGCCAATGATCACTTTTGTTCTTATGTATTTTTAACGGTGGAGTTTCTACACACCATAGATTAAGGTGTGGAGCTCTGCTGTACCTCGAGTATTAATGCAATTACTATTGTTCTTCTATTCAATTCCGCTTGTTCTTGTTCCAAGATATCACTTGTTCTTCAACTTGATGAATGTGATGATCCGTGACACTCATCATCATTCTCACCTATGAACGTGTGACTGACAACCACCTCTGTTCTACCTTAGATTGGGTGAATATCTCTTGGATTCCTGATACACGATGCATGGTTGATCGCCTGACAACTGAGTGCTCGCCTGACAACCGAGCCAGCCATTCCGTGAGATCAGAGTCTTTGTGGTATAGGCAAGAACTGATGGCGGCATTCAAGAGAATCCGGAAGGTCTAACCTTGTCTGTGGTATTCTGAGTAGGATTCAATGATTGAATGACTGTGACGTGCTTCAAACTCCTGAGGGCGGGGCGTTAGTGACAGACGCAAAAGAATCACTGGATTCTATTCCGGCCTGATTGAGAACCGACAGATGGATAGCCGTGCCGTGACAGGGTGCGTTGAACATTTCCACTGAGAGGATGGGAGGTAGCCACTGACAACGGTGAAACCCTTGCATAAGCTTGCCATGGAAAGGAGTAAGAAGGATTGGATGAAGACAGTAGGAAAGCAGAGAGACGGAAGGGACCAAGCATCTTCATACGCTTATCTGAAATTCCTACCAATGAATTACATAAGTATCTCTATCTTTATCTTTATGTTTTATTCATATATCACCTATACCCATTTGAGTCTGCCTGACTAAGATTTACATGGTGACCATAGCTTGCTTCATACCAACAATCTCCGTGGGATCGACCCTTACTCGCGTAAGGTTTATTACTTGGACGACCCAGTGCACTTGCTGGTTAGTTGTGCGGAGTTGTGATAGAGAGTTGAGATTGCAATGAGCGTACCATGTTGATGGCGCCATTGATGATCACAATTTCGTGCACCAAGTTTTTGGCGCCGTTGCCGGGGATTGTTTCGTGTATGGACAACTGACGGTTCATCTTGTTGCTTAGATTAGGTATTTTTTTTCAGGGTTCTTAAGAATGAGTTCTAGAGTTTCATGATGATCTGTTGAAGTCTGGCTGGCTGAGAAGCCATGTCTAATCTTATTGGACCGAGGTTTCAACTGATCATCACAAGAGCTTGTTGATCTCTATCAATCTGGCTATTGGAGCAATGATCTGCTAAGGCTTGGCTGGCCATTGGTCATGTCTAGTGTTTTGGACCGAAGCTTTCTTTGAAAGCTTGGCTGGCTGTGAAGCCATGTCTAATTCCTGGACCGGAGTCTTAGACTAGCATTGCAATGATTCCTGGAATCCAAATTAAGAATTCTGAACCCTTTATTTTCTATTTCCATATAATTCTCGAAAAATCCAAAAAAAAATTTTCAAAATCATAAAAACCAAAAATATTTTATGTTTCTTGTTTGAGTCTAGTGTTTAATTTTAAGTTTGGTGTCTTGCATGCATTGTTTATTTGATCTTGGTTCTATTTTCAAGTCAATAGTACAGGGAACTGAAGATTCAGAACATGCATCAGAGGAATTACACAGAAAAAGCTGGGCGTTCAAAACGCCCAGTGAAGAAGGACAGACTGGCGTTTAAACGCCAGCCAGGGTGCCTGGTTGGGCGTTTAACGCCCAAAAAGGTAGTGCATTGGGCGTTAAACGCCAGAATGTGCACCATTCTGGGCGTTTAACGCCAGGATGGCACAAGAGGGAGGATTTTGTTTTCAAATCAATTTTTTTTAAGTTTTCAAAGTTTTTCAAAATCAAATCTTTTTCAAAATCAATTTCTTTCCTTTTTCAAAGATACTTGCTAACAATTAATGATTTGATTGAACAATTCAAGTATGTTGCCTTTTCTGTTGAGAAAGGTCTAATGTTTGAATCATATCTTTTCTTGTTAGGCAAGTCATTAATTTTTAAAATCATATCTTTTCAATCATATCTTTTTAAAAAACCATAACTTTTCAATCAAATCTTTTTAATCACATCTTTTTCAAAAATAGTTTTCAATCATATTTTTTTCAAAATCTTTTTCAAAAATTACTTGATTTCTTTCCCTCTCTTGGTTTTCGAAAATCAATCAAAGTTTTTCAAAATGTTTTTAAAATCTTCTTAACTTAATTTTCGAAATTTCTTCCCCTCTTCTCACATCCTTCTATTTATGGAGTACCACTCATTCTCAATGCACAATTCGAACTCTATCTAATTAAGTTCGAATCCTTCTACCTCTTCCTTCTAATTTTCTTCTTCTCTGACACCTCAAGGAATCTCTATACTGTGACATAGAGGATTCCATATTTTCTTGTTCTCTTCTCTTTCATATGAGCAGAAACAAAGACAAAGGCATTCTTGTTGAAGCTGACCCTGAACCTGAAAGGACCTTGAAGCGAAAGCTAAGAGAAGCTAAGGCACAACTCTCTGTAGAGGACCTAACAGAAATCTTCAAAGAAGAAGACATGGCAGCCGAAAACAACAACAATGCAAACAATGCAAGGAAGGTGCTGGGTGAATTTACTGCACCTACTCCCGACTTCTATGGGAGAAGCATCTCTATCCCTGCCATTGGAGCAAACAACTTTGAGCTTAAGCCTCAATTAGTTTCTCTAATGCAACAGAATTGCAAGTTCCATGGACTTCCATTGGAAGATCCTCATCAGTTCTTAGCTGAATTCTTGCAAATCTGTGACACTGTCAAGACTAATGGGGTTGACCCTGAGGTCTACAGACTTATGCTATTCCCTTTTGCTGTAAGAGACAGAGCTAGGACATGGTTGGACTCACAACCTAAAGAAAGCCTGGACTCATGGGAAAAGCTAGTCAATGCCTTCTTGGCAAAGTTCTTTCCACCTCAAAAATTGAGTAAGCTTAGAGTGAAAGTCCAAACCTTCAGACAGAAGGATGGAGAATCCCTCTATGAAGCTTGGGAAAGATACAAACAATTGATCAGAAAATGTCCTTCTGACATGCTTTCTGAATGGAGCATCATAGGTATTTTCTATGATGGTCTCTCTGAAATGTCCAAGATGTCTTTGGATAGCTCTGCTGGAGGATCTCTTCATCTGAAGAAGACGCCTACAGAAGCTCAAGAACTAATTGAAATGGTTGCAAATAACCAATTCATGTACACTTCTGAAAGGAATCCTGTGAACAATGGGACAAATTAGAAGAAAGGAGTTCTTGAGATTGATACTCTGAATGCCATATTGGCTTAGAACAAAATATTGACTCAGCAAGTCAATATGATTTCTCAAAGTCTGTCTGGAATGCAAAATGTGCCAAGCAGTACTAAGGATGCTTCATCTGAAGAAGAAGCTTATGATCCTGAGAACCCTTCAATGGAAGAGGTGAATTACCTAGGAGAACCCTATGGAAACACCTATAATTCTTCATGGAGAAATCATCCAAATCTCTCATGGAAGGATCAACAGAGACCTCAACAAGGTTTCAACAATAATAATGGTGGAAGAAACAGGTTTAGCAATAGCAAGCCTTTTCCATCATCTTCTCAGCAACAGACAGAGAATTCTAAGCAGAACCACTCTGACTTAGCAACCATGGTCTCTGATCTAATCAAAATCACTCAAAGTTTCATGACTGAAACAAGGTCCTCCATTAGAAACTTGGAGGCACAAATGGGACAGCTGAGCAAGAAAATTACTGAACTCCCTCCTAGTACTCTCCCAAGCAATACAGAAGAAAATCCAAAAGGAGAGTGCAAGGCCATCAACATGGCCGAATTTGGAGAGGAAGGAGAGGCAGTGAACGCCACTGAGGAAGACCTCAATGGACGTCCACTGGCCTCCAATGAGTTCCCCAATGAGGAACCATGGGAATCTGAGGCTCAAAATGAGACCATAGAGATTCCATTGGACTTACTTCTGCCTTTCATGAGCTCTGATGAGTATTCTTCCTCTGAAGAGGATGAGTATGGCACTGAAGAGCAAGTTGCTAAATACCTTGGAGCAATCATGAAGCTAAATGACAAGTTATTTGGAAATGAGACTTGGGAGGATGAACCCCCTTTGCTCACCAAAGAATTGGATGACTTGTCTAGGCAGAAATTACCTCAAAAGAGACAAGATCCTGGGAAGTTTTCAATACCTTGTACCATAGGCACCATGACCTTCAAGAAGGCTCTGTGTGACTTAGGGTCAAGTGTAAACCTCATGCCTCTCTCTGTAATGGAGAAGCTAGGGATCTTTGAGGTGCAAGCTGCAAGAATCTCACTAGAGATGGCAGACAATTCAAGAAAACAAGCTTATGGACTTGTAGAGGATGTTTTGGTGAAGATTGAAGACCATTACATCCCTGCTGATTTCATAGTCCTAGAGACTGGGAAGTGCATGGATGAATCCATCATCCTTGGCAGACCCTTCCTAGCCACACCAAAGGCTGTGATTGATGTTGATAGAGGAGAATTGATCATTCAAGTGAATGAAGAATCCTTTGTGTTTAAGGCTCAAGGATATCCCTCTGTCACCATGGAGAGGAAGCATGAAGGGCTTCTCTCAAATCAGAGTCAAGCAGAGTCCCCACAGTCAAACTCTAAGTTTGGTGTTGGGAGGCCACAACCAAACTCTAAGTTTGGTGTTGAACCCCCACATTCAAACTCTAAGTTTGGTGTTGGGAGGTTCCAACATTGCTCTGAGTATCTGTGAGGCTCCATGAGAGCCCACTGTCAAGCTACTGACATTAAAGAAGCGCTTGTTGGGAGGCAACCCAATGTTATATTTTATATATTTTCCTTTGTTATTTTATGTTTTCTGTAGGTTGATGATCATGAGAAGTCACAAAATCAATTGAAAAAGCAAAAACAAAATGAAAAACAGGAAGAAAAATAGCACACCCTGGAGGAAGAACCTACTGGCGTTTAAACGCCAGTAAGGCTAGCAGATGGGCGTTTAACGCCCAGTCTGGCACCATTCTGGGCGTTTAACGCCAGAAAAGGGCACCAGACTGGCGTTAAACGCCAGAAAAGGGCAAGAACCTGGCGTTAAACGCCAGAAATGGGCACCAGCCCGGCGTTTAACGCCAGAATTGGCTCAAAACGCATTTTTGCATGTCATTTGGTGCAGGGATGACTTTTCCTTGACACCTCAGGATCTGTGGACCCCACAGGATCCCCACCAACCCCACCACTCTCTCTCTTCTTCACCCATTCACTAATCACCTCAATACCTCTTCCCCAAAAACCCTTCACCTATCAAATCCCATCTTCTCTTCACCACTCACATCCATCCTTCACAAAACCCCACCTACCTCACCCTTCAAATTCAAACCACTTTCCCTCCCAAACCCACTCATACATGACCGAACCATGAGCCCCCCTCTCCTATATAAACCCTTCTTCACCCCTTCATTTTCACACAACCTAAACACCACTTCTCCCCCTCTTTGGCCGAACACAAAGCTATTCCCTTCTTCCTCATTTCTTCTTCTTCTCCTCTATTCTTTCTTCTTTTGCTCGAGGACGAGCAAACCTTTTAAGTTTGGTGTGGTAAAAGCGTTGCTTTTCATTTTCCCATAACCATTTATGGCATCCAATGCCGGAGAAACCTCTAGAAAGAGGAAAGGGAAGGCAAAAGCTTCCACCTCCGAGTCATGGGAGATGGAGAGATTCATCTCAAGGGTGCATCAAGACCACTTCTATGAAGTTGTGGCCTTGAAGAAGGTGATCCCCGATGGTGGACGAAATTGTATCTCTTTATAGAATATGATAATAGAATATGGTCCAAGATCAACTTCGTTCAACTGACCAGCAAGTGTACTGGGTCGTCCAAGTAATACCTTACGTGAGTAAGGGTCGAATCCACAGAGATTATTGGTTTGAAGCAATCAATGTTATTTCATTAATCTTAGTCAGGATGTGAAAGAAAATTGTTTGGATTACTTGAACAATAGAGTTACTTGTTTATAAAGGATTATGGAATATATTGGAATAATAAAGAATACTAGCGTTACTTGTTGTGCAGTAATGGAGAATATGTTGGAGTTTTGGAGATGCTTTGTCCTCTGACTTCAACTCTTCCTTGAAATCCTCTTCTCACACGCAGGTTCCTTCCATGGCAAGCTCTTTGTAGGGTGTCACCGTTGTCAGTGGCTACTTCCCATCCTCGCAGTGAAAGCTAATGCACGCACTCTGTCACAGTACGGCCAATCACCGGTTGGTTCCCGCTCCTACTGGAATAGAATCCCTCTTTTGCGTTTGTCACTAACGCCCAGCAGGTTAAAGTTTGAAGCACGTCACAGTCATTCAATCCCGGAATCCTACTCGAAATACCACAGACAAGGTTTAGACTTTCCGGATTCTCATGAATGCTGCCATCAATCTGGCTTATACCACGAAGATTCTGTTGGGGAATCTAAGAGATATTCATTCAATCTGATGTAGAACGGAAGTGGTTGTCAGGCACACGTTCATGGGTTGAGGAAGGTGATGAGTGTCACGGATCATCACCTTCTCCACAGTTAGGCGCGAATAAACATCTTAGATAAGAACAAGCGTGTTTGAATGGAAAACAAAGGAATTGTATTAAATCATCGAGACGCTGCAGAGCTCCTCACCCCCAACAATGGAGTTTAGAGACTCATGCCGTCAAAAGTATGTAATTCAGATCTGAAAATGTCATGAGGTACATGATAAGTCTGTAAAAGTTGTTTAAATAGTAAACTAGTGACCTAGGTTTACAGAAAAATGAGTAAACTAAGATAATTGGTGCAGAAATCCACTTCTGGGGCCCACTTGGTGTGTGCTGGGACTGAGACTAATGCTTTCCACGTGTGGAGGCCTTTCTTGGCGTCAAACTCCAGGTTTTGACGTGTTTTGGGCGTTCAACTCCGGATCATGACGTTTTTCTGGCGTTTAACTCCAGACAGCAGCATGTACTTGGCGTTCAACGCCAAGTTACGTCGTCTATCCTTGCGCAAAGTATGGACTATTATATATTGCTGGAAAGTCCTGGATGTCTACTTTCCAACGCCGTTGAGATCGCGCCAATTGGACTCCTGTAGCTCCAGAAAATCCATTTCGAGTGCAGGGAGGTCAGGATCCAACAGCATCAGCAGTCCTTTTTCAGCCTAAGTCAGATTTTTGCTCAACTCCCTCAATTTCAGCCAGAAAATACCTGAAATCACAGAAAAATACACACACTCATAGTAAAGTCCAGAAATATGATTTTTGCCTAAAAACTAATATTATTTAACTAAAAACTAATTAAAACATGCTAAAATCTACATGAAATTACCCCCAAAAAGCGTACAAAATATCCGCTCATCACAACACCAAACTTAAACTGTTGCTTGTCCTCAAGCAACTAGATGAATAAAATAGGTTCTAACAGAAATTAAGAAGTAATATATATTTTAGAGTTTTAATTGAAGCTCAGATTCTTATTAGATGAGCGGGGCTTGTAGCTTTTTGTTTCTGAACAGTTTTGGCATCTCCCTGTATCTTTTAAATTTCAGAATGATTGGCATCCTTAGGAACTCAGAATTCAGATAGTATCATTGACTCTCCTAGTGTAGTATGTTGATTCTTGAACACAGTTATTTTATGAGTCTTGGCTGTGGCCCTAAGCACTTTGTTTTCCAGTATTACCACCGGATACAAAAAAATGCCACAGACACATAACTGGGTGAACCTTTTCAGATTGTGACTCAGCTTTGCTAGAGTCCCCAATTAGTGGTGTCCAGAGCTCTTAAGCACACTCTTTTGCTTTGGATCACGACTTTAACCACTCAGTCTCAAGCTTTTCACTTGGACCTTCATGACACAAGCACATGGTTAGGGACAGCTTGATTTAGCCGCTTAGGCCTGGATTTTATTTCCTTGGGCCCTCCTATCCATTGATGCTCAAAGCCTTGGATCCCTTTTTTACTCTTGGCTAGTGCCCATGGCTTGTGAATATTGTTTTTTTTTTTTTTTTTGAACTGCTTTTTCTTGCTTCAAGAATCAATTTCATGATTTTTCAGATCATCAATGATATTTTTCGTGTTCCTCATCCTTTCAGGAGCCAATATTCATCAAATTCAAAGTACATATTATGCACTGTTCAAGCATTCATTCAGAGAACAAGAAGTATTGCCACCACATATAATTAATTATAGTCTTTATTACTAAGAACTCATAAATATAGATTACTTCTTTATTCTAAAAAAATCTACTACTTTATTCATGCCTGATGATGATGAGAAAAATAAACTATAGCTTAATTGGAAATAAAATCAAAATAGACATACTAATTACTACTAAATATCTCCTAAGGTGAATTTTAATAAAAAGAACGCTATCACTAAATTAAAGCAGGAAAATTGGAACTCAGCAACCTGTTGTTTTGAGGAGTGGATGCTCCTCTAATTATTCTGAGTGTGGTTCAAGGATTAATTTTTGGCGCTTCAGCTCCCTTATATCACGCCCTTGCTCTTCCTGTTCCTTGAGCAGTTTGCAGAGCATGCTACTTTGATTATTCTGTTCTTCCTTTATTTGGTCCATAGCTTCTTGCAATCTGGAAATAGAAGCCTCAAGATGTTCCCAATATTCGAACTGGGGCAGTTCTGGGAGGGCTTCTTGTGCTCTCCTCTTGGTTGAATCATCTTGTTGCTGTTGTCTGACCATTGATATTCCAGTAATGGGCTTTTCAATTAGGATATATTCAGTTATTCCCATCTTTACTCCAGCATCTTTGCAAAGCATATAAATTAGGCTTGGATAAGCCAATTTGGCGTCTGTAGAATTCTTGTTTGCAATCTTGTATAGCTCACATGAGATCAGCTGATGGACTTCCACTTCTTTTCCTAGCATGATGCAGTGAATCATGACAGCTCTTTTGATGGTAACTTCAGAACGGTTGCTGGTGGGTAATATGGAACGACTAATAAAATCCAGCCAGCCTCTAGCTACTGGTTTTAGATCTTCTCTTTTGAGTTGAACTGGGTTGCCAGTTGTACTGGTAGTCCACTTGGCTCCAGGAACGCATATATCTTCCAAGATCCTGTCCAATCCTTTATTGATCCTCATCATTCTCCTATTAAAGGAGTCTGGGTCATCCTTCAGTTGAGGAATCTTGAATATCTCCCTGATTTTGTCAGCATTGGTATGAATGATCTTTCCTCTAACTACGGTCTTGTGGTCAAAGATAGCTGCTCCAATGATTCTTTGCCTTTCGGTCTGCCATAGATTAGCATAGAATTCCTGAACCATGTTCCTTCCCACTTTCGTTTCAGGATTGGCCAGAATTTCCCAATTCCTGTTTCGAATCTGCTCTTGGATCTCCGGATATTCATCTTCTTTCAGATCAAATCTGACTTCCGGGATCACTGATCTGTGACTCATTATCTTGTAGTAATGGTCTGAATGTTCTTTAGTTAAGAACTTCCCTTGATTCCAGAGGGGCTTTGGATTGCTCTTTTCCTTGCCCTTTTGGGTGGTTTGCTTCCCTCTAGGGGCCATGATCAAGAGACACAATAGTTTTTGTGATCACGGGTAAAACACACCAAACTTAGAGCTTTGCTTGTCCTCAAGCAAAAGAGAAGAAAGAAGAGGCAATGAAGGAGAGCAGGTGTTGGATGGTGTTGAGGAGGAAGTCGCCGAACACAAGATATAGGGAGGGGGGTGGGTAAATTTCGAAAAAAATAAGAAAGAGATAAGATAGAAGATATGATTAGAAAAAGATATAATTTAAAAAAAGAGAAAGATATGAAAATTTTTTTTTTTTTAAAAGATAGAATTGAAATTTTTAATTTTGAAAAAGATTTTAAAAGATAGTAGATGTGTTGGAAACAAATTTGAAAAGATGATGGATTGAATTGGAAAGCCAATTGGTTTTATAAATTAAGATACATTTGATATTTTTGAAAAAGAGATTTTAAAAATTTGGATTTTTAGAACACTAATTTGGATTGAGGGGTGATGATTTAAAACATGTTTATGCAAGAAATCATGGTTTGAAACACAAAAAAAAAAATAAAATAAAATAAAAAAATTTGGATTAAAAACGAAATTGTACCTCCTCCCCACCATCCTGGCGTTAAACGCCCAACTGCTGCATGGTTTGGGCGTTTAACGCCCACATGTTGCTTCTCCTGGGCGTTCAACGCCCATTTGGTGCTTCTTTCTGGCGTTGAACGCCAGGAAGTCCTTCTTCACTGGGCGTTTTTCTGAACGCCCAGGATGCTAACAGACTGGCGTTAAACGCCCAGAAGGTGCATCTTTCTGGCGTTTAACGCCCAGAAGATGCTCCTTTCTGGCGTTTAACGCCCACATGGCTACCTTCACTGGCGTTAAACGCCCAGTGAGAGCTTCTTTTGGGCGTTTAACGCCCAAAGTATTTCTTACTGGCTTTTTCATGCCAGTGAGCTTCCAATTTTCCCTGTAACTCTGTGACTTCAACCAATTGCTATTTCACCTTTGAAGATACTTGAACCTATATCTGTAAAGAAAAGAAAATTTATCTAATTAGTAAATAAACTTTGTAAATGGCTGGGTTGCCTCCCAGCAAGCGCTTCTTTAATGTCCTTAGCTGGACTGTCACTGATCTTCAATGTAATCTCAGTCTTGAGCATTCTTGCTCAAAATTATCTTCAAGATAGTGTTTAACTCTTTGTCCATTGACAATGAACTTTTTGTTAGAGTCATTATCTTGAAGCTCTATGTAGCCATATGGTGATACACTTGTAATTACATATGGACCTCTCCACCGGGATTTTAATTTCCCGGGGAATAATTTGAGCCTAGAATTAAATAGCAGAACTTTCTGCCCTGGTTTAAAGACTCTGGATGACAATTTCTTATCATGCCATTTTTTTTTTTTCCTTGTAAATTTTTGCATTTTCAAAAGCATTGAGTCTAAACTCTTCTAGCTCATTTAACTGGAGCAATCGTTTTTCTCCAGCTACTTTGGCATCAAGATTCAGGAATCTGGTTGCCCAGTAGGCCTTATGTTCCAGTTCCACTGGCAAGTGACATGCCTTTCCATACACAAGCTGGTATGGAGAGGTCCCTATAGGGGTCTTAAATGCTGTTCTGTATGCCCACAGAGCATCATCCAAGCTTCTTGCCCAATCCTTTCTACGGTTAATTACAGTCCGTTCCAGGATTCTTTTAAGTTCTCTATTTGAGACTTCCGCCTGCCCATTAGTCTGTGGGTGATATGGAGTAGCCACCTTGTGGTTGACTCCATAACGTACTAGAGCAGAGTAGAGCTGCTTATTACAGAAATGAGTACCCCCATCACTGATTAACACTCTGGGGATACCAAATCTGCTGAAGATATGTTTCTGGAGGAATTTTAACACTGTTTTAGTGTCATTAGTGGGTGTTGCAATAGCTTCCACCCATTTGGATACATAATCCACTGCCACCAGAATATAGGTGTTTGAGTATGATGGTGGGAAAGGTCCCATGAAGTCAATGCCCCATACATCAAACAACTCAATTTCCAAGATTCCTTGTTGAGGCATAGCATAACTATGGGGCAGGTTGCCTGATCTCTGGCAACTATCACAGTTAAGCACAAATGCTCGGGAATCTTTATAGAGAGTAGGCCAGTAGAAGCCACTCTGGAGGACTCTTGTGGCTGTTCGTTCACTTCCAAAATGTCCTCCATACTGTGATCCATGGCAATGCCAGAGGATCTTCTGCGCTTCTTCTTTAGGCACACATCTACGGATTACTCCGTCTGCACATCTCTTAAAGAGATATGGTTCATCCCAAAGATAGTATTTTGCATCTGTGATTAATTTCTTTGATTGCACCTTACTGTACTCTTTGGGTATGAATCTCACTGCCTTGTAGTTTGCAATGTCTGCAAACCATGGCACTTCCTGGACGGCTAGTAATTGCTCATCCGGAAAGGTTTCAGAAATTTCAGTGAGAGGGAGGGACGCCCCTCCCACTGGTTCTATTCGGGATAGGTGATCTGCTACTTGATTTTCTGTCCCTTTTCTGTCTCTTATTTCTATATCAAACTCTTGCAGAAGCAGCACCCATCTGATGAGTCTGGGTTTTGAATCCTGCTTTGTGAGTAAATATTTAAGAGCAGCATGATCAGTGTACACAATCACTTTTGATCCTACTAAGTAGGATCTGAATTTGTCAATGGCGTAAACCACTGCAAGTAGCTCTTTTTCTGTGGTTGTGTAATTCTTCTGTGCATCATTTAGCACACGGCTGGCATAGTAAATGACATACAGAAGCTTGTCATGCCTTTGCCCCAACACTGCACCAATGGCATGGTCACTGGCATCACACATTAGTTCAAATGGTAATGTCCAGTCTGGTGCAGAGATGATTGGTGCTGTAACCAATTTAGCTTTCAGAGTTTCAAATGCTTGCAGACACTCCTCATCAAAGATAAATGGCATGTCTGCAGCTAGCAGGTTGCTCAGAGGTTTGGCGATTTTTGAAAAATCCTTTATAAACCTCCTGTAGAACCCTGCATGTCCCAGAAAGCTTCTGATTGCCTTAACATTAGCAGGTGGTGGTAATTTTTCAATTACTTCTACCTTAGCTTGGTCCACCTCTATCCCTTTGTTCGAAATTTTGTGCCCAAGGACAATTCCTTCAGTCACCATAAAGTGACATTTTTCCCAGTTTAAAACCAGGTTAGTCTCTTGGCATCTTTTCAGAACAAGTGCTAAATGGTTAAGGCAGGAGCTGAATGAGTCTCCAAATACTGAAAAGTCATCCATGAAGACTTCCAGAAATTTTTCCACCATGTCAGAGAAAATTGAGAGCATGCACCTCTGAAAAGTTGCAGGTGCATTGCACAGGCCAAATGGCATCCTTCTGTATGCAAATACTCCAGATGGACATGTGAAGGCCGTTTTCTCCTGATCCTGGGGATCTACTGCAATTTGATTATAACCTGAATATCCATCCAGGAAGCAGTAGTATTCATGACCTGCTAATCTTTCTAACATCTGGTCTATGAATGGTAAAGGAAAATGATCCTTTCTGGTGGCTGTATTGAGTCTTCTGTAATCAATGCACATACGCCACCCTGTAACTGTCCTTGTAGGAACCAGTTCATTTTTTTCATTATGAACCACTGTCATGCCACCCTTCTTAGGGACAACTTGAACAGGGCTCACCCAGGGGCTGTCAGAAATAGGATAAATAATCCCAGCCTCTAGTAATTTAGTGACCTCTTTTTGCACCACTTCTTTCATAGCTGGGTTCAGCCGCCTTTGTGGTTGAACCACTGGCTTGGCGTCATCCTCCAACAAGATCTTGTGCATGCATCTGGCTGGGCTAATGCCCTTAAGATCACTAATGGACCACCCAAGAGCTGTCTTGTGCGTCCTTAGCACTTGAATTAGTGCTTCCTCTTCCTGTGGCTCTAAGGTAGAGCTTATAATTACAGGAAAGGTTTCACCTTCTCCCAGAAATGCATATTTCAAAGATGGTGGCAATGGTTTGAGCTCGGGTTTTGGAGGTTTCTCCTCTTCTTGAGGGATTTTCAGAGGTTCTATTATCTTCTCTGATTCCTCCAAATCAGGCTGAACATCTTTAAAGATGTCCTTTAGCTCTGATTCGAGACTCTCAGCCATATTGACCTCTCTTACTAGAGAATCAATAAGATCAACACTCATGCAGTCATTTGGGGTGTCTGGATGTTGCATGGCTTTAACAACATTCAACTTGAACTCCTCCTCATTGCCTCTCAAGGTTACTTCCCCTTTTTGGACATCAATGAGGGTTCGGCCAGTTGCTAGGAAAGGTCTTCCTAGAATGAGAGTTGCACTCTTGTGCTCCTCCATTTCCAGCACCACAAAGTCAGTAGGAAAGGCAAATGGCCCAACCTTGACAATCATGTCTTCAATCACGCCTGATGGGTATTTAATGGAGCCATCAGCAAGTTGAAGACATATCCTGGTTGGTTTAATTTCTTCAGCTAAACCAAGCTTTCTGATAGTAGATGCAGGTATTAGGTTGATACTTGCCCCAAGATCACATAAAGCTTGCTTGGTACAAACACCTTCTAATGTGCATGGTATCATAAAGCTCCCAGGATCTTTAAGCTTCTCAGGTAAGCTTTTCAGAATGACTGCACTGCATTCTTCAGTGAGGTAAACTTTTTCAGTTTCCCTCTAATCCTTCTTATGACTTAAGATCTCTTTCATGAACTTAGCATAAGAGGGTATTTGCTCAAGTGCTTCTGCAAACGGAATCTTTATTTCAAGAGTCCTGAGATAGTCTGCAAAGCGGGCAAATTGCTTATCCTGTTCCGCTTGGCGGAGTTTTTGAGGATAAGGCATTTTGGCTTTGTATTCCTCAACCTTAGTTGCTGCAGTTTTATTACCTACAGAAGTGGGTTGGGAAGCCTTGTTATCAGCACTTGTATGTGACTGATTCCCTTCTGGCATTTGAATGCCAGAGGTAGGAGCTGGAGTGGCGTTAGACGCCACTTCCTTGCTTGTTACTGGCGTTTGAACGCCAGAACCATGCTCCTTTTGGGCGTTCAACGCCAGATTCAAGCTTGTTTCTGGCGTTGAACGCCAGGAATCAGCATGGTCTGGGCGTTCAGCGCCAGCTTTATCCCTTTCTGGGCTCTGCTTGTCCTCAGAGGGATTTTGATTAGCTATTCGTTCATTTCCTTGCTTCTTGCTGCTTTGAAGTGAGGTATTTAATGTTTTCCCACTTCTTAATTGAACTGCTTGGCATTCTTCTGCTATTTGTTTTGACAGTTGTTTTTCTGTTTGCTTTAATTGCACTTCCATGTTCCTGTTTGCCATTCTTGTTTCCTGTAATATCTCCTTGAATTCGGCTAGCTGCTGAGTTAGAAAGTCTAATTGCTTATTAAATTCATTAGCCTGATCCACCGGATTGAGTTCTGCAGTTACTGTTTTAGCTTCT
Organism: Arachis stenosperma; assembly: GCF_014773155.1. NCBI lineage: Eukaryota > Viridiplantae > Streptophyta > Magnoliopsida > Fabales > Fabaceae > Arachis > Arachis stenosperma. The sequence goes on from NC_080383.1 coordinate 63,823,367, forward strand.
CCTTCCATGGAAGATTCACTGCTTAGATACAGATGCTGATTTCTGGCAACTGTATCAATAAGCTCTTGAGCTTCTTCAATTGTTTTTCTCATGTGTATAGATCCACCAGCTGAGTGGTCTAGAGAAATCTGAGCTTTTTCTGTAAGCCCATAGTAGAAGATGTCTAATTGCACCCATTCTGAAAACATTTCAGAGGGGCATTTTCTTAGCATCTCTCTGTATCTTTCCCAAGCATCATAAAGGGATTCATTATCTCCTTGTTTGAAGCCTTGGATGCTTAGCCTTAGCTGTGTCATCCGTTTGGGAGGGAAATAGTGATTCAGGAATTTTTCTGACAGCTGTTTCCATGTTTTTATGCTGTTCTTAGGCTGGTTGTTTAACCACCTCTTAGCTTGATCTTTTACAGCAAATGGAAACAGTAGTAATCTGTAGACATCCTGATCCACTTCCTTATCATGTACTGTATCAGCAATTTGCAGAAATTGTGCCAGAAATTCTGTAGGTTCTTCATGTGGAAGACCAGAGTACTGACAGTTTTGCTGCACCATGATAATGAGCTGAGGATTCAGCTCAAAGCTACTAACTCCAATGGAGGGTATACAGATACTACTCCCATATGAAGCAGTAGTGGGGTTAGCATATGACCCCAGAGTCCTCTTGGACTGTTCATTCCTACTTGCTTCCATGATTGAATACAAGTTGAGAATTTATAGTTTGAAATATGGTGATGTAATAATTAAAAATGAAATAAATAAAAAGAAGAAAAAAAATCGAAAAAGTAGTTGGAAAGTATAAAATTTTTTTTTTTTTAAAAATATAAAAACGAAATTAAATAAAAGAAAGTGCAAATATTTTGAAATTGAAAATTGAATTTTTATAAAAGATTTTCGAAAAAAATTAGTTCAAAATTAGTTAGAAAAATAAAAATTTTTGAATTTTGAATTTTATGATGAAAGAGAAAAACACACAAAAGACACAAGACTTAAAATTTTTAGATCCAATGCTCCTTATTTTTCGAAAATTTTTGGAGGGAAAACACCAAGGAACACCAAACTTAAAAATTTTAAGATCAAGACACAAGAAAAACTCAAGAACACCTTGAAGATTCACAAGAACACCAAGAACACAAGAAAGAACACCAAACTTAAAATTTTTAGAAAACCAAGACAAATTTTCGAAAATTATATTAAAATTAACAAGAAAACACCAAACTTAAAGTTTGGCACAGATTAAACCAAGAAAAATTATTTTTGAAAAAGATTTTCAAAAGAACTGGTGCCCAATTGCCAAGAACATAAGCCAACACTATAACCAACTGAATTAAAAATGTAATGTATTTTAAAGATGTATTATTTTTATGGATAAACTAAATTTTTGAAAACTAATGTTTTGAAAAAGCACAAGAAAAACAAGAAAAGGCACAGAACAAGAAAAACTCAAGATCAAACAAGAAAAATAAGCAAGAACAACTTGAAGATCAATGAAGAACAAAGAACACAAGTCGAAAATTTTAAAAGAAAATATGAGATATGCAATTGACACCAAACTTAGAACAAGACACTAAACTCACGAAAATTTAACAATTAATTAAGAAAAATAATATTTTTGAAAAGAAATTTTTTTTGAAAATAAACTATCCTATCAAGATTTAGTGACTCTATAACAATAAAAAAAAAAAATAAAAATAAATTATTCCTAATCTAAGAAATAAAATAAGCCTTCAATTGTCCAAACTCAATAATCCCCGGCAACGGCGCCAAAAACTTGGTGGACGAAATTGTATCTCTTTATAGAATATGATAATAGAATATGGTCCAAGATCAACTTCGTTCAACTGACCAGCAAGTGTACTGGGTCGTCCAAGTAATACCTTACGTGAGTAAGGGTCGAATCCACAGAGATTATTGGTTTGAAGCAATCAATGTTATTTCATTAATCTTAGTCAGGATGTGAAAGAAAATTGTTTGGATTACTTGAACAATAGAGTTACTTGTTTATAAAGGATTATGGAATATATTGGAATAATAAAGAATACTAGCGTTACTTGTTGTGCAGTAATGGAGAATATGTTGGAGTTTTGGAGATGCTTTGTCCTCTGACTTCAACTCTTCCTTGAAATCCTCTTCTCACACGCAGGTTCCTTCCATGGCAAGCTCTTTGTAGGGTGTCACCGTTGTCAGTGGCTACTTCCCATCCTCGCAGTGAAAGCTAATGCACGCACTCTGTCACAGTACGGCCAATCACCGGTTGGTTCCCGCTCCTACTGGAATAGAATCCCTCTTTTGCGTTTGTCACTAACGCCCAGCAGGTTAAAGTTTGAAGCACGTCACAGTCATTCAATCCCGGAATCCTACTCGGAATACCACAGACAAGGTTTAGACTTTCCGGATTCTCATGAATGCTGCCATCAATCTGGCTTATACCACGAAGATTCTGTTGGGGAATCTAAGAGATATTCATTCAATCTGATGTAGAACGGAGGTGGTTGTCAGGCACACGTTCATGGGTTGAGGAAGGTGATGAGTGTCACGGATCATCACCTTCTCCACAGTTAGGCGCGAATAAACATCTTAGATAAGAACAAGCGTGTTTGAATGGAAAACAAAGGAATTGTATTAAATCATCGAGACGCTGCAGAGCTCCTCACCCCCAACAATGGAGTTTAGAGACTCATGCCGTCAAAAGTATGTAATTCAGATCTGAAAATGTCATGAGGTACATGATAAGTCTGTAAAAGTTGTTTAAATAGTAAACTAGTGACCTAGGTTTACAGAAAAATGAGTAAACTAAGATAATTGGTGCAGAAATCCACTTCTGGGGCCCACTTGGTGTGTGCTGGGGCTGAGACTAATGCTTTCCACGTGTGGAGGCCTTTCTTGGCGTCAAACTCCAGGTTTTGACGTGTTTTGGGCGTTCAACTCCGGATCATGACGTTTTTCTGGCGTTTAACTCCAGACAGCAGCATGTACTTGGCGTTCAACGCCAAGTTACGTCGTCTATCCTTGCGCAAAGTATGGACTATTATATATTGCTGGAAAGCCCTGGATGTCTACTTTCCAACGCCGTTGAGATCGCGCCAATTGGACTCCTGTAGCTCCAGAAAATCCATTTCGAGTGCAGGGAGGTCAGGATCCAACAGCATCAGCAGTCCTTTTTCAGCCTAAGTCAGATTTTTGCTCAACTCCCTCAATTTCAGCCAGAAAATACCTGAAATCACAGAAAAATACACACACTCATAGTAAAGTCCAGAAATATGATTTTTGCCTAAAAACTAATATTATTTAACTAAAAACTAATTAAAACATGCTAAAATCTACATGAAATTACCCCCAAAAAGCGTACAAAATATCCGCTCATCACCCGAGGTCCCCTTTTCACTCAAAAAGGGTGAATATCCGGAGATCCGACATGAGATCCGAAGAAGAGGTTGGGAAGTCCTCACCAACCCCATTCAACAAGTCGGAATCTTAATGGTTCAAGAGTTCTATGCCAATGCATGGATCACCAAGAACATTGATCAAAGTGTGAACCCGGATCCAAAGAATTGGCTTACTATGGTTCGGGGAAAATACTTGGATTTTAGTCCGGAAAATGTAAGGTTGGCATTCAACTTGCCTATAATGCAAGGAGATGAACATCCTTACACTAGAAGGGTCAACTTTAATCAAAGGTTGGACCAAGTCCTCACTGACATTTGTGAAGAGGGCGCCCAATGGAAGAGAGATTCAAGAGGGAAGCCGGTTCAACTAAGAAGGCATGACCTCAAGCCCGTGGCTAGAGGATGGTTGGAGTTTATCCAATGCTCAATCATTCCCACTAGCAACCGGTCCGAAGTTACTCTAGACCGGGCCATCATGATTCATAGCATCATGATTGGAGAAGAAGTAGAAGTTCATGAGGTTATAGCCCAAGAACTCTATAAGGTGGCGGACAAGTCCTCTACCTTGGCAAGGTTAGCCTTTCCTCATCTCATTTGTCACCTCTGTTATTCAGTAGGAGTTGACATAGAGGGAGACATCCCCATTGATGAGGACAAGCCCATTACTAAGGGTGGAGCACCAAGAACATTCCATTCTCCTCCATGAAATTAGAGAAGATCAAAGAATCATGAGAGAGGAGCAACAAAGACAAGGAAGAGACATTGAGGAGCTCAAGCACTCCATAGGATCTTCAAGAGGAAGAACAAGCCGCCATCACTAAGGTTGACCCGTTCTTTAATTTCCTTGTTCTTTATTTTCCTGTTTTTCGAATTTTAGTGCTTATGTTTATCTATGTTTGTGTTTTGTGATCATTAGTGTCTTAGTGTCTATGCCTTAAAGTTATGAATGTCCTATGAATCCATCACCTCTCTTGAATAAAACATGTTCTTAATTGAAAAAAAGAAAGAATTGCATGAATTTTGAATTTTGTAACAGTTTGATTATTTTGATGTGGTGGCAATATTTTTGTTTTCTAAATGTATGCTTAAACAGTGCATATGTCTTTTGAATTTTTGGTTCATGAATGTTGGCTCTTGAAAGAATGATGAAAAAGGAGACATGTTACTGAGGATCTGAAAAATCATTAAAAATGATTCTTGAAGCAAGAAAAAGCAGTGAATGCAAAAAAAAAAACGAAAAAAAAAAGAGAAAGAGAAAACGGAAAAAAAAGGAGAGAAATAAAGTTGTGATCCAAGGCAAAAAGAGTGTGCTTAAGAACCCTGGACACCTCTAGTTGGGGACTCTAGCAAAGCTGAGTCACAATCTGAAAAGGTTCACCCAATTATGTGTCTGTGGCATGTATGTATCCGGTGGTAATACTGGAAGACAGAGTGCTTTGGGCCACAGCCAAGACTCAATAAGTAGCTATGTTCAAGAATCATCATACCTAACTAGGAGAATCAATGACACTATCTGGATTCTGAGTTCCTAAAGAAGCCAATCATTCTGAATTTCAAAGGATAGAGTGAGATGCCAAAACTATTCAGAGGCAAAAAGCTAGAAGCCCCGCTCATCTAATTAATACTGATCTTCATAGATATTTTTGGATTTCATTGTATATTCTCTTCTTTTTATCCTATTTGATTTTCAGTTGCTTGAGGACAAGCAACAATTTAAGTTTGGTGTTGTGATGAGCGGATAATTTGTACGCTTTTTGGCATTGTTTTTAGTATGTTTTTAGTATGATCTAGTTAGTTTTTAGTATATTTTTATTAGTTTTTAGTTAAAATTCACTTTTCTGGACTTTACTATGAGTTTGTGTGTTTTTCTGTGATTTCAGGTATTTTCTGGCTGAAATTGAGGGACCTGAGCAAAAATCTGATTCAGAAACTGAAAAGGACTGCAGATGCTGTTGGATTCTGACCTCCCTGCACTCGAAGTGGATTTTCTGGAGCTACAAAAGCCCAATTGGTGCGCTCTCAACGGCGTTGGAAAGTAGACATCCTGGGCTTTCCAGCAATTTATAATAGTCCATACTTTGCCCAAGATTTGATGGCCCAAACCGGCGTTCAAAGTCACCTTCAGAATTTCCAGCGTTAAACGCCGGAACTGGCACCAAAATGGGAGTTAAACGCCCAAACTGGCATAAAAGCTGGCGTTTAACTCCAAGAAGAGTCTCTACACGAAAATGCTTCAATGCTCAGCCCAAGCACACACCAAGTGGGCCCGAAAGTGGATTTTTATATCTTTTACTCATCTTTGTAATTCTTAAGCTACTAGTTCCCTATAAATAGGACCTTTTACTATTGTATTTTCATCTTGGTTTTTCTGGTTCCCTCTCTGGGGCCGAAGCCAATGATCACTTTTGTTCTTATGTATTTTTAACGGTGGAGTTTCTACACACCATAGATTAAGGTGTGGAGCTCTGCTGTACCTCGAGTATTAATGCAATTACTATTGTTCTTCTATTCAATTCCGCTTGTTCTTGTTCCAAGATATCACTTGTTCTTCAACTTGATGAATGTGATGATCCGTGACACTCATCATCATTCTCACCTATGAACGTGTGACTGACAACCACCTCCGTTCTACCTTAGATTGGGTGAATATCTCTTGGATTCCTGATACACGATGCATGGTTGATCGCCTGACAACCGAGTGCTCGCCTGACAACCGAGCCAGCCATTCCATGAGATCAGAGTCTTCGTGGTATAGGCAAGAACTGATGGCGGCATTCAAGAGAATCCGGAAGGTCTAACCTTGTCTGTGGTATTCTAAGTAGGATTCAATGATTGAATGACTGTGACGTGCTTCAAACTCCTGAGGGCGGGGCGTTAGTGACAGACGCAAAAGAATCACTGGATTCTATTCCGACCTGATTGAGAACCGACAGATGGATAGCCGTGCCATGACAGGGTGCGTTGAACATTTCCACTGAGAGGATGGGAGGTAGCCACTGACAACGGTGAAACCCTTGCATAAGCTTGCCATGGAAAGGAGTAAGAAGGACTGGATGAAGACAGTAGGAAAGCAGAGAGACGGAAGGGACCAAGCATCTTCATACGCTTATCTGAAATTCCTACCAATGAATTACATAAGTATCTCTATCTTTATCTTTATGTTTTATTCATATATCACCTATACCCATTTGAGTCTGCCTGACTAAGATTTACAAGGTGACCATAGCTTGCTTCATACCAACAATCTCCGTGGGATCGACCCTTACTCGCGTAAGGTTTATTACTTGGACGACCCAGTGCACTTGCTGGTTAGTTGTGCGGAGTTGTGATAGAGAGTTGAGATTGCAATGAGCGTACCATGTTGATGGCGCCATTGATGATCACAATTTCGTGCACCACTGTACCTCGAGTATTAATGCAATTACTATTGTTCTTCTATTCAATTCATCTTGTTCTTATTCCAAGATATTCATTCGCACTCAAGAACTTGATGAATGTGATGATTATGTGACGCTCATCATCATTCTCACTTATGAACACGTGCCTGACAACCACTCCCGTTCTACAAGCAAACAAGGCTCTAATGTTTATCTCTTGGGTTCTTTAACCGGAATCTTCGTGGTATAAGCTAGAACTGATGGCGGCATTCAAGAGAATCCGTAAGGTCTAAACCTTGTCTGTGGTATTCTGAGTAGGATTCAATGATTGAATGACTGTGATGAGCTTCAAACTCGCGATTGTGGGGCATTAGTGACAGACGCAAAAGAATCACTGGATTCTATTCCGACATGATCGAGAACCGACAGCTGGATAGTCGTGCCGTGACAGGGTGCGTTGAACATTTCCACTGAAAGGACAGGACTGTAGCCATTTACAATGGTGATGCCCAACATACAGCTTGCCATGGAAAGGAGTAAGAAGGATTGGATGAAGACAGTAGAAAAGCAGAGAGACGGAAGGGACAAAGCATCTCCATACGCTTATCTGAAGTTCTCACCAATGAATTGCATAAGTATCTCTATCCTTATCTTTATGTTTTATTCATATATCATCCATAACCATTTGAGTCTGCCTGACTAAGATTTACAAGGTGACCATAGCTTACTTCATACCAACAATCTCCGTGGGATCGACCCTTACTCGCGTAAGGTTTATTACTTGGACGACCCAGTGCACTTGCTGGTTAGTTGTGCGAAGTTGTGTTTATGCCATGGTATTGAACACCAAGTTTTTGGATTTATTACTGGGGATTATTTGAGTTGTGAAAAGTATTGATCACAATTTCGTGCACCAAGTTCTTGGCGCCGTTGCCGGGGATTGTTTCGAGTATGGACAAATGACGATTCATCTTGTTGCTTAGATTAGGTATTTTTTTTTCAGGGTTCTTAAGAATGAGTTCTAGAGTTTCATGATGATCTGTTGAAGTCTGGCTGGCTGTGAAGCCATGTCTAATCTTATTGGATCGAGGTTTCAACTTATCATCACAAGAGCTTGTTGATTTCTATCAATCTTGCTATTGGAGCAATGATCTGCTAAGGCTTGGCTGGCCATTGGCCATGTCTAGTGTTTTGGACCGAAGCTTTCTTTGAAAGCTTGGCTGGCTGTGAAGCCATGTCTAATTCCTGGACCGAAGTCTTAGACTAGCATTGCAATGATTCCTGGGATTCTCATTAAGAATTTTGATACCTTTATTTTCTTTTCCACTTAATTTTTGAAAAATCCAAAAAAAAATTACAAAATCATAAAAACCAAAAATATTTTATGTTTCTTGTTTGAGTCCAATGTCTCATTTTAAGTTTGGTGTCTTACATGCTTTGTTTATTTGATCTTGGTTCTATTTTCAAGTCAATAATACAGGGAACTGAAGATTCAGTACATGCAACAGAGGAGTTATACAGAAAAAGCTGGGCGTTCAAAACGCCCAGTGAAGAAGGAAAAACTGGCGTTTAAACGCCAGCCAGGGTGCCTGGCTGGGCGTTTAACGCCCAAAAAGGTAGCATTTTGGGCGTTAAACGCCAGAATGGATACCATTCTGGGCGTTTAACGCCAGGATGGCACAAGAGGGAAGATTCTGTTTTTAATGCAAATTTTTTTTTCAAGTTTTCAAAATTTTTTTTCAAAATCAAATCTTTTTCAAATCAAATCTTTTCAATCAAATCTTTTTCAAAATCAATTTCTTTCTTTCTTCAAAGATACTTGCTAACAATTAATGATTTGATTCAACATTTCAAGTATGTTGCCTTTTCTGTTGAGAAAGGTTTAATGTTTGAATCATATCTTTTCTTGTTAGGCAAGTCATTAATTTTTAAAATCAAATCTTTTTAAATTGTTTTTCAAATCATATCTTCTCAATCACATCTTTTTCAAAAAAAAAAAAGGTTTTCTATCATATCTTCTTCAAAATCTTTTTCAAAATGATTTTAAAATCTTTTTAATTAATTTTTGAAAAATCTCTTCCCCTCTTCTCACATCCTTCTATTTATGGAGTACCACTCCTCCTCAATGCACAATTCGAACTCTATCTCACTAAGTTCGAATTCTTCTACCTCTTCCTTCTATTTTTTTGTTCCTCTGACACCTCAAGGAATCTCTATACTGTGACATAGAGGATTCCATATTTTTTTGTTCTCTTCTCTTTCATATGAGCAGGAGCAAAGATAAAAGCATTCTTGTTGAGGCTGACCCTAAACCTGAAAGGACCTTGAAGCGAAAGCTAAGAGAAGCTAAGGCACAACTCTCTGTAGAGGACCTAACAGAAATCTTCAAAGAAGAAGAACCCATGGCAGCCGAAAACAACAACAATGCCAACAATGCAAGGAAGGTGCTGGGTGACTTTACTGCACCTACTCCCGACTTCTATGGGAGAAGCATCTCTATCCCTGCCATTGGAGCAAACAACTTTGAGCTTAAGCCTCAATTAGTTTCTCTAATGCAACAGAATTGCAAGTTCCATGGACTTCCATTGGAAGATCCTCATCAGTTTTTGGCTGAATTCTTGCAAATCTGTGACACTGTCAAGACTAATGGGGTTGACCCTGAAGTCTACAGACTTATGCTATTCCTTTTTTTTGTAAAGAGACAGAGCTAGGATATAGTTGGACTCACAACCTAAAGAAAGCCTGAACTCTTGGGAAAAGCTAGTCAATGCCTTCTTGGCAAAGTTCTTTCCACCTCAAAAACTGAGTAAGCTTAGAGTGGAAGTCCAAACCTTCAGACAGAAGGAAGGAGAATCCCTCTATGAAGCTTGGGAAAGATACAAACAATTAATCAGAAAGTGTCCCTCTAACATGCTTTCTGAATGGAGCATCATAGGTATTTTCTATGATGGTCTCTCTGAACTATCCAAGATGTCATTGGATAGCTCTGCTGGAGGATCTCTTCATCTGAAGAAGACGCCTACAGAAGCTCAAGAACTAATTGAAATGGTTGCAAATAACCAATTCATGTACACTTCTGAAAGGAATCCTGTGAACAATGGGACAAATCAGAAGAAAGGAGTTCTTGAGATTGATACTCTGAATGCCATACTGTCTCAGAACAAAATATTGACTCAGCAAGTCAATTTGATTTTTCAAAGTCTGTCTGGAATGCAAGCTGTACCAGGCAGTACTAAGGATGCTTCATCTGAAGAAGAAGCTTATTATCTTGAGAACCCTTCAATGGAAGAGGTGAATTACATGGGAGAACCCTATGGAAACACCTATAATTCTTCATGGAGAAATCATCCAAATTTCTCATGGAAGGATCAACAGAGACCTCAACAAGGTTTCAACAACAATAATGGTAGAAGAAACAGGATTAGCAATGACAAGCCTTTTCCATCATCTTCTCAGTAACAGACAGAGAATTCTAAGCAGAGCCACTCTGACTTAGCAACCATGGTCTCTGATCTAATCAAAACCACTCAAAGTTTCATGACTGAAACAAGGTCCTCTATCAGAAATTTGGAGGCACAAGTGGGACAGCTGAGCAAGAAAATTATTGAACTCCCTCCTGGTACTCTTCCAAGCAATACAGAAGAAAATCCAAAAGGAGAGTGCAAGGTCATCAACATGGCCGAATTTGGAGAGGAGGAAGAGGCAGTGAACGCCACTGAGGAAGACCTCAATGGGCGTCTACTGACCTCCAATGAGTTCCCTAATGAGGAACCATGGGAATCTGAGGCTCACATTGAGACCATAGAGATTCCATTAGACTTACTTCTGCCATTCATGAGCTCTGATGAATATTCTTCCTCTGAAGAGGATGAATATGTCACTGAAGAGACAGTTGCTAAATACCTTGGAGCAATCATGAAGCTAAATGACAAGTTATCTCGAAATGAGACTTGGGAGGAGGAACCTCCTTTGCTCACCAAAGAACTGGATGACTTGTCTAGGCAGAAATTACCTCAAAAGAGACAGGATCCTGGAAAGTTTTCAATACCTTGTACCATAGGCACCATGACCCTTCAAGAAGACTCTGTGTGACCTAGGGTCAAGTGTAAACCTCATGCCTCTCTCTGTAATGGAGAAGCTATGGATCTTTGAGGTACAAGCTGCAAGAATCTCACTAGAGATGGCAGACAATTCAAAAAAACAAGCTTATGGACTTGTAGAGGATGTTTTGGTGAAGATTGAAGACCATTACATCCCTGCTGATTTCATAGTCCTATAGACTGGGAAGTGCATGGATGAATCCATCATCCTTGGCAGACCCTTCCTAGTCACAGCAAAGGATGTGATTGATGTTGATAGAGGTGAACTGATCAGTCAAGTGAATGAAGAATCCTTTGTGTTTAAGGCTCAAGGATATCCCTCTGTCACCATGGAGAGGAAGCATGAAGTAGGGGTGTTCAAAACCGATCCGGACCGAACAAAACCGATCGACCGAACCGAAAAAATCGAAAACCGAATAAACCGAAAACCGAAAAAACCGAAAAAATTGTGTTTTGCTGTTTTTATTGCGGTTCGGTTCGGTTTTCGGTTTTGACAATGAAAACCCTAACCGAACCGAACCGAACCGGTTAAAAAAAACTCACAAAACCAACCCTCACCCCCCCCACCCCCCACAACATGACCTAACCTAGCCGCCAACCCTCACATTCACTCTGCGCTCTCCACTCTCGCAACCCACTCCCACTCTCGCAACAGCCAGCACCTCCCACTCCCAACCTGCGTGAACCCCTTCCTCCCACCATCTCCCTGCGCCGACGAACCCCTTCCTCTCACCACCTCCCAGCGCCGCCGAACCCTTCCAGTCTTTCACACAGCGCCGCCGAACCCTTCGTCTCAGCACCTCCTCGCGGACAGCACCAGCCAACCCCATCGTCGCGGAGCCAGCACCACCCCGCCGCCACCCACAGCATTGTTTCTGGCCTCGCAGAGACAGCACCACCCAGCCACCCACATCATCGTTTCTGGCGTCGCGGAGACGCGGATAGCACCCGCCACCAAGCCACCGAGTCAAGTCAGATATGGAGCCTCCAATTCAGGTATTCAATTTCTGTTTCAGTGTATATTTGTTGCTGATTTTTGTTCTTGGTTTACTTTGTTGTTGATTTTTGTATATTGTTGTTCAATTTCCGTTTCAGTATATATTTGTTGCTGATTTTTGTTCATGGTTTAATTTATTTGTTGTTGATTTACTGAAATTGCCTCTGATTGTTGTTCATGGTTTAATTTACTTGTTGTTGATTTCCTGAAATTGCTTCTGATTGTTGTTATGTTGTTCACTGTTCATGGTTCAATGTTCATCAAGCTCAGAGGATGTCCTTCACAATTAACATACAAAGCTCTTCCTTGTTTTGGGTGGTTGCCTCCAAGTTAGGTATGTAATTATTTAAATATTTATCATACCGCTCTTCAGTCTCTGAACTAACTTCATCATTGTTAGATTCTTCTATTAACTAGAAAAGGAATTTAAAGGTTCAACATAAAAAAAAGGGTAGAGAGCCAACATACGGTAGTTGTTTATGGTGAACAAGAACAAAGAAAAGTTATTGTCATCAACATAACAATCCTGTGGTTTAGGTGTTCTTTGATCCAAACTCATGATGCATAATTATAAGAACAAATAAGTAGTTGATATAGATTAGACAGTTATTGAGCACAATGGAACATCCATCCATCCTGTTCTATTGTTTTATTGCTTTACTTGTTATTGATTCATTGTTCTAATTGCTGGTTCACTGATCATTGTTCATTTTATTTGTTGTTTTATTTTTATTTTATTTATTGTTGTGTTTCTGCTCTTGATTTTGTACTATTGCTATATTATTATTATTATTATTATTATTATTATTATTATTTGTTTCTCTTTATTTGTTGTTCTGTTTCTGCTCTTGATCATTGTTAAATTTATTTGTGGTTGGCTTTTTCTTGATTCTATGGTTGAGTTGTTGATTCTGATTTAGTTTTTTAATTTTGAAATTTTTCTGTTGTTTTGATTTAGGGAAATTCTGGTTTAGGGTTGATTCTGAACTTTTTAGTTTAGAGGAAGACTTTGGAAGCTGTTCACGAAGCTGACTTTCAAGAAGCTGTTCACCATTATATGATTGATGAGAAGCTCCTGAAATTGAACAAGGATGGCCTAAGATTGATGAGAAGGTGTAAAAGATTCACCATTATATGATTCCGACCATTTATTTTATACTTTTTCATAACCTCTGTTGCATATAATCTGTTTGAAACCATTTTATGTAATTCTTGGGTTTACTTATGCTGCAGGCGGATATGTACACCTTAGGTGAAAGGAAGAATTTGTGGAATTGGTGCACCACATGAATATTTTTGGAATTAGTTTGGTTGTATTTTTTACTTAGTTTGGTTCTATTTCTTGATTCAGTTTGGAATTGGTGCACCATTTTTGCAAAATTTTTGGAATTAATTTGGTTGTATTTCTTGAATTTCTTGATTCAGTTCAGGTTGATTATTGTTCTATATGCTTCTGCTGTTTTTGTAACAAAATTTGTTAGTGATTTATAAGTTGATCATTGTTCCATGTGCATCTACTGATTTTGCAAAATTGTTAATTATATTAGTACCCTAGATATGATTTGAAGATTAGAATAGGAAAGGTTTTCAAAACAATTTAAAAACCGAACAAACCGAACCGAACCAAACCGAATTTAATTGGTTTGGTTTGGTTCGGATGGATTTGATAAAAAAACCGAACCAAACCGAACCGCACTATTAATATAACATTGGATCGGATGACTTTTTATTAAAAAACCGAACCAAACCGCACCGCGAACACCCCTAGCATGAAGTGCTTCTCTCAAATCAGAGCCAAACAGAGCCCCCACAGTCAAACTCTAAGTTTGGTGTTGGGAGGCCACAACCAAACTCTAAGTTTGGTGTTGAACCCCCACATTCAAACTCTAAGTTTGGTGTTGGGAGGTTCCAACATTGCTCTGAGTATCTGTGAGGCTCCATGAGAGCCCTCTGTCAAGCTACTGACATTAAAAAAGCGCTTGTTGGGAGGCAGCCCAATGTTATATTTTATCTATTTTCCTTTGTTATTTTATGTTTTCTGTAGGTTGATGATCATGAGAAGTCACAAAATCAATTAAAAAAGCAAAAACAGAATGAAAAACAGAAAGAAAAATAGCACACCCTGGAGGAAGATCCTGCTGGCGTTTAAACGCCAGTAAGGGTAGCAAATGGGCGTTTAAACGCCAGTCTGGTGCCCCTTTCTGGCGTTAAACGCCAGGAAAGGGTAAGAAGCTGGCGTTAAACGCCAAAAATGGGCACCAGCCCGGCGTTTAATGCCAGAATTGGCAAAGGGTGCATTTTTGCACACCACTTGGTGCAGGGTTGAATCTTCCTTGACACCTCAGGATCTGTGGACCCCACAGGATCCCCACCTACCCCACCACCCTCTCTCTTCTTCACCCATTCACCAATCACCTCAACCACTCTTCCCCAAAAACCCCTCACCTATCAAATCCCATCTTTCTCTTCACCACTCACATCCATCCTTCATAAAACCCCACCTACCTCACCATTCAAATTCAAACCACTTTCACCGAACCCTATCCCTCTCTTCATCCTATATAAACCCACATTCACTCCTTCATTTTCACACACCCTAAACACTACCTCTCCCTTTTTGGCCGAACCACAAAGCCACCTCCATCTCCTCTATTTCTTCTTCTTCTACTCTCTTATATCTTCTTTTGCTCGAGGACGAGCAAACCTTTTAAGTTTGGTGTGGTAAAAGCATTGCTTTTTGTTTTTCCATAACCATTTATGGCATCCAAGGCCGGAGAAACCTCTAGAAAGAGGAAAGGGAAGGCAAAAGCTTTCACCTCCGAGTCATGGGAGATGGAGAAATTCATCTCAAGGGTGCATCAAGACCACTTCTATGAAGTTGTGGCCTTGAAGAAGGTGATCCCCGAGGTCCCTTTTAAACTCAAAAAGAGTGAATATCCGGAGATCCGACATGAGATCCGAAGAAGAGGTTGGGAAGTCCTCACCAACCCCATTCAACAAGTCGGAATCTTAATGGTTCAAGAGTTCTATGCCAATGCATGGATCACCAAGAACCATGATCACAGCGTGAACCCAGACCCAAAGAATTGGCTTACAATGGTTCGGGGGAAATACTTAGATTTTAGTCCAGAAAATGTAAGGTTGGCATTCAACTTGCCCATGATGCAAGGAGATGAACATCCTTACACTAGAAGGGTCAACTTTGATCAAAGGTTGGACCAAGTCCTCACAGACATTTGTGAAGAGGGCGCCCAATGGAAGAGAGATTCAAGAGGAAAGCCGGTTCAACTGAGAAGGCACGACCTCAAGCCCGTGGCTAGAGGATGGTTGGAGTTTATCCAACACTCAATCATTCCCACTAGCAACCGGTCCGAAGTTACTCTAGACCGGGCCATCATGATTCATAATATCATGATTGGAGAGGAAGTGGAAGTTCATGAGGTTATAGCCCAAGAACTCTATAAGGTGGCGGACAAGTCCTCTACCTTGGCAAGGTGGTGCACGAAATTGCAATCACACTTTTGCAATCCCGCACAACTAACCAGCAAGTGCACTGGGTCGTCCAAGTAATACCTTTCGTGAGTAAGGGTCGATCCCACGGAGATTGTCGGCTTGAAGCAAGCTATGGTTATCTTGTAAATCTTAGTCAGGAATATCAAAGATTATCAGGGTTGATTGTGAAAAGTAAAAGAACATGAAATAAGTACTTGTTTTGCAGTAATGGGGAACAAGTTGAGGTTTTGGAGATGCTTCATCTTCTGAATCTCTGCTTTTCTACTGTCTTCTTCATCAAACACGCAAGGCTCCTTCCATGGCAAGCTGTATGTAGGGTTTCACCGTTGTCAATGGCTACCTCACATCCTCTCAGTGGAAATGTTCAACGCACCCTGTCACGGCACGGCTATCCATCTGTCGGTTCTCAATCAGGCCGGAATAGAATCCAATGATTCTTTTGTGTCTGTCACTAACGCCCCGCCCTCAGGAGTTTTAAGCTCGTCACAGTCATTCAATCATTGAATCCTACTCAGAATACCACAGACAAGGTTTAGACCTTCCGGATTCTCTTGAATGCCGCCATCAATTCTAGCTTATACCACGAAGATTCTGATTAAAGAATCCAAGAGATATCTACTCAATCTAAAGTAGAACGGAGGTGGTTGTCAGGCACGCGTTCATAGTTGAGAATATGATGAGTGTCACGGGTCATCATATTCATCCGGGTTAAGAACAAGTGATATCTTAGAACGGAAGCAAGCATGATTGAATAAGAAATAGTAGTAATTGCATTAATCCATCAAGACACAGTAGAGCTCCTCACCCCCAACCATGGGGTTTAGAGACTCATGCTGTAAGAAGTACACAAAGAAACGTGTAAAGTGTCATGAGGTACAGATACAATGTCAAAGATCCTATTAATAGTAAGCTAGTAACCTAGGGTATACAGAAATGAGTAAATGACGTAAAAATCCACTTCTGGGTCCACTTAGTGTGTGCTTGGGCTGAGCATTGAAGTTTTCATGTGTAGAGACTTTTTCTGGAGTTAAACGCCAGTTTTCATGCCAGTTTGGGCGTTTAACTCCAATTTTTATGCCAGTTCCAGCGTTAAACGCTGGAAATTCTGAGGCTGATTTGCAACGCCGGTTTGGGCCATCAAATCTCGAGCAAGGTATGGACTATTATACATTTCTGGAAAGCCCAGGATATCTACTTTCCAATGCCGTTGAGAGCGCGTCAATTGGGCTTCTGTAGCTCCAGAAAATCCACTTCGAGTGCAGGGAGGTTAGAATCCAACAGCATCTGCAATCCTTTTCAGTCTCTGAATCAGATTTTTGCTCAGGACCCTCAATTTCAGCCAGAAAATACCTGAAATCACAGAAAAACACACAAACTCATAGTAAAGTCCAAAAAAGTGAATTTTAGCTAAAAACTAATAAAAATATACTAAAAACTAACTAGATTATACTAAAAACATACTAAAAACAATGCCAAAAAGCGTATAAATTAGCCGCTCATCACAACACCAAACTTAAATTGTTGCTTGTCCCCAAGCAACTGAAAATCAAAGTAGCATGAAAAGAAGAGAATATACTATAGACTCCAAAATATCAAGGAAACTTAGCTCCAATTAGATGAGCGGGACTAGTAGCTTTTTGCTTCCGAACAGTTTTGGCATCTCACTTTATCCTTTGAAGTTCAGAATGATTGGCATCTATAGGAACTCAGAACTCAGATAGTGTTATTGATTCTCCTAGTTGAGTATAATGATTCTTGAACATAGCTAGTGTATGAGTCTTGGCTGTGGCCCAAAGCACTCTGTCTTCCAGTATTACCACCGGATACATACATGCCACAGACACATAATTGGGTGAACCTTTTCAGATTGTGACTCAGCTTTGCTAGAGTCCCCAATTAGAGGTGTCCAGGGTTCTTAAGCACACTCTTTTTGCCTTGGTTCACAACTTTATTTCTTTCTTTTTCTTTCTTTTTCTTTTTCTTTTTTTTTCGAAAAATTTTTTTTGTATTCACTGCTTTTTCTTGCTTCAAGAATCAATCTAATGATTTTTTTAGATCCTCAATAACAGTTCTCTTTTTCCCTCATTCTTTCAAGAGCCAACAATTTTAACATTCTCAAAACAACAAATTCAAAAGACATATGCACTGTTCAAGCATTCATTCAGAAAACAAAAAGTATTGTCACCACATCAAACTAATTCAACTAGTTTCAAGGATAAATTCGAAATCCTGTACTTCTTGTTCTTTTGTGATTAAAGCATTTTTCATTTAAGAGAGGTGATGGATTCATAGGACATTCATAGCTTTAAGACATGAATTTTAAATTTTATTATTTATGAATTAAGAACAAGACTCAAAAATAGATATAAGATCATACTAAAAATAGAAAACAAAAATTTAAATAGGCTCCTAATGATAGAGGTTTTTCACAGAGTTAGGACTCAACAACCTTGATTTTGAGAAGTGGATGCTCCCTTAAATTGAGGGGAGAACTTTTGGCGTTTCAGTTCTTGAAGTTCACGCCCCTGCTTCTCTTGTTCCTTCAGCAATTTGCAGAGCATGCAGTTCTGATTCTGCTGTTCTTCCTTAAGTTGCTCCATAGTCTCTTGCAACTTGGTGATAGATGCTTCTAGGCTGGCCCAGTAGCCAATTTCAGGAAATTCAGGGAGGAACTCCTGCGCCCTCCTTTTGATAGAGTTGTCTTGCATTTGTCCTTCCATTGACTTCTTGGTGATTGGATGTTCAATGGGTATGAATTCATCTACTCCCATCTTTACCCCAGCCTCTTTACAGAGCAAGGAGATCAAGCTTGGGTAAGCCAATTTGGCTTCAGTGGAATTCTTATTTGCAATTGTGTAGATCTCACAAGCAATCACATGATGAACCTCCACTTCTTTTCCAAGCATAATGCAATAAATCATCACTGCTCTCTTGATAGTGACCTCAGAACGGTTGCTAGTGGGCAGTATGGATCGCCCAATGAAGTCTAGCCAACCTCTTGCAATTGGTTTGAGGTCTCCCCTCTTGAGTTGGTTTGGGACACCCTTTGAATTGGTTATCCACTTAGTTCCAGGGAGGCATATGTCCTCTAGAACTTGATCCAACCCTTTATCTGCTTTCACCATTCTCCTATTAAAGGATTCAGTATCATCTTGCAGTTGAGGCAATTTGAAGATTTCTCTTATTTTGTCCAGATGGAAGTACATAACTTTCCCTCTGACCATGGTTCTGTAAGTATGGTAAGCAGTTCCAGTCATTCTCTGCTTATCTGTTAGCCACAGATTTGAGTAGAATTCCTGAACCATATTCCTTCCAACCTTTATCTCAGGATTGGTTAGAACTTCCCATCCTCTGTTTTGAATTTGCTCTTGGATCCCCGGATATTCACCTTCTTTCAGATCAAATTTAACTTCCGGGATCACTGACTTCAGACCCATTATTTTGTGATAATGGTCTTCATGTTCTTTGGTTAAGAACTTCTCTTGATTCCAAAGATTCTTCAGATTATTCTCTTTTTTTCCTCTTAAATTGGTTTGTTTTCCCTTAGGAGCCATGATCTTGATGAATCTTGGCTTAGTGATCACGGAAAAGCACACCAAACTTAGAGGTTTGCTTGTCCTCAAGCAAAAGAAAGGAAAGAAGAGAGAGAGAAGAAGAGCAAATTCAAATGGTGTGGGGGAATGAGGAGGCCGAACATGTTTATATAAGGGGGGGAAGGAGATTTCGAAAAAATTGAAAAGAGATTTGAGAAGATATGGAGAGAATTTGAGAGAAGGGTGAGTTTTTTTGAACAAGATTTGGGATTGATTTGAGAGAGATTTGAAGAATGGTTTTGATTTTTTGAAGATTTGAAAGTGAATGATAAAAGGTTGAAGTGTGTTTATGTGGAAATGTATGAGTAAGAAAAGGAAAGTTTGAAAAAAATTTGATTGGAAAGCAAAATCTTGGTCCCCCACCTTTCTGGCGTTAAACGCCCAGAATGGCATCCATTCTGGCGTTTAACGCCCATTTGTTGCCCATTGTGGGCGTTTAACGCCCAGCCAGGTACGCTGGCTGGCGTTAAACGCCAGAATCCCCTTTGTCACTGGGCGTTTTACTAAACGCCCAGGATGCTGCACACCTGGCGTTAAACGCCCAGAATGGTGCCCATTCTGGCGTTTAACGCCCAATATGGCACCCTTACTGGCGTTAAACGCCCAGAATGGTGCCCATTCTGGCGTTTAACGCCCAAAATGCCCTTACTGGCGTTTTTTCGCCAGTAAGCTCTTTTTCTCTGCTTTTTGCGCTGAATCCTTCTGTAACTCTGTGAATTCCTTCAGTTTTGATAATTGCCTCTGTAGAAATAAAACATATAACCTGCTAATGACTGGGTTGCCTCCCAGCAAGCGCTTCTTTACTGTCTTTAGCTGGACCCTTACTGAGAATCACTCAAGTCTCAGTTTTGAGCATTCCTGCTCAAAATTGCTTTCAAGATAATGCTTGATTCTCTGTCCATTAGCAATGAACTTTTTGTCAGAATCAATATCCTGAAGCTCAACATATCCATATGGTGATACTCCTGTAATCACATACGGACCCCTCCACCGGGATTTAAGTTTTCCTGGAAACAATCTGAGCCTAG
Organism: Arachis stenosperma; assembly: GCF_014773155.1. Taxonomy (NCBI): domain Eukaryota; kingdom Viridiplantae; phylum Streptophyta; class Magnoliopsida; order Fabales; family Fabaceae; genus Arachis; species Arachis stenosperma. The sequence goes on from NC_080383.1 coordinate 63,843,354, forward strand.
AGTTGAAGAGCAGAACTTTTTGTCCTGGCTCAAAGACTCTGGATGACAACTTCTTGTCATGCCACTTCTTTGCCTTTTCCTTATAAATCTTTGCATTTTCAAAGGCATTGAGTCTGAACTCCTCTAGCTCATTTAGCTGGAGCAATCTTTTTTCACCAGCTAACTGAGCATCCATGTTTAGGAATCTGGTTGCCCAGTAGGCTTTATGTTCCAGTTCCACGGGCAGATGACAGGCCTTCCCATACACCAGTTGGTATGGAGAGGTTCCTATAGGAGTCTTGAATGCTGTTCTGTATGCCCACAGAGCATCATCCAAACTCTTTGCCCAATCCTTTTTTCGGGCCATCACAGTCCGTTCTAGGATTCTTTTTAGCTCTCTGTTAGAGACTTCAGCTTGCCCATTTGTCTGTGGATGATACGGAGTTGCCACTTTGTGGCTAATTTTATATCTGACCATAGCAGAGTATAGCTGTCTATTGCAGAAATGAGTGCCCCCATCACTGATTAGTACTTTAGGAACACCAAACCTGCTGAAGATGTGTTTCTGGAGGAATTTCAGCACGGTCTTGGTATCATTAGTGGGTGTAGCAATTGCTTCTACCCACTTAGATACATAGTCCACTGCTACCAGAATGTAAGTGTTTGAGTATGATGGTGGGAATGGACCCATGAAGTCAATTCCCCATACATCAAACAATTCTATCTCTAATATCCCTTGTTGAGGCATGGCATATCCGTGAGGCAAGTTACTAGCTCTTTGGCAACTGTCACAGTTACGCACAAACTCTCGGGCATCTTTATAGAGAGTAGGCCAGTAGAAGCCACATTGGAGGACTTTAGTGGCTGTTCGCTCACTTCCAAAATGTCCTCCATACTGTGATCCATGGCAGTGCCATAGGATCCTTTGTGTTTCTTCTCTGGGTACACATCTGCGGATCATTCTGTCTGCACATCTCTTAAAGAGATACGGCTCATCCCATAGGTAGTATTTGGCATCTGAAATTAATTTCTTTCTCTGCACTCTGCTGTACTCCTGTGGTATGAACCTCACAGCTTTATAATTTGTAATATCTGCAAACCATGGAGTTTCCTGGATGGCAAAGAGTTGCTCATCTAGGAAAGTCTCAGAAATCTCAGTAGAAGGGAGGGACGCCCCAGCTACTAGTTCTATTCGGGACAGATGATCAGCTACCTGGTTCTCTGTCCCTTTTCTGTCTCTTATTTCTATATCAAACTCTTGCAGAAGCAACACCCATCTTATAAGCCTGGGTTTTGAATCCTGCTTTGTGAGTAAGTATTTAAGAGCAGCATGGTCAGTGTACACAATCACTTTGGATCCCACTAGATAGGATCTAAATTTGTCAATGGCATAGACCACTGCAAGTAACTCTTTTTCTGTGGTTGTGTAATTCTTCTGTGCATCATTTAGAACATGGCTGGCATAATAAATGACGTGCAGAAGCTTGTTATGCCTCTGTCCCAACACTGCACCAATGGCATGGTCACTGGCATCACACATTAGTTCAAATGGCAATGTCTAATCTAGTGCAGAGATGACTGGTGCTGTGACCAGCTTAGCTTTCAGGGTCTCAAATGCCTGCAGACACTGTGTGTCAAACACAAATGGTGTGTCAGCAGCTAGCAGGTTACTCAAAGGTTTTGCAATTTTCGAAAAATCCTTTATAAACCTTCTGTAAAATCCTGCATGCCCCAGAAAGCTTCTGATTGCCTTAACATTGGCAGGTGGTGGTAATTTTTCAATTACCTCCACTTTTGCCTTATCCACCTCTATTCCCTTGCTTGAAATTTTGTGTCCAAGGACAATTCCTTCAGTCACCATAAAGTGACATTTCTCCCAGTTTAAAACCAGGTTAGTCTCTTGGCACCTTTTCAGGACAAGTGCTAGGTGGTTAAGACAGGAGCTGAATGAGTCTCCATATACTGAGAAGTCATCCATGAAGACTTCCAGGAATTTCTCCACCATGTCAGAGAAGATGGATAACATGCATCTCTGAAAGGTTACAGGAGCATTACACAGACCAAAAGGCATCCTCCTGTAGGCAAACACGCCAGAAGGGCAAGTAAAGGCTGTTTTCTCTTGGTCCTGAGGATCTACTGCAATTTGGTTGTAACCTGAATAGCCATCCAAAAAGCAGTAATAATCATGACCAGCCAGTCTTTCTAGCATTTGGTCTATGAATGGTAAAGGAAAATGATCCTTTCTGGTGGCTGTATTGAGCCTTCTGTAGTCAATACACATACGCCACCCTGTGACTGTTCTTGTAGGAACCAGTTCATTTTTTCATTATGAACCACTGTCATGCCTCCTTTCTTGGGGACAACTTGGACAGGGCTCACCCAGGGGCTATCAGAAATAGGATAAATAATCCCAGCCTCTAGTAATTTAGTGACCTCTTTCTACACCACCTCCTTCATGGCTGGATTTACCTCCTCTGTGGTTGGACCACTGGTTTGGCATTATCCTCCAACAGGATCTTGTGCATTGATGAGCGGATATTTTGTACGCTTTTTGGGGGTAATTTCATGTAGATTTTAGTATGTTTCAGTTAGTTTTTAGTAAAATAATATTAGTTTTTAAGCAAAAATCATATTTCTGGATTTTACTATGAGTTTGTGTGTTTTTCTGTGATTTCATGTATTTTCTGGCTGAAATTGAAGGAGCTGAGCAAAAATCTGACTTAGGCTGAAAAAGGACTGCTGATGCTGTTGGATCCTGACCTCCCTGCACTCGAAATGGATTTTCTGGAGCTACAGGAGTCCAATTGGCGCGCTCTCAACGGCATTGGAAAGTAGACATCCAGAGCTTTCCAGCAATATATAATAGTCCATACTTTGCTCAAGGATAGACGACGTAACTTGGCGTTAAACGCCAAGTTCATGCTGCTGTCTGGAGTTAAACGCCAGAAAAACGTCATGATCCGGAGTTGAACGCCCAAAACACGTCATAACCTGGAGTTTGACGCCAGGAAAGGCCTCCACACGTGGAAAGCATTAGTCTCAGCCCCAGCACACACCAAGTGGGCCCCAGAAGTGGATTTCTGCACCAATTATCTTAGTTTATTCATTTTCTGTAAACCTAGGTTACTAGTTTACTATTTAAACAACTTTTACAGACATTTCTTGTACCTCATGATATTTTCAGATCTGAATTACATACTTTTGACGGCATGAGTCTCTAAACTCCATTGTTGGGGGTGAGGAGCTCTGCAGCGTCTCGATGATTTAATACAATTCCTTTGTTTTCCATTCAAACACGCTTGTTCTTATCTAAGATGTTTATTCGCGCTTAATTATGAAGAAGGTGATGATCCGTGACACTCATCACCTTCCTCAATTTATGAACGTGTGCCTGACAACCACCTCCGTTCTACATTAGACTGAATGAATATCTCTTAGATTCCCCAACAGAATCTTCGTGGTATAGGCCGGATTGATGGCGGCATTCATGAGAATCCGAAAAGTCTAAACCTTGTCTGTGGTATTCCGAGTAGGATTCTGGGATTGAATGACTGTGACGTGCTTCAAACTCCTGAGGGCTGGGCGTTAGTGACAGACGCAAAAGAATCAATGGATTCTATTCCAACCTGATTGAGAACCGACAGATGATTAGCCGTGCTGTGACAGAGCATAGGAACGTTTTCACTGAGAGGATGGGAAGTAGCCACTGACAACGGTGACACCCTACATAGAGCTTGCCATGGAAGGAATCTGCGTGTGAGAAGAGGATTTCAAGGAAGAGTTGAAGTCAGAGGACAAAGCATCTCCAAAACTCCAACATATTCTCCATTACTGCATAACAAGTAACGCTAGTATTCTTTATTATTCCAACTTACAATTTTAAGTAGTTTGTAGTTTGGCTTTTTACAAGTAAAATCCAATTAACCTTATTGGCATCCTGACTAAGATTAATAAAATAAACATTGATTGCTTCAAGCCAATAATCTCCGTGGGATCGACCCTTACTCACGTAAGGTATTACTTGGACGACCCAGTGCACTTGCTGGTTAGTTGAACGAAGTTGATCTTGGACCAGGCTCTATTATCATATTCCATAAAGAGATACAATTTCGTCCACCAAGTTTTTGGCGCCGTTGCCGGGGATTATTGAGTTTGAACAATTGAAGGCTTATTTTATTTCTTAGATTAGGAATATAGTATTGATGTTACAGAGTCATTAAATTTGAGTCTTTTATTCCCTTTTCAAAAATATTTTTCGAAAATATTACTTTTTCCTTATTAACTGTTGGTTTTTCGTGAGTCTAGTGTCTTGTTCTAAGTTTGGTGTCAATTGCATCTTTTATATTTTTCTTTGAATTTTTCGTGTGAGTGTCCTTTGTTTTTCCTTAATCTTCAAGTTGTTCTTGTCTATTTTTCTTGTTTGATCTTTAATTTTTCTTGTCCTGAGTCTTTTCTTGTGTTTCTTGTGCTTTTTCAAAACAATTGTTATATTTGCTGCCCATTTGGCTAGAATAGAAGGGTCATATTCTTGATAAGGGAGCACCAATACTTTTGAAAATCTTTTTCAAAAATAATTTTTCTTGATTTAATTCTGTGCCAAACTCTAAGTTTGGTGTGTTTTATTGTTAATCTTTTTATAATTTTTGAAAATTTATTTTGGTTTTCTAAAAGTTTTAAGTTTGGTGTTCTTTCTTTTGTTCTTGGTGTTCTTGTGAATCTTCAAAGTGTTCTTGAGTTTTATTGTGTTTTGATCTTAAAATTTTTAAGTTTGGTGTTCCTTGGTGTTTTCCCTCCAAAAATTTTCGAAAATTAAGGAGCATTAGATCTAAAAATTTTAAATCTTGTGTCTTTTGTGTGTTTTTCTCTTTCATCATAAAATTCAAAATTCAATTTCAAAAATTTTGAACTACATTTTTGAACTACATTTTTTCGAAAATTTTATATTAAAAATTCAATTTTCAATTTCAAAATATTTTCACTTTCATTTATTTATTTCGTTTTTATTTAAAAAAAATTTATATTGTTTTTAATTATTCCATTTTTTGTTATTCCATTACTATAAAATAAATAATTCTCAACATATAAATTCTCAACTTGTATTTCAATATGGAAGCAAGTGGGAATGAACAGTCCAAGAGGACTTTGGGGTCATATGCTAACCCCACTACTGCTTCATATGGGAGTAGTATCTGTATACCCTCCATTGGAGTTAGTAGCTTTGAGCTGAATCCTCAGCTCATTATCATGGTGCAGCAAAACTGCCAGTATTCTGGTCTTCCACATGAAGAACCTACAGAATTTCTGGCACAATTTCTGTAAATTGCTGATACAGTACATGATAAGGAAGTAGATCAGGATGTCTACAGACTATTACTGTTTCCATTTGCTGTAAAAGATCAAGCTAAAAGGTGGTTAAATAACCAGCCTAAGAACAGCATAAAAACATGGAAACAGCTGTCAGAAAAATTCCTGAATCACTATTTCCCTCCCAAACGGATGACACAGCTAAGGCTAAACATCCAAGGCTTCAAACAAGGAGATAATGAATCCCTTTATGATGCTTGGGAGAGATACAGAGAGATGCTAAGAAAATGCCCCTCTGAAATGTTTTCAGAATGGGTGCAATTAGACATCTTCTACTATGGGCTTACAGAAAAAGCTCAGATTTCTCTAGACCACTCAGCTGGTGGATCTATACATATGAGAAAAACAATTGAAGAAGCTCAAGAGCTTATTGATACAGTTGCCAGAAATCAACATCTGTACCTAAGCAGTGAGTCCTCTATGAAAGAAGAAGCTAAAACAGTAACTGCAGAACTCAGTCCATTGGATCAGGCTAATGAATTCAATCAGCAATTGGACTTTCTAACTCAGCAGCTAGCCGAATTCAAGGAAATATTACAGGAAACAAGAATGGCTAACAGGAACATGGAAGTGCAATTAAAACAGACAGAAAAGCAACTGTCAAAACAAATAGCAGATGAATGCAAAGCAGTTCAATTAAGAAGTGGGAAAACATTAAATACCTCGCTTCAAAGCAGCAAGAAGACAGGAAATGAACAAATAGCTACTCAAAATCCCTCTGAGGACAGGCAGAGCCCAGAAAGGGATAAAGCTGGCGCTGAACGCCCAGACCATGCTCATTCCTGGCGTTCAACGCCAGAAACAAGCATGGATCTGGCGTTGAACGCCCAAAAGGAACATGGTTCTGGCGTTCAAACGCCAGTAACAAGCAAGGAGGTGGCGTTTAACGCCACCCCAGCTTCCACCCCTGGTATTCAAACGCCAGTGGGTGATCAGTCACATACAAGTGCTGATAACAATCCTTCTAAAAAGGCTTCCCAACCCACTTCTGTAGGCAATAAACCTGCAGCAACTAAGGTTGAGGAATACAAAGCCAAAATGCCTTATCCTCAAAAACTCCGCCAAGCGGAACAGGATAAGCAATTTGCCCGCTTTGCAGACTATCTCAGGACTCTTGAAATAAAGATTCCGTTTGCAGAAGCACTTGAGCAAATACCTTCTTATGCTAAGTTCATGAAGGAAATTTTAAGTCATAAGAAGGATTGGAGGGAAACTGAAAAAGTCTACCTCACTGAAGAATGCAGTGCAGTCATTCTGAAAAGCTTACCTGAGAAGCTTAAAGATCCTGGGAGCTTTATGATACCATGCACATTAGAGGGTAATTGTACCAAGCAAGCTTTATGTGATCTTGGGGCAAGTATCAACTTAATACCTGCATCCACTATCAGAAAGCTTGGTTTAACTGAAGAAATTAAACCAACCAGGATATGTCTTCAACTTGCTGATGGCTCCATTAAGTACCCATCAGGCGTGATTGAAGATATGATTGTCAAGGTTGGGCCATTTGCCTTTCCTACTGACTTTGTGGTGCTGGAAATGGAGGAGCACAAGAGTGCAACTCTCATTCTAGGAAGACCTTTCCTAGCAACTGGCAGAACCCTCATTGATGTCCAAAAAGGGGAAGTAACCTTGAGAGTCAATGAGGAGGAGTTCAAGTTGAATGTTGTCAAAGCAATGCAACATCCAGACACCCCAAATGACTGCATGAGTGTTGATATTATTGACTCTCTGGTAAGAGAGGTCAATATGGCTGAGAGTCTCGAATCAGAGCTAGAGGACATATTTAAAGATGTTCAGCCTGATTTGGAGGAGTCAGAGAAGATAATAGAACCTCTGAAAATCCCTCAAGAAGAGGAGAAACCTCCAAAACCCGAACTCAAACCATTACCACCATCCTTGAAATATGCATTTCTGGGAGAAGGTGATACCTTTCCTGTAATTATAAGCTCTACCTTAGAGCCACAGGAAGAGGAAGCACTAATTCAAGTGCTAAGGACACACAAGACAGCTCTTGGGTGGTCCATCAGTGACCTTAAGGGCATTAGCCCAGCCAGATGCATGCATAAGATCCTATTGGAAGGTGACGCCAAGCCTGTGGTTCAACCACAGAGGCGGCTGAACCCAGCCATGAAGGAAGTGGTGCAGAAGGAGGTCACTAAATTACTAGAGGCGGGGATTATTTATCCTATTTCTGACAGCCCCTGGGTGAGCCCTGTCCAAGTTGTCCCAAAGAAAGGAGGCATGACAGTGGTTCATAATGAAAAAAATGAACTGGTTCCTACAATAACAGTTACAGGGTGGCGTATGTGCATTGATTATAGAAGGCTCAATACAGCCACCAGAAAGGATCATTTTCCTTTACCATTCATAGACCAGATGCTAGAAAGACTAGCAGGTCATGAATACTACTGCTTCCTGGATGGATATTCAGGTTATAATCAAATTGCAGTAGATCCCCAGGATCAGGAGAAAACGGCGTTCACATGCCCATCTGGAGTATTTGCATACAGAAGGATGCCATTTGGCCTGTGCAATGCACCTGCAACCTTTCAGAGGTGCATGCTCTCCATTTTCTCTGATATGGTGGAAAAATTTCTGGAAGTCTTCATGGATGACTTTTCAGTATTTGGGGACTCATTCAGCTCCTGCCTTAACCATTTAGCACTTGTTCTAAAAAGATGCCAAGAGACTAACCTGGTTTTAAACTGGGAAAAATGTCACTTTATGGTGACTGAAGGAATTGTCCTTGGGCACAAAATTTCGAACAAGGGAATAGAGGTGGACCAAGCTAAGGTAGAAGTAATTGAAAAATTGCCACCACCTGCTAATGTTAAGGCAATCAGAAGCTTTCTGGGGCATGCAGGATTCTATAGGAGGTTTATAAAGGATTTTTCAAAAATCGCCAAACCTCTGAGCAACCTGCTAGCTGCTGACACGCCATTTATCTTTGATAAAGAGTGTTTGCAGGCATTTGAGACCCTGAAAGCTAAATTGGTTACAGCACCAATAATCTCTGCACCAGACTGGACATTACCATTTGAATTGATGTGTGATGCCAGTGACCATGCCATTGGTGCAGTGTTGGGACAAAGGCATGACAAGCTTCTGCACGTCATTTACTATGCCAGCCGTGTCTTAAATGACGCACAGAAGAATTACACAACCACAGAAAAAGAGCTACTTGCAGTGGTTTACGCCATTGATAAATTCAGATCCTATTTAGTAGGATCAAAAGTGATTGTGTACACTGATCATGCTGCTCTTAAATATCTACTCACAAAGCAGGATTCAAAACCCAGACTTATCAGATGGGTGCTGCTTCTGCAGGAGTTTGATATAGAAATAAGAGACAGAAAAGGGACAGAAAATCAAGTAGCAGATCACCTGTCCCGAATAGAACCAGTAGAAGGGGCGTCCCTCCCTCTCACTGAGATCTCTGAAACCTTTCCGGATGAGCAACTGTTTGCCATCCAGGAAGTGCCATGGTTTGCAGACATTGCAAACTACAAGGCAGTGAGATTCATACCCAAAGAGTACAGTAGGGTGCAATCAAAGAAATTAATCACAGATGCAAAGTACTATCTTTGGGATGAACCATATCTCTTCAAGAGATGTGCAGACGGAGTAATCCGTAGATGTGTGCCTAAAGAGGAAGCACAGAAGATCCTTTGGCATTGCCATGGATCACAGTATGGAGGACATTTTGGAAGTGAGCGAACAGCCACAAGAGTCCTCCAAAGTGGCTTCTATTGGCCTACTCTCTATAAAGACTCCCGAGCATTTGTGCTTAATTGTGACAGTTGCCAAAGATCAGGCAACCTACCTCACAGTTATGCCATGCCTCAACAAGGGATCTTGGAGATTGAGTTGTTTGATGTATGGGGCATTGACTTCATGGGACCTTTCCCACCATCATACTCAAACACTTATATTCTGGTGGCAGTGGATTATGTATCCAAATGGGTGGAGGCTATTGCAACACCCACTAACGACACTAAAACAGTGTTGAAGTTCCTCCAGAAACATATCTTCAGCAGATTTGGTATCCCTAAAGTGCTAATCAGTGATGGGGGCACTCATTTCTGTAATAAACAGCTTTATGCTGCTCTGGTACGTTATGGAGTCAACCACAGGGTAGCTACTCCATATCATCCACAAACTAATGGGCAAGCTGAAGTCTCAAATAGAGAACTCAAAAGAATCCTGGAACGGACTGTAATTAACCGTAGAAAGGATTGGGCAAGAAGCTTGGATGATGCTCTGTGGGCATACAGAACAGCATTTAAGACCCCTATAGGGACCTCTCCATACCAGCTTGTGTATGGAAAGGCGTGTCACTTGCCAGTGGAACTGGAACACAAGGCCTACTGGGCAACCAGATTCCTGAACCTTGATGCCAAGTTAGCTGGGGAAAGACGATTGCTCCAGTTAAATGAGCTAGAGGAATTTAGACTCAATGCTTTCGAAAATGCAAAAATTTACAAAGAGAAAGCAAAAAGATGGCATGATAAGAAATTGTCATCCAGAGTCTTTGAGCCAGGACAGAAAGTTCTGTTATTTAATTCAAGGCTCAAATTATTCCCTGGGAAATTAAAATCCCGGTGGAGAGGTCCATATGTAATTACAAGCGTATCACCATATGGATACATAGAACTTCAGGATAGTGACTCTAACAAAAAGTTCATTGTTAATGGACAAAGAGTCAAACATTATCTTGAAGGCAATTTTGAGCAAGAATGCTCAAAACTGAGACTTGATTAAAACTCAGTAATAGTCCAGCTAATGACATTAAAGAAGCGCTTGCTGGGAGGCAACCCAGCCACTCACAAAATTTAATTTTATTCGTATTCATTAATTAATTAATTTTGTTTCAGATATAGGTTCAAGTATCTTCAAAGGTGAAATAGCAATTGGTTGAAGTCACAGAGTTACAGGGAAAATTGGAAGCTCACTGGCATGAAAAAGCCAGTAAGAAATACTTTGGGCGTTAAACGCCCAAAAGAAGCTCTCACTGGGCGTTTAACGCCAGTGAAGGTAGCCATGTGGGCGTTAAACGCCAGAAAGGAGCATCTTCTGGGCGTTAAACGCCAGAAAGATGCACCTTCTGGGCGTTTAACGCCAGTCTGCTAGCATCCTGGGCGTTCAGAAAAACGCCCAGTGAAGAAGGACTTCCTGGCGTTCAACGCCAGAAAGAAGCACCAAATGGGCGTTGAACGCCCAGGAGAAGCAACATGTGGGCGTTAAACGCCCAAACCATGCAGCAGTTGGGCGTTTAACGCCAGGATGGTGGGGAGGAGGTACAATTTCGTTTTTAATCCAAATTTTTTATTTTTTTATGTTTCAAACCATGATTTTTTGCATAAACATATTTTAAATCATCACCCTTCAATCCAAATTAGTGTTCTAAAAATCCAAATTTTTTAAAAAAAAATCTCTTTTTCAAAAATATCAAATGTATCTTAATTTATAAAACCAATTGGTTTTCCAATCCAATCCAACTCTTTTAAAAAAATATTTTTTTCAAAACTCAAATTTTCTTTTTAAAATCTTTTTCAAAATTAAAAATTTCAGATTTATCTTTTCAAATTATTATTCATATCTTTCTATTTTAAAATTATATCTTTTTCTTATCATATCTTTTAAAATCATACCTTCTATCTATCTCTTTCTTATTTTTCGAAAATTACCCACCCCCCCTCCCTATATATTGTATTCGGCGCCCTCCTCATCATCACCATTCCACATTGCTCTCCTCCTATCCCTCTTCTTTCTTCTCTTTTGCTTGAGGACAAGCAAAGCTCTAAGTTTGGTGTGTTTTACCCGTGATCACAAAAACTATTGTGTCTCTTGATCATGGCTCCTAAAGGGAAACAACCCAACCCAAGAGGCAAGAAAGAAAGCAATCCAAAGCCACTTTGGAATCAAGGGAAGTTCTTAACTAAAGAACACTCAGACCATTACTACAAGATAATGAGTCACAGATCAGTGATCCCGGAAGTCAGATTTGATCTGAAAGAAGATGAATATCCGGAGATCCAAGAGCATATTTGAAACAGGAATTGGGAAATTCTGGCCAATCCTGAAACGAAAGTGGGAAGGAACATGGTTCAGGAATTCTATGCTAATCTATGGCAGACAGAAAGGCAAAGAATCATTGGAGCGGCTCTCTTTGACCATAAGACCGTAGTCAGAGGAAAAATCATTCATACCAATGCTGACAAGATCAGGGAGATATTCAAGATCCCTCAACTAAAGGATGACCCAGACTCCTTTAATAGGAGAATGATGAGGGTCAATAAAGGATTGGACAAGATCTTGGAAGATATATGCGTTCCTGGAGCCAAGTGGACTACCAGTACAACTGGCACTCCAGTTCAACTCAAAAGAGAAGATCTAAAACCAGTAGCTAGAGGCTGGCTGGATTTTATTAGTCGTTCCATATTGCCCACCAGCAACCGTTCTGAAGTTACCATCAAAAGAGCTGTCATGATTCACTGCATCATGCTGGAAAAAGAAGTGGAAGTCCATCAGCTGATCTCATGTGAGCTATATAAAATTGCAAACAAGAATTCTAAGGACGCCAAATTGGCTTATCCAAGCCTAATTTCTATGCTTTGCAAAGATGCTGGAGTAAAGATGGGAATAACTGAATATATCCTAATTGAAAAGCCCATTACTGGAATATCAATGGTCAGACAACAGCAACAAGATGATTCAACCAAGAGGAGAGCACAAGAAGCCCTCCCAGAACTGCCCCAATTCGAATATTGGGAACATCTTGAGGCTTCTATTTCCAGATTGCAAGAAGCTATGGATCAAATAAAGGAAGAACAGAATAATCAAAGTAGCATGATTTGCAAACTGCTCAAAGAACAGGAGGAGCGAGGGCGTGATCTAAGGGAGCTGAAGCGCCAAAAATTAATCCCTGAAAAGTGCTCCATGGATTAAAAGAACATCTACTACTCAAAACAACAGGTTGCTGAGTTCCAATTTTCCTGCTTTAATTTAGTGATAGCGTTTTTTTTATTTTTCACCTTAGGAGATATTTAGTAGTAATTAGTATGTCTATTTTGATTTTATTTCCAATTAAGCTATAGTTTATTTTTCTCATCATCATCAGGCATGAATAAAGTAGTAGAATTTTTTTTTAGAATAAAGAAGTAATCTATATTTATGAGTTCTTAGTAATAAAGACTATAATTAATTATATGTGGTGGCAATACTTTTTGTTCTCTGAATGAATGCTTGAACAGTGCATAAATTGTACTTTGAATTTGATGAATATTGGCTCCTGAAAGGATGAGGAACACGAAAAATATTATTGATGATCTGAAAAATCATGAAATTGATTCTTGAAGCAAGAAAAAGCAGTTCAAAAAAAAATCAAAAAAAAAAAACAAGCCATGAGCACTAGCCTAGCCAATGGATAGGAGGGCCAAGGAAAGAAAATCCAGGCCTAAGCGGCTAAATCAAGCTGTCCCTAACCATGTGCTTGTGTCATGAAGGTCCAAGTGAAAAGCTTGAGACTGAGTGGTTAAAGTCGTGATCCAAAGCAAAAGAGTGTGCTTAAGAGCTCTGGACACCACTAATTGGGGACTCTAGCAAAGCTGAGTCACAATCTGAAAAGGTTCACCCAGTTATGTGTCTGTGGCATTTTTTGTATCCGGTGGTAATACTGGAAAACAAAGTGCTTAGGGCCACAGCCAAGACTCATAAAATAACTGTGTTCAGAATCAACATACTACACTAGGAGAGTCAATGATACTATCTGAATTCTGAGTTCCTAAGGATGACAATCATTCTGAAATTTAAAAGATCAGGGAGATGCCAAAACTGTTCAGAAACAAAAAGCTACAAGCCCCGCTCATAATAAGAATCTAAGTTTCATTTAAAACTCTAAAATATCATTACTTCTTTATTTCTGTTAAAACCTATTTTATTTATCTAGTTGCTTGAGGACAAGCAACAGTTTAAGTTTGGTGTTGTGATGAGCGATATTTTGTACGCTTTTGGGGGTAATTTCATGTAGATTTTAGTATGTTTCAGTTAGTTTTAGTAAAATAATATTAGTTTTTAAGCAAAAATCATATTTCTGGACTTTACTATGAGTTTGTGTGTTTTTCTGTGATTTCATGTATTTTCTGGCTGAAATTGAAGGAGCTGAGCAAAAAATCTGACTTAGGCTGAAAAGGACTGCTGATGCTGTTGGATCCTGACCTCCCTGCACTCGAAATGGATTTTTGGAGCTACAGGAGTCCAATTGGCGCGCTCTCAATGGCGTTGGAAAGTAGACATCCAGAGCTTTCCAGCAATATATAATAGTCCATACTTTGCGCAAGGATAGACGACGTAACTTGGCGTTAAACGCCAAGTTCATGCTGCTGTCTGGAGTTAAACGCCAGAAAAACGTCATGATCCGGAGTTTGAACGCCCAAACACGTCATAACCTGGAGTTTGATGCCAGGAAAGGCCTCCACACGTGGAAGCATTAGTCTCATCAGCCCCAGCACACACCAAGTGGGCCCCAGAATGGATTTCTGCACCATTATCTTAGTTTATCATTTTCTGTAAACCTAGGTTACTAGTTTACTATTTAAACAACTTTTACAGACATTTCTTGTACCTCATGATATTTTCAGATCTGAATTACATACTTTTGACGGCATGAGTCTCTAAACTCCATTGTTGGGGGTGAGGAGCTCTGCAGCGTCTCGATGATTTAATACAATTCCTTTGTTTTCCATTCAAACACGCTTGTTCTTATCTAAGATTTTATTCGCGCTTAATTATGAAGAAGGTGATGATCCGTGACACTCATCACCTTCCTCAATTTATGAACGTGTGCCTGACACCCCTCCGTTCTACATTAGACTGAATGAATATCTCTAGATTCCCCAACAGAATCTTCGTGTATAGGCCGGATTGATTGGCGGCATTCATGAGAATCCGGAAAGTCTAAACCTTGTCTGGTATTCCGAGAGGATTCTGGATTGAATGACTGTGACGTGCTTCAAACTCCTGAGGGCTGGGCGTTAGTGACAGACGCAAAAGAATCAATGGATTCTATTCCAACCTGATTGAGAACCGACAGATGATTAGCCGTGCTGTGACAGAGCATAGGAACGTTTTCACTGAGAGGATGGGAAGTAGCCACTGACAACGGTGACACCCTACATAGAGCTTGCCATGGATGGAATCTGCGTGTGAGAAGAGGATTTCAAGGAAGAGTTGAAGTCAGAGGACAAAGCATCTCCAAAACTCCAACATATTCTCCATTAACTGCATACAAGTAACGCTAGTATTCTTTATTATTCCAACTTACAATTTTAAGTAGTTTAGTTTGGCTTTTTACAAGTAAAATCTAATTAACCTTATTTGGCATCCTGACTAAGATTAATAAAATAAACATTGAAGATTAATAAAAATAAACATTGATTGCTTCAAGCCAATAATCTCCGTGGGATCGACCCTTACTCACGTAAGGTATTACTTGGACGACCCAGTGCACTTGCTGGTTAGTTGAACGAAGTTGATCTTGGACCAGGCTCTATTATCATATTCCATAAAGAGATACAATTTCGTCCACCATGCATGCATCTAGCTGGGCTAATGCCCTTAAGATCACTTATGGACCACCCAAGAGCTGTCTTGTGTGTCCTTAGCACTTAAATCAGTGCTTCCTCTTCCTGTGGATTTAAGGCAGAGCTTATAATCACTGGAAAAGTGTCACCCTCTCCCAGAAATGCATACTTCAGGGATGGTGGTAGTGGTTTGAGTTCAAGTTTGGGAGGTTTATCCTCCTCTTGAAGAATTTTCGAAAATTCCTTTGTTTCCTCTGGTTCTTCTTGATCAGGTTGAGCATCCTTGAAGATGTCCTCAAGCTCTGATTCTAGGCTTTCAGTCATATTGATCTCTTCCACCAAAGAGTCAATAATGTCAGCGCCCATGCAGTCATTTGGTGTGTTTGGATGCTGCATAGCTTTCACAGCATTCAACTTGAACTCATCTTCATTGACTCTCAGGGTTACTTCCCCTTTTTGTACATCAATAAGAGTTCGTCCAGTTGCTAGGAAAGGTCTTCCTAGAATGAGAGTTGCACTCTTGTGCTCCCCATTTCCAGCACCACAAAGTCATTGGAAAGGCGAATGGCCCAACCTTGACAATCATATCCTCTATTATGCCTGATGGATGTTTAATGGAGCCATCAGCAAGGTGAGGCATATCCGGGTTGGTTTGACTTCTCCAGTCAACCCAAGCTTTCTGATAGTGGATGCAGGTATTAGATTGATGCTTGCTCCAAGATCACATAGGGCTGTCTTGGTGCAAGCACCTTCTAATGTGCATGGTATCATAAAGCTTCCTGGATCTTGAAGCTTTTCTGGTAAGCTTTTCAGAATGACTGCACTGCATTCTTCAGTGAGAAATACTTTTCAGTTTCTCTCCAATCCTTCTTATGACTTAAGATCTCTTTCATGAACTTGGCATAAGAAGGCATTTGCTCAAGTGCCTCTGCAAACGGAATCTTTATTTCAAGAGTCCTTAGATAATCTGCAAAGCGGCAAATTGCTTATCCTGCTCCGCTTGGCGGAGTTTCTGAGGATAAGGCATCTTGGCTTTATTCTTCAACCTTAGTTGCTGCAGGCTTATTCCTTACAGAAGTGGTTGAAGAATCCTTTTTAGAGGGATTACTGTCAACACTCTCAGGTGTCTGATCCTCCCTTGGCGTCTGAACGCCAGGAATGGGTGAAGATTGGGCTTTTAACGCCAACTTCTCCCCCTTTTCTGGCGTTTGAACGCCAGAACTGGGCAAGGAATGGGCGTTTAACGCCAGCTTTCCTTCCCTTTCTGGCGTTTTGAACGCCAAAGTATTCCTCTGGGCTCTTACTGTCCTCAGAGGGATTTTGGGCATGGCTTGGTTATCCTCTGTCAATTGTTCCTTATTTGGACTTTTTGCTCTTTTGAGTGGTGTTTTCAGTGTCTTCCCACTCCTCAGTTGAACTGCTTGACACTCTTCTGTTATATTGTTTAGATATCTGCTGTTTTGCTCGATTCAACTGCAGTTCTATGTTCTTGTTAGCAACTTTAGTTTCATGGAGCATCTCTTTAAATTCTGCTAACTGTTCTGTCATCAGGAGCAATTGTTGATTAAGCAATCATCTGTTCTTGAGGATAGGATCAGTGACTACTGCCATGACTTCCTCTTTTGGAGAGAACTCATTGCTAGAGTACAAATATTGGTTTCTAGCAACAGTGTCTATAAGCTCTTGAGCTTCTTCAATTGTCTTCCTCATGTGTATAGATCCACCAGCTGAGTGGTCTAGAGACATCTAGCTTTTTCTGTAAGTCCATAGTAGAAGATGTCTAACTGTACCCACTCTGAAAACATTTCAGAGGGCTTTTTTTAGCATACCTCTATACCTCTCCCAGGCATTATAAGGGATTCATTATCCTCTTGTTTAAAGCCTTGGATGTCCAGCCTTAGCTGTGTCATCCTCTTGAAGGGTAAAAAATGATATCAGGAATTTGTCTGATAACGTTTCCATGTCTTTATGCTTGCTGTAGGTTGGTTATTCAACTACCTTTTAGCTGATCTTTTACAGCAATGGAAACAGTAATAGACTGTAGACATCCTGATCCACCTCTTTATCATGTACTGTGTCAGCAATTTGTAAGAACTGTGCCAGAAACTCAGTAGGCTCTTCCTGTGAAGACCGAATACTGGCAATTTGCTGCACTATGATAATGAGTTGAGGATTTAGCTCAAAGCTGCTTGCTTGATGGGAGGTGTACAGATGCTACTCCCCATATGCAGCTGTAATGGGGTTAGCATATGGACCCCAGAGTCCTTCTGGACTGATCAATCCCACTTAGGTCCATAATGGTAAAGGGAAATGATATGGATTGCAAATAGATAAATTTTTTTTTTTCTTTTGACCGAAATAATAAAATAAAATAAATGGAAAATAAAGTCAAATTCAAAAACTAAAAGAAAATAAGATCAAAGCAATTGAAAACTGAATCAACTAGTCAATTAAAAAGATTTTGAAAAAGATTTGATTTTTGAAATGAGAGAGAAAAACAACAAAATGACACCAAACTTAAAATTTTTTTAGGAAATCAGACACTTTTTGAAAATTTTTAAGGGAAAAACACAAAGAGGACACCAAACTTAGAATTTTTAAGGATCAAAAAGGGACTAGGGACATGCAAATTCAAAATTAAAAGAAAAGCAAAAGCATGCAATTGACACCAAACTTAAAATATGAACTAGACTCACTAAAACTCTAAACCAACAAAAATAAACAGTCCTAATCTAAGCGAACAATCCCCGGCAACGGCGCCAAAAACTTGGTGCACGAAATTGCAATCACACTTTTGCAATCCCGCACAACTAACCAGCAAGTGCACTGGGTCGTCCAAGTAATACCTTACGTGAGTAAGGGTCGATCCCACGGAGATTGTCGGCTTGAAGCAAGCTATGGTTATCTTTAAATCTTAGTCAGGATATCAAAGATTATCAGGGTTGATTGTGAAAAGTAAAAGAACATGAAATAAGTACTTGTTTTGCAGTAATGGGGAACAGGTTGAGGTTTTGGAGATGCTCCATCTTCTGAATCTCTGCTTTCCTACTGTCTTCTTCATCAAACACGCAAGGCTCCTTCCATGGCAAGCTGTATGTAGGGTTTTTCACCGTTGTCAATGGCTACCTCCCATCCTCTCATTGTGAAATGTTCAACGCACCCTGTCACGGCACGGCTATCCATCTGTCGGTTCTCAATCAGGCCGGAATAGAATCCAATGATTCTTTTTGCGTCTGTCACTAACGCCCCGCCCTCAGGAGTTTGAAGCTCGTCACAGTCATTCAATCATTGAATCCTACTCAGATACCACAGACAAGGTTTAGACCTTCCGGATTCTCTTGAATGCCGCCATCAATTCTAGCTTATCCACGAAGATTCTGATTAAAGAATCTAAGAGATATCTACTCAATCTAAAGTAGACGGTGGTTGTCAGGCACGCGTTCATAGTTGAGAATATGAGTGTCACGGGTCATCATATTCATCCGGGTTAAGAACAAGTGATATCTTAGAACGGAAGCAAGCATGATTGAATAAGAAACAGTAGTAATTGCATTAATCCATCAAGACACAGCAGAGCTCCTCACCCCAACCATGGGGTTTAGAGACTCATGCTGTAAGAAGTACACAAGAAACGTGTAAAGTGTCATGAGGTACAGATACAATGTCAAAGATCCTATTAATAGTAAGCTAGTAACCTAGGGTATAGAAATGAGTAAATGACGTAAAAATCCACTTCTGGGTCCACTTAGTGTGTGCTTGGGCTGAGCATTGAAGGCCAGTTTGGGTTTACTCCAATTTTTATGCCAGTTCCAGCGTTAAACGCTGGAAATTCTGAGGCTGATTTGCAACGCCGGTTTGGGCCATTAAATCTCGGACAAAGTATGGACTATTATATATTGCTGGAAAGCCCAGGATGTCTACTTTCCAATGCCGTTGAGAGCGCGCCAATTGGGCTTCTGTAGCTCCAGAAAATCTACTTCGAGTGCAGGGAGGTCAGAATCCAATAGCATCTGCAGTCCTTTTCAGTCTCTGAATCAGATTTTTGCTCAGGACCCTCAATTTCAGCCAGAAAATACCTGAAATCACAGAAAAACACAAACTCATAGTAAGTCCAGAAAATTGAATTTTAGCTAAAAACTAATAAAAATATACTAAAAACTAACTAGATTATACTAAAAACATACTAAAAACAATGCCAAAAAGCGTATAAATTAGCCGCTCATCACAAGGTTAGCCTTTCCTCATCTCATTTGTCACCTCTGTTATTCAGTTGGAGTGGACATAGAAGGAGACATCCTCATTGATGAGGACAAGCCCATCACTAAGAAAAGGATGGAGCAAACAAGAGACCCGGAGACATCCTCATTGATGAGGACAAGCCCATCACTAAGAAAAGGATGGAGCAAACAAGAGACCCCACTCATCATGAAATCCCTGAGATACCTCAAGGGATGCACCTTCTTCCACAAAACTACTGGGAGCAAATCAACACCTCCCTAGGAGAATTGAGTTCCAACATGAGACAACTAAGGGTGGAGCACCAAGAACATTCCATCCTCCTCCATGAAATTAGAGAAGATCAAAGAATCATGAGAGATGAGCAACAAAGACAAGGAAGAGACATTGAGGAGCTCAAGCACTCCATAAGATCTTCAAGAGGAAGAACAAGCCGCCATCACTAAGGTGTTTTTCGAAAATCATGCTTATGTTTATCCATGTTTGTGTCTTATGATCATTAGTGTCTTAGTGTCTATGCCTTAAAGTTATGAATGTCCTATGAATCCATCACCTTTCTTGAAAAAATGTTCTTAAATGAAAAAGAGAAGAATTGCATGAATTTTGAATTTTATAACAGATTAATTATTTTGATGTGGTGGCAATACTTTTGTTTTCTGAATGTATGCTTAAACAGTGTATATGTCTTTTGAATTTGTTGTTCATGAATGTTAAAATTGTTGGCTCTTGAAAGAATGATGAAAAAGGAGACATGTTACTGAGGATCTGAAAAATCATAAAAATGATTCTTGAAGCAAGAAAAAGCAGTGAATTCAAAAAAAAAAAGAAAAAAAGAAGGAGAAAAACGAAAAAAAAAAAAGGAGAAAGAGAAAAAGAAAGAAAAAGAAAGAAATAAAGTTGTGATCCAAGGCAAAAAGAGTGTGCTTAAGAACCCTGGACACTCTAATTGGGGACTAGCAAAGCTGAGTCACAATCTGAAAAGGTTCACCCAATTATGTGTCTGTGGCATGTATGTATCGGTGGTAATACTGGAAGACAGAGTGCTTTGGGCCACGGCCAAGACTCATAAAGTAGCTGTGTTCAAGAATCATCATACTTAACTAGGAGAATCAATGACACTATCTGGATTCTGAGTTCCTAAAGAAGCCAATCATTCTGAATTTCAAAGGATAGAGTGAGATGCCAAAACTATTCAGAGGCAAAAAAGCTAAAAGCCCCGCTCATCTTTAATACTGATCTTCATAGATTTTTGGAGTTCATTGCATATTCTCTTCTCTTTATCTTATTTGATTTTCAGTTGCTTGGGGACAGCAACAATTTAAGTTTGGTGTTGTGATGAGCGGATAATTTGTACGCTTTTTGGCATTGTTTTTAGTATGTTTCTAGTAGGATTTAGTTAGTTTTTATTATTTTTATTAGTTTTTAGTTAAAATTCACTTTTCTGGACTTTACTATGAGTTTGTGTGTTTTTCTGTGATTTCAGGTATTTTCTGGCTGAAATTGAGGGACCTGAGCAAAAATCTGATTCAGAGACTGAAAAGGACTGCAGATGTTGTTGGATTCTGACCTCCCTGCACTTGAAGTGGATTTTCTGGAGCTACAAAAGCCCAATTGGCGCTCTTTCAACGACGTTGGAAAGTAGACATCCTGGGCTTTCCAGCAATGTATAATAGTCCATACTTTGTCCGAGATTTGATGGCCCAAACCGACGTTCCAAATCAGCTCAAAACTGCCCAGCGTTAAACGCCGGAACTGGCACAAAAATGGGAGTTAAACGCCCAAACTGGCACAAAAGCTGGCGTTTAACTCCAAGAAGAGTCTCTACACGAAAATGCTTCAATGCTCAGCCCAAGCACACACCAAGTGGGCCCGGAAGTGGATTTTTATGTCTTTTACTCATCTTTGTAATTCTTAAGCTACTAGTTCCCTATAAATAGGACCCTTTACTATTGTATTTTTTATCTGGAGATCTTTGAATCTTTTGATCACTGGGGACTGGCCTCACGGCCATGCCTAGACCTTGTTCTTATGTATTTTCAACGGTGAAGTTTCTACACACCATAGATTAAGGTGTGGAGCTCTGCTGTACCTCGAGTATTAATGCAATTACTATTGTTTTCTATTCAATTCATCTTGTTTATTCCAAGATATTCATTCGCACTCAAGAACTTGATGAATGTGATGATTATGTGACGCTCATCATCATTCTCACTTATGAACACGTGCCTGACAACCACTCCCGTTCTACAAGCAAACAAGGCTCTAATGTTTATCTCTTGGGTTCTTTAACCGGAATCTTCGTGGTATAAGCTAGAATTGATGGCGGCATTCAAGAGAATCCGGAAGGTCTAAACCTTGTCTGTGGTATTCTGAGTAGGATTCAATGATTGAATGACTGTGACGAGCTTCAAACTCGCGATTGTGGGGCGTTAGTGACAGACGCAAAAGAATCACTGGATTCTATTCCGACATGATCGAGAACCGACAGCTGGATAGCCATGCTGTGACAGGGTGCGTTGAACATTTCCACTGAGAGGACGGGACTGTAGCCATTGACAACGGTGATGCCCAACATACAGCTTGCCATGGAATGGAGTAAGAAGGATTGGATGAAGACAGTAGAAAAGCAGAGAGACGGAAGGGACAAAGCATCTCCATACGCTTATCTGAAGTTTTCACCAACGAATTGCATAAGTATCTCTATCCTTATCTTTATGTT
Source organism: Arachis stenosperma (assembly GCF_014773155.1). Taxonomy (NCBI): domain Eukaryota; kingdom Viridiplantae; phylum Streptophyta; class Magnoliopsida; order Fabales; family Fabaceae; genus Arachis; species Arachis stenosperma. The sequence continues at coordinate 63,865,233 of NC_080383.1, forward strand.
TTATTCTTATATCATCCATAACCATTTGAGTCTGCCTGACTAAGATTTACAAGGTGACCATAGCTTGCTTCATACCAACAATCTCCGTGGGATCGACCCTTACTCGCGTAAGGTTTATTACTTGGATGACCCAGTGCACTTGCTGGTTAGTTGTGCGAAGTTGTGTTTATGCCATGGTATTGAACACCAAGTTTTTGGATTCATTACCGGGGATTATTTGAGTTGTGAAAAGTATTGATCACAATTTCGTGCACCATCGATCTCGGATGAGATCGTCTGTGTTGGTCGGAACCGACTTGTCCAGCTGGTGGAGGACGGCCGGAGCTGGAGTGTCCGACTTATTGGACTTGGTGGTGGTGCTGATCCTTCGTCCCCGGAGGGTGGGGGTACCTGCAAGAGACTCCGATGCTTAAGTTAGCAAGGGTATTAAGCAGGTATTGAGTAGAATCAGAGTATGAGTTATACCTGGGTGCTCTAGTGTATTTATAATGGTGAGATGTGGCCTTCTGTGGATAAGATAAGTTAGTTATCTTATCTTATCTTTATCTTTAGGTGAGATCATCTTTATCTTTAAGGGAACCGCCCTTCTTTCTGTAGGCTTGGGCCGCCTTAGGATTTGGGACGTGTTCCTCTATTCGGGCCCTTTTTTTGAGCCTTCCTGTGACTTGTCCGACCTCTTTGAAAAGAGGTCGGGTTGTCCTGACCTGAAGTGGTCGGTCGCCTTGTCTGTAGAACATTCCGGGTCGGACAGCTCGACCCAGGGTATGAACAGAAGATATTTTGAAATCAAGTTTTTGAAAAAGATAAAATTTTGAAAAAGATATGATAGAAAAGATATTTTGAAAAAGAATTTATTTTTAAAATTAAAATTTGATTACTTGACTAACAAGAAACTAAAAGATATGATTCTAGAATTTAAAGATTGAACCTTTCTTAACAAGAAAGTAACAAACTTCAAATTTTTGAATCAATCACATTAATTGTTAGTAAAGTTTTTCGAAATTTTGAAATAAAGATAAGAAAAAGATTTTGAAAAAATATTTTTAAATATTTTTGAAAATTAATAAGAAAATGAAAAAGATTTGATTTTCGAAAAAGATTTTGAAAAGATAAGATTTTTAAATTTGAAAATTTGACTTGACTTGTAAGAAATAGCTAAGTTTTTTAAAATTTTTGACTAAGTCAACTCAAATTTTTGAAATTTTGGGAAAAATAAGAAAAGGATATTTTTTTTTTTTTGAATTTTTAATGATGAGAGAGAAAAAGATAAAAATGACCCAAAACATGAAAATTTTTGGATCAAAACCTATGATGCATGCAAGAACACTATGAATGTCAAGATGAACACCAAGAATACTTTGAAGATCATGATGAACATCAAGAACATATTTTTGAAAAAATTTTTATGCAAAGAAAACATGCAAGACACCAAAGTTAGAAATTTTCAATGCCTAGACACTATGAATGCAAAAATACATATGAAAAACAACAAAAAACACAAAACAAGAAATTTTAAAGATCAAACAAGAAGACTTGTCAAGAACAACTTGAAGATCCTGAAGAACACATGCATGAATTTTTGAAATATGCAAAAAAATTTTAAAACATGCAATTGACACCAAACTTAAAAATTGACTCAAGACTCAAATAAGAAACACAAAATATTTTTTATTTTTTATGATTTTAATAATTTTTTTGGATTTTTGTAATAAATTTTTTGAAAACATATTTTTGAAAATGGAAGTAATTAATCCAAAGTCCTCAATCAGAATTCCGAGAATCATATAATGTTAGTCAAAAGCTCCGGTCTAGGAATTAGGCATGTTTTTACAGCCAACCAAGCTTCAACATGTTACATGAAACTCTAGCATTCATTCTTAAAAACTCTGAAAATTTTCGAAAACAGGTGATAAATTTTTGAAAGATTTTTGAAAAAAAATTTTTTTCGAAAATAAAACAAAAAGAAAATTACCTAATCTGAGCAACAAGATGAACCGTCAGTTGTCCAAACTCGAATAATCCCCGGCGACGGCACCAAAAACTTGGTGCACGAAGTTTTTGATCTCTAATAATGGCATTCAACTTGGTATGCGCATCTACTAACTCAGCACTTTCTTCACAACTTCACACAACTAACCAGCAAGTGCACTGGGTCGTCCAAGTAATAAACCTTATGTGAGTAAGGGTCGATCCCACGGAGATTGTTGGCATGAAGCAAGCTATGGTCATCTTGTAAATCTCAGTTAGACGGATAATAAATGGTTATGGAGTTTTCAAATAATAATAATAAATAAACAGAAAATAAAGATAGAAATACTTATGTAAATCATTGGTGAGAATTTCAGATAAGTGTATGGAGATGCTTTGTCCCTGTTGGATCTCTTCTTTCCTACTGCCTTCCTTCAATCCTTCTTACTCCTTTCCATGGCAAGCTATATGTAGGGCATCACCGTTGTCAATGGCTACATCCCATCCTCTCAGTAAAAATGGTCCAAATGCTCTGTCACAGCACGGTTAATCATCTGTCGGTTCTCGATCATGTCGGAATAGAATCTATTGATTCTTTTGCGTTTGTCATCACGCCCAACAATCATGAGTTTGAAGCTCGTCACAGTCATTAAATCCCTGAATCCTACTTGGAATACCACAGACAAGGTTTAGACTTTCCGAATTCTCATGAATGCTTCCATCAATTCTAGCTTATACCACGAAGATTCTGATTAAGGAATCCAAGAGATATGCGCTCGGTCTAAGGTAGAACGGAGGTGGTTGTCAGTCACACGTTCATAGGTGAGAATGATGATGAGTGTCACGGATCATCACATTCATCATGGTGAAGTGCAATGAATATCTTAGAACAGGAATAAACTGAATTGAATAGAAAATAGTAGTAATTGCATTAAAACTCGAGGTACAGCAGAACTCCACACCCTTAATCTATGGTGTGTAGGAACTCCACCATTGAAAATACATAAGTGATAGTGGTCCAGGCATGGCAGAATGGCCAGGCCCCAAATGTGATATGAATTTAAAAATAGGGAGAAGGACCCCTAATACAATAGTAAAATGTTCTATTTATACTAAAACTAGCTACTAGGGTTACAGAGATAAGTAATTGATGTAGAAATCCACTTCCTGGGCCCACTTGGTGTGTGCTTGAGCTGAAATTGAGCTTTACACGTGTAGAGGCTTCTTTTGGAGTTGAACGCCAAGTTGTAACATGTTTTTGGCGTTCAACTCTGGTTCGTGACGTGTTTCTGGCGTTTGACTCCAGAATGCAGCATGGAACTGGCGTTGAGCGCCAGTTTACGTCATCTAATCTCGAATAAAGTATTGACTATTATATATTGCTGGAAAGCTATGGATGTCTACTTTTCAACGCCGTTGAGAGCACGCCATTTGGAGTTCTGTAGCTCTAGAAAATCCATTTTGAGTACAGGGAGGTCAGAATCCAACAGCATCAGCAGTCCTTTGTCAGCCTTCTATCAGAGTTTTGCTCAGGTCCCTCAATTTCAGCCAGAAAATACCTGAAATCATAGAAAAACACAAAAACTCATAGTAAAGTCCAGAAATGTGAATTTAGCATAAAAACTAATGAAAACATCCCTAAAAGTAGCTAGATCCTACTAAAAACTATCTAAAAACAATGCCAAAAAGTGTATAAATTATCCGCTCATCACCTAGTCGAGAGTTTTCCTCCATGTTGATGTACTTCTCTGCTCGTTCTTGCACTTCATTTAGAGATGTGGGATGTTTCTTCGATATAGAGTGACTAAAAGATCCCTCTCGTAGACCATTGATGAGACCCATAATGGCTGCTTCAATTGGCAGATTTTGTATGTCCAGACATGCTTTGTTGAATTTTTCCATGTAGTTGCAAAGACTTTCCCGATCTCCTTATTTGATCCCTAATAGGCTTGGGGCGTGCTTGGTTTTGTCCTTCTGGATGGAGAATCTGGCAAGAAACTTTCTAGCTAAGTTGTCAAAGCTTGCAATGGACCTTGGGGGCAGATTGTCGAACCATTTAATTGTTGTCTTTGTTAATGTAGTCGGGAAGGCTTTGCATTGAATTACATCTAAGGCATCAGTGAGATACATTCTGCTTCTGAAATTACTGAGATGATGGCTTGGATCTGATGTGCCGTCATACGGGGTCATGTCGGGAGCTTTGAAGTCTTTAGGGATTTTGGTTTTTATAATCTCTTTGGTGAATGGGTCTTGATCCTTGCGGGGGTTGTCTTCATGACTGGATCGAGTAGCCTTGGTTTTTAGATTAGCTTCAAGCCTTAAGAGCTTGTCTTCTAACTCTTTACGTCGCCTAGTTTCCCTTCGAAGGTCCTTCTCGGCCTCTCGTTGAGTTGTTTGAGGCGGTCTTGTTGAGCTTGGAGTGCCTCCAGGATTTCTGTATTTGGTGGACTCTTATCTTTGTTTGGTTGAAGAGTATCTTTTGGTGTGCTATCCGCATTTTTATACGGCGTTCTGTTCTCTAGATCATAATCATGGTCGTTGTCAAGGTTGTCCGCCATGATGATGGGATGACTTCCAAGTTTCCCGGCAATGGCACGAATGTTTCGAGGGTTACCTAAAACTGTAGGTCGATCTCGGATGAGATCTTCTGTACTGGTCGGTGCTGTTGAGTTCGACTTGATGATGGTGGCCGAAGCTGTCGTGTCCAACTTGTTAGACCTGGTGGTGCTGCTGATCCTTCGTCACTGGAGGGTGGTGGTACCTGTAAGGGACTCCGATGCTTAAGTTAAGGGTATTAAGCAGGTTTTTAGTAGAATCAGAGTATGAGTTATACCTGGGTGCTCCAGTGTATTTATAATGGTGTGGGGTAATCTTCCTTTGGGATAAGATAGTTATCTTATCTTTATCTTTCGAGTGAAGTCATCCTATCTTTGAGGAAACCGCCCTTATCTCTCTAGGCTTGGGCTGCCCTTGGATTTGGGTCGTGTTCCTCTGTTTGGGCCCTTTTTGGGCTTTCCTGGTGATTTGGCTAAGCTCTTTGAGAAGAGGTCAGATAATCCTGACCTGAAGAGGTCGATCGACTTTGTCGTAAATCAACCCAGGTCATACAGCTCGACCCAAGGTATGAACAATAACAAATACTCGACATATAGGGCATATAAATGAAAAATATTTAAAATCATTGTCACTATTCAGATTTATTCATCAAACAAAAGTTATGAAAAGAGAAATACAAGTAAAAGCTGGTGATAAGTTCCAACAAAGCACAATAAATTAAAACAAGGTTCTAAATTTAAGCTTAAGGTCCTCTTGCTTTCGACCCAAAGCGGCAGAAGCTTCGACAATTTTCTCTTTGGCCTTGATGGTTTGATTGACTGTTTTGACAAGAGCAGTACGACCTGAAGTCTTAGATGCATAAACTTGATTTATTTGCTAAAGTCATTGATTGAGCATTATATTTGTAGCCTCGATATTTTCTTTGCTTGATCTTAGTTCAGCAAACTCTTTTTCCAGAATCTTGACTTTAGTGGCTATGATCATTTTCTTGGCTCGACCTTTTGATATGACTTCTTCAATTTGAGACCTGGCTGTTTCACATTGCTTTAACTACCTATCATAGGTAGCCAAAATCTCGACTACTGTATTGTAGTCTTTCTCAACAGAGTCAATTTTAGAAATATGATTGAAAATATCTTCCATAAAAATTTCCAATGATATTAAGGAATCTATTGGGTTTTATTGATTTAAGAAGTCGAGGGCTGCCAACAGTCGAGCCTTCAGGTCGGCATTATTATTAATGTCTTTCAAGGGATGGTTAAGACAATCAAGAACAATACTGACCGTTTCGACAATCGAATGATCCAAGGCTTGGTGGAAGCTGTGGCTCAGGAGATGTGACTTCTTCTTCGTGATTTGGAATGATTTTTTCTATTTTTTGCACTGATGGGGTGATTTCGCGTTCATGACCTAAAGAAGAGAAAACCCATGTTCCTTCAGAAATGTATACTTATCGAGCTTCTGAGAGAATGTTGGCAAGGTTGAAATCAAGGTCATCAAAGTTCAGGTCTTCAGCTTTAGGAGTAGGGACATTGATATGAGACTCATTGTGTTAGACATCAGCTGGATTATTGGTCGGAAGGATGGTCAAAGTTGTTGCAGCTGATGTCAAAACAGGATCAGATTCTTATTGGGTTTCGACATCAGTTGGCAGAGGCATATAACTCGCCTATAAGGGAAAAAATGAGACTCTAAGAATCTAGAAGAAAAGACAAATGAATATAAATACCACTGGGGAGTCAGTCGAGGCCTGGGAAGCAGCAGTTGATGGTGTTGCTTGAATTGGACCAAGAAAAGGCAAGGATGTCATCACCTTTTGAGGATGTTAATTCACTTCAGCCTTGACACCTGCTGGGTTGACACCTGGCTCATAATGACTTTGTTGTCCAGCTTGGGAGTGTGAGCTACGCTTTAAAGGTTTCAAAAGGAAAGGTGGGCAAATTATTTAGCAAGAATTAGACAAAGATCAACTATTAAGGATGATAAACTTTGAAAAGTACATTGGTAGGAGGTAGATCAGATTTCTGTATCTTTTTGGGTTTGTCACCCATAAGGATGACGATGGCTCTGCACTTCTTTGAAGATAGGGTGGCTTCACTTGATCGACCTCTGCCTTGACCCCTTTTTTATTTTGTTTTCTTAGGGCCAGTTTCTTCGCCTGCTCCCAGTCCTCTTTGACTGGCTTAGGGTCAGGGGCAATACCTGTTAGGTCTGTTGGTTGAGTAGTTGGAATAATAAGAAAGTATAAGAGGAGTAAGGACTTAAAGGTTTTTAAGTATTAAGAAAAAATATGATACTTGGAGGATATTCAACAATCCTAGTTCGACCATGAATCTTATCCCTGACGCCTGGATAATATATCGCACCAATTGTGTTTATGCCCAGGGTACGATGCTGTGCTCTTCGGAGTCGATAATCCACTCCTAAGTCTTCTTTAGGAGGGTCAGGTAGTCGATCAGCAAGGCCAAAAGGGGCATTGAAAAAAGAAGAGAATTTAAACATTTTCATGAAATTTTTTTCTGGACAAAAGCATCTCGAGCTAAAGGTTTAAAATAATGGTCAAGACATTTATGAAAATGTGCTTCTTTTTTCTTTTTCCATACCTTTGATGCCTCGATAAAAACATACCTTACGTTCCTGAAATGCCATTTTACCTTATAATATTTCTCAAAGGCAATGATTTCATGGATATGCTCACCTTTGGTTTTCTTCGACGCAACAACAGTCTATGTAGAAGGAAAAATCAAGTTAGAGAGAGCTTGCTCAGTTGAGGGACAATGAGAATCATAATAGTTCGACCACTATTCGTGAAAGTCAGGGGTTGAGAAGAAGCAGAATTTTATGTCATATCTCTGATACTAAGAAGTTACTTTTTGGTGATTCAAATCCAAAATTTGGTCAAATTCTTTCAAGTATGACACTTCATAGTGAACTATTTAGGCCCCAATTTCTAGTGAAATAGGGGAAGGTAATGCCTGTGTAAGACCAAATTGCCTCGACGCATATTGAGGGGAATAAGTAATGAGTTTCTTTTTAAGGGCCATGGTGGATTCACAAGGAAGCCCTACAAGGAGGATTTGTGGAGTCAGGGTTTTCGACCACAGTTCATTGAAAGCCTCTTGATTTTCAGGTTTGAGAACTTGTTAAAGAATGAAGGTATCCCATGTTACTTTTTCAACAGGCCAAAGGATTGGGATGGTAGTAAAAATCATCGTTGCTTTTTTGATAAGAAAAATTTTAATGAAATGACAAAAGCATCGACGGATGACATGCCTTTTGGTTTTGACCAAGAAAAAGAAGACAATCAAATATCTTCAAGTGGAGTTTTGGGAAATTCAGAAGGAGTAGTAAATTGAGGTTCAAACACAGACTTCAGTCGTAAGTTAAGAATCTAAAGTGGACCAAATGGGTTGATCGACAGTTCTCTGCATCAAATTTTGCTAACTACCAAGGAAAGAGTTTCATACAGTTGACCCAAGATAAGAGAGGAAAGATTGATGTATTTCTTGTGATGAAGCATGATAGCTAATGAAAGATAATTGCTTTTTTTGGATTTGAATTGATTTGGGGCAGAAAACAAAAGCATTAAGCCATAAGAGCAGGAAAGCGACATGCTCATTATCGGTAATAGGGTCCCCCTGGAACCCATGTTATTCTGGATAAAACCCGACATAGAAGTTGAGTCAAAGTTGATATCAAAGACGTCATCAGAGCATAAAATTGCGCAGCAGACATTTTTCCCATCGGGAGATAAACCAGTCAAGGCTGAAATTTCCATTAATGTTGGACCCATCATTCTATATGGGAGATGAAAATTATTTGTGACTTAGCACCAAAAGTATAAACTAGTCCCAAGAAGAAGGGCAGTGTAAGACAAGTCGTGAGTGGATAGTCAAAGAGTAAATACTATTCCTGAAAATTTTCAAACAGATTTGTAAATTGGAGAAAGTCTTGACAGCCATGTCAAAAATGAGGAACTTTACTCATTAGGAGGTGCAGTCCTAAATACTCGACTTAAATACTCGACTGGCAAAATAAGTGGATTTAACATTTTCACAAAAAAATCAAAGGAAGATGCTCAGGAGGAGCAAGGAAAAAAGGGAAAATTGACTCAATTTGTTTCTGGGTAGAGATTGGCATTAAGTATGAATATAAGACTTTAGAAACTTGAAAGGAGAGTAATACCTAGCTACACCATAAGGCGGTTGTCTCTACGTTAGGATTGGGAGTTCTTAAGGTCCCATCATCATTGTAAAATTATGACACGTTGGCCACCAAAGGTGGAGGACCTATGACGTGAACGTCGTCATCATCCTCCTGGAAAGAAGAAGTGGGAACACCAAAAGCTCCACTTAGAGCAGTGGTAGCGGCCGTAGCAGCTGTAGCATCGGCGGTAGAGGCAAGTAGAAAAGAAGCCATTAGCCATGGTAGCTCTTGCAGTAGAGGTGGTAACAGGAATGGTGGTAGTAGTAATTATAGTGATGGTAGTGGATGATGATAATGCAGTGGTAACGGCTAGTGTACTGCTAGAATGAAGACTGGAGTGAGAATTCATGAAGGAATGAGAGGATGGATTTGCAAATAAAAGAAATGTTTTGAAGAAGACGAGGGAAGAGAAAGTATTTCTGAGAAATGAAAGGTCTCTGAAAGGTGAAAAATACTGAATGAGTAAAGGTTTTGAAGGAGTAAAGGCCCATTAAAGCCCGTTGGAAACGTTACATGTTCCTAGAAACGCGCAAACCACTTCATTTCTTGTAACCATTTTTTGAAATTTAAACATTAAACAAGGCACGTGAATGGCATGGGATTAATTAGATAAAATTTATCATTTCATATTTTGAAAAGATAAGTTTTAAGGGGCAATTTGTTTATGTAAATTTTGACCCATAAAGATTCGATTCATATGGAGTCAAAATGTAATTAAAATGATTGCTACTTAGTTATAGAGATCCTCTTTCAACTACGGAAACAAAAGACATTTGAGGTCAATGGATTGCTAGTTTAAAGTAAGTCGAGCATCTATCAGGATCGATATCACGTGGTCAAATATAGACACAATGCAAGAACGTCAGATTTGAAGGACAAGGCACGATAGTATGTTTAGGTACCATATGAAGATTCTTCAGGATTATGGTAACATCATGGCCTAAGAAAATAGAAAAATCAATGTTGTAGTCAAAATTTTTCAGGAATAAGTCCACCTTTGAGATATAAATAGAAGAAATTCAGAAGAAAAAGAGAGATTTCAATCAACAACACTAGGTCATTACATAAATTCTGTAAAAATTCTCAATCTTAGCGACACAATAGAAGAGCATGGAGTGCAAGTACATGTAAGTGTTAGAACCCATTTTATTTTATCTTTTATTTTTCTTTGTTTTAATTTCTTTATTTTAAATGTTTCTTTGTTGTTTTACTTTCTTATAATTTCTATTTCGTTTTGACATTTTCATTTATTCATTTTCACTTATTTAAAGTTCTATTTTACTTCATTTCTGTTTTATTTGCTACGATTATCCACCGATAGTTTAACAGTGCATTTCGACACGAACGCTAAATAATTCCCGGGTTGAGCGCACTCTTTTTCAGAGGAGTTATATTGCTCCGCAAACTAAGATCTTAATAAAAGCTCGATTTGACATCATGTCGAAATAACAAAAAAAATCGAATGAAACAATAAATTATTTGACAAATTTGACTAAGTGTTAGTTTAAAATGACTTTTTTGAGTGAAAAAATACTTTTCTTAAAGATTAAAGTACTTTTATTTAATTTAAAATTTATTTGAATACGTCTTTTAAAAAAATACTTTTATTAAAAAAAACAAATTATTTGCTGTTTCTAAATATTAACAATACTTTGCATTAAAAAAAATAAAAATAAAAGATGTTTTCAATACTTGAAAACTTTTTTTAAAATGTCTATCTAAATATAAAATAATTTTTATCTGTTAAAAAATCTTTTTAAAAAAAATAAAAAATAAAATATTTTTCTAAAAAATCAATCCAAACTGATCCTAAATTATTATCTAACTGCTCTCAGTTAATAATTTTACATCAAATTAACCAGAGTTTCTACCATATTTTATATCTCTAAACTTCAATAAAGTAATAAGATCATAGTTAGCTACGGATATCATAGGGTGCGCTTGAGAAGATGGCTTTGCTATCTTTCCTTAACTTCAGCCTTTTGCTCTTTTTTCTTTAAAAAATAAATTTCTCCTGTTTTAGTTTTCCTATGTTATAGATGTAACTTTGTCACAACAGTGTGATTGGTATGGCTGCACACAAAGATGGATTAGGATTCACCAAAATAAAAAAAAATCAAATAAGATCGTATTGAGTTGGGTCGTCTTTTACATGATACCCGTAAAAATGTTGGTTAATATAGTGACATTCTTCAAGTTCTCTTGTCCAAGAAAAATAATAATAACAAAATCAAGTAGTATTTTCTAATTCCATCATCATATTGATCATATAAGACGGTAAAGACCTAGAAAGAGAGAAAACGTGCAAGGGAAATTATTTCTTGGGACACGAATTTTATGCGCTGTGCGTGTTTGGCTTATCAGTGTGCTTACCATTTAATTTTGGCTGACTGGTGCGCCAAATAAAAAAAGTTGTTAGATTTTTTTATTTTTTAATTTGACGATAGAAATTATCCTATTATTTACTTTTTTATTGGTTAGTAAATACTTTTTGCAAATTGTGTCATAGGAGTCACATTAAAAAAAACAAAATTAGTGGTTATTATTATAGATCTAATATCTATCTGGGTTAATAATTTAATATAGCAAAAATTTAAGATTTTATAAGTTTAAATTAATTAGAGTTAATTATTCTGTTTTATGTTAAACTAAAAAACGATGAAGTTGGACTGAGAAAAGAAATTTTTGGTGCACATTTGTTGCTGTCATTCATCTTCGTGGCTTTTATGCAGTTTGAGTTGCAGAAAGTTACTCCGTGTGAAATTGTCGGTCAATAATGTGCACAGTAAACGGCACATCCGCCTCGATGAAATTGAAAATTTTATTACCTTAACCTGTTACTATCATCGCCGAAACATGAATGACAAATACTAGTGGTTTGGTTTGGGCAAATGTTTAGTTTTGTCCGAGAGAACTAACGGCGAAGCAGCATGAAAATGATGGGCGAGAGACTGGCCAAGGAGAGTCAGAAGATTTTTCGGGTCGGGTCATATTAGCACACAGTTGGATTGGACTTGTTGCATCTATTCAGGCAATACTCATCTGAAAAAAGATTGGACTTGTATAGACTAATTTTTTTTACATAGAAACCTATATTTTATAGATTACAGTAATATGATTTAGAAAATTAGTTCTTTTCTTAGTAATTTAATTAATTGTAATAATATAATATGAGAAATTAGTAAATTTATAAAATAATTTTATTAATTATGATAATATGATATGAGAAATTAATAATTTTTAGATTAATTTTATTAATTATAGTGATATGTCATAAAAATTTATTAATTATGTAGAGTATTAATTATAGTATGATGCTATAAAAAATTAGTATGTTTTAGATTAATTTTATTAAATTAATAGATGTTACTGCTGATTTGGGGAATAAATCGAAAATAAAAAATATACGTAGCAAGTTCTAAAGTTCAAATAAAAATATGGACGTATATCAAGGATAAAAAGAAGAAAAAAGAAATCCTAACCCCTAAATCTTAAATTAGTAATTTTGAAAGCAACTTAATTAATTATAATTATTGAATCAACCATCTTCAAATGTCTATGAAAAAAATATACAAATTATCTTTATGTACTCTCTTAATTTTATTATGTACTCTCTTAATTTTATTAATAATATATATATAATTAGTTATTTTGTTATATTAATTTTATTAATTATGGTTAAATGATATAGAAAATAATTTAATTAATTATAATAGTAAGATGTTAGATGAAATTAATAATTTTTTGGAATAATTTTATAGATTATAGTAATATGATTTAGAAAATAAATTTTTTTAGTAATTTTGTTAATTATAGTAATATAATATGAGAAATTAGTAAATTTATAAAATTATTTTATTAGTTATTGTAAAATGTCATAAAATTATTAATTATTTAAAGTATTAATTATAGTAAAATGCTATAAAAATTAATATTTTTAGATTATTTTTATTAAATTGAGAGGCGTTATCCCTGATTTGGAGAATAAATCGAAAATAAAAAAATATACGTAGTAAATTCTAAGGATCAAAAGATAGGATAGACATATACTAAGGATAATAAAAAAAACTCAAAAATCTTAACCCATAAATCATGAACCCTAACTTTAAATCATAAATCTTAAATCTTAAATTTTAAATTAGTATTTTTAATGTAATTTTGATTAATTATAGTAATATTATATATATATATATATATATTAAAAATTATTGATTTTGTTAAATTTATTTTATTAATTATAGTTAAATGATATGAAGAATAATTATATTAATTATATAGTAAGATGTCATGTAAAATTGGTAAATTTTTAGAGTAACTTTATAAGTTACAATAATATAATTTAAAAAATTAGTTATTTTTTAGTAATTTAATTAATTATAGTAATATAATCTGAGAAATTATTAAATTTATAAAGTAATTTTATTAATTATATTAATATAATATGAGAAATTAATATTTTTAGATTAATTTTATTAATTATAGTAATATGTCATAAAAATTTATTAATTATTTAGAGTATTAATTATAATAATAAGATGCTATAAAAATTAGTATTTTTTAGATTAATTTTATTAAATTGACTTATTTGAAAAATAAATCAAAAATAAAAAAATATACGTAGTAAGTTCTAAAGTTCAAATGAAAGGATGAACATATACTAAGGATAAGAAAAAGAAAAAGAAAAAGAAACCCTAACCCCTAAATCTTAAATTAGTAATTTTTAGAGCAACTTAATTAATTATAATTATTGAATCAATCACCTTCAAACGTCTATGAAAAAAAATACACAAATAACATGTATGTACTCTCTCAATTTTATTACGTACTCTCTTAGTTTTATTAGTAACAAGTGTATTAACCCGTGTCATGCACGTGATAAGATTGAAATTATAATTTTAAATTATTTTGTTAAGATTAAATTAAATTATAATAATTTGATTAATAAAAATATAACATGTTATGTATTATTTGTATTTTCTTAAGCTAATGTTAAATATATTAACTCTAGAATAGTTATAATTGGTTTTAGTAATCTACTTTCTTCAATAAATCAAACATATATACTCAATGTGACCATAAATAACTTAATAATACTTAGATCCACAAACAAATTTTTATATGTTGTTTTACTGTCAAGTAAGAACATATCAAAATTAGCTTTTAAAATAAATAATAAATTATTAGAGAATTCTAATGCACAAAATTCTCTAATAAACAATAAATAATTTAAATTCACTAAAAAACAACTCAATATTTTTTTATGCCTGCAAAACATATACCTGAAATAATATTATATCAATGTTAGTATATAGTTTACAATTATCGACCGTATTTACTATACATGACTCCTTCTTAAAAGTTATTCTATACACGTGTGCAGTTGGAAGATAAATTACTAGATTTTATTTTATTTTTCTAAATTATTATAATTATGCATTATTTATTAAATGCTAATTGTAATATTGTAATATAATTATAATAAAGATATTTTTCTAAAATAAATTTAGAAGAGAGAATAATACTTTTATTTTGGAGGAAAAATGAATTCATGAGGAATTGACACCTCACTTTTATTAGTTGATAATGTATTAAATATTAATTTTATATAATTATAATAAAAATATTTTTCTAAATTAGTATAATTATGCATTATTTGTTAAATGTTAATTGTAATATAATTATAATAAATATATGTTTCTAAAATAAATTTAGAAAAAAATAGTGATTTCATTTTAGAGAAAAAATAAATTCATGAAGAATTAACACCTCACTTTTATTAGTTGGAGAAAAAATTTAGTTTTAGTATATTTTGTCATTATTATACATTTTTCTCTAATCATATATCCACTGTTTTCTTTTTTTGTTTCACTATTTTGAACTTGGGTTTAACTTTTGGTAGTTCTCACTTCTCAGTCATTCTATTAGATATAGTTGATAACTATTGAAATTCTTTGATTAATATAGGAGAAAAATATATTATTATATGATAGAATTAATATAAGTATATTTTATTATTAAATAAATAAAGTTAATATAAAATAAAATTATACATAAAAAAGTATAGAAAATAAAATTAAAATAGCAAAAGTGATAAAAAGATTATAATTATAATTTTATTTTGTCATTTTTATGTATAGAAAATTAGAAAATAGTAAATTTTTAACTAAATTAATTTATATTTATTGTATTCAATTTAAATAAGTAATAAATTATCTTATTTTAATTTATTCCTTAAATTTATATATCATAAAAATTAAATCAAATAATTAATATACATAATTTTAAATTGTGTGATACTTAAATATCTATTCAAATCAATTAGTTGATATAATTAATTCATCATAATGAATTGACTTTAATGAGTTAAACAAAATAAAGTAGAAGCATGCTACGTTGATTCTATCATTAAAGGTAAAAATTCGATTTTTATATAATAGAATAGATAGAATAGATAATATAATAGACAGCGAGAAAGAGAAAGATAAACATTTTAGATCCTAAGTTGTTTCATTTGGATGTTGCAATGTGGATATCACATTATTTTACTTATTCTATCTTATAGACCTTTTCGTAACTTTATTTCAGTATCAATAGAATTTTTCTACCTTTGAGTACTAAATTAAAATTCAAAATGAAACTAAAAAAAATAAAGAGTATAAAATTATTGATTAAAAAATACTCTAAATAATAAAAAACCAAATTAACTTTAATATTAAATTCATTAATACGATTTTAATTTTATATAATAGTTAGAAAATAGATTAGTAAAAGCAAATGGAAAAATGACTTTAATTAGTATTTGATAAAATATTCATTTAGAATAATTAAAAAATATAAAATTATGATATTATTAAAAATAATACATTTTTATGTTAAAAAATTATATTTAAATAAAATATTTATAAAATATAAAATTTAGATTAACATAGCTTCATGAACATTAATCATTAATCAATTATGAACTAACATAAAATTATAATATAATTTATTTATGAAAAAATAATCAATAATTAATATTAATAAATATAAAAATCATCCAAATACTTTGATTAAAAGTATGAGTGGTTAATTATTATTCATTATTAATAATATTTTGTTCATAACAAAAACTGAAAATATAATTAATCAGATTTAGATTTTCGAAAAATAAACTTATAAGTAACAAATGATCTATTTTATCATTTATATTATAAATTAATGAATTAAACTAACTGATATAATGAATTATAATTAATTAATTGGTATAAATTATAATAAATTATATGATATTTAAAAAGAAAATAAAATGAATAGAAAAAATAAAAAGAAATAGAAGAATAGAAGACTACAATAAAATAAATTGAATGTAGGTTTTTTTTTCTTTTTACAAATTTTATATCACATCCGCTTCAATAATAATAAATAAAAATACATCAACTTAATATCTAAGAGAAAATGATGAGATAAAATCATAACACAATTCTAAAATAAAAGCTTAAATTAAACCATAATATCATTGCACAACACAAATTAAAAGTAATTTCACACTACAATATACCACACAAATAGGTAAATGACTTATGCTTAATTACAGATTTTTTTTATTTATGCAAACATGATAACACCATGTTCTATAAATGCTTAATGGATAACATATCATATATTGCTCTGAATGATGAGCACGAGAGTTGAAGAGTGTGTGCTTATTTGTATCCATGATAGTTGCCTTCTTGTAACGATGCCTCATAGGAAGAAAAATAATTATTGTAAAAGCTACCCAATGAAAGAGTAATTGATAAATGAATGATATTTTCTTCTAGCATATATGGTCTTTTATAGTGGTAAAATAAAAATGGAATGAATAAAATTTTGTATTTTTATATTAGAAATAGAATTTGATATTTATTCTAATAAAATTAAATAACTAATTAGTTATATTTATATAAATAAAATAAATTAAATAAAAATATTTTTAAGAATTAATCAAATCAATTAGTCAATACAAATAATTAGTATAATTAATTTTATTTGATTTATTGAATTCAAAAAATAAATTAGAAAATAACCGATTGAATTAATTAGTTGATATAATTAATTTATTATAATTGATTGGACTTAATGAATTAAAAAAAATAGGAAAACATAGGAGACAATGATTTTTTTTAACTAAATTAATATGTATTTATTGTATTTAATCAGTATAAGTAACAAATCATCTATGTTATTATGTACCTTATAAATTAATGAATTAAAATAATTGATATAATAAATTATAATTATTTGATTGATATAAATTATAATAAATCATGTGATATTTAAATACATAGTCAAATCAATTAGTTGATATAATTAATTTACTGTAATAATTTGTATTCATTGAGTTATAAAAAATAAATTAAGAAACACGCTAAGAAGTATGTCACGTCCATCATGAAGTGTAGAAATTCAATTTTTTTAACTTGCCACCTATATTCAGCATGGAATTTTAATTTTTCTAAAATAAATTTAGAAGAGAGAATAGTACTTTTATTTTGGAGAAAAAATAAATTCATGAAAAATTAACACCTCACTTTTATTAGTTGATAATGTATTAAATATTAATTTTATATAATTATAATAAATATATTTTTCTAAATTAGTATAATCATACATTATTCATTAAATGTTAATTGTAATATAAATATAATAAAAATATTTTTCTAAAATAAATTTAGAAGAGAGAATAGTGCTTTCATTTTAGAAGAAAAATGAATTTATGAAAAATTGACACCTCATTTCAATTAGTTAGGAAAAAATACAATTTTAGTATATTAAATAGAAGTATATTATTATTATTATTATTATTATTATTATTATTATTATTATTATTATTAAAAATATTTTTGATTGATAATTGATAAGTAGTTTAATAATGTATTAAATATGAATTTTATATAATTATAATAAAGATATTTTGCTAAATTAGTATAATTATGCATTATTCATTAAATGCATTCATTTTGGAGGGAAAATGAATTCATGAAAAATTCACACCGCACTCTCATTAGTTGAGAAAAAAAACTCAATTTTAATATATTAAGTAGATTATATAAATAGAAATACTTGCTAAGTATATATAAAAGAGGAGATATATAATTATATATAATATAATTGCTATATATGTAACAAATATAAGTTGTTATAATTATAGAGACTTACTATAATTATATTAAATTTAATTATGAATGTAAATAAATAAAAGTGATAATAATTAATATTATTTTTTCTTTTTTACATTTAATATTTACCGTAAATATAAAAAATATTGAGAAAAAAGTAGATACTGACTTTATTTTATTTTATTTTACGTCATGGATTTTTTTACTAAAATTAATGGAGGAAAAAAAACTTTATGATTATATATCAATCTCAATCACAATAAATAAGATGAATCGATTGAGCAACTAACAAATTTAACGGGTAAATATTATTTTCTATTTATGAAAAAAAATGAGATAACATGCATGCGTATATTAATATAGGAAGAATATATACTCACAGCTTTAAAATCTTTAAGAATATTCGATTATATTATCCTTCAAGCCAAAAAATCTATCCTTTATTTTCATTAAATATTTATATTAATTCAATTAGATGAGTGTTTTAATAAAAAGAAAGATTATTATTATTATTATTATTATTATTATTATTATTATTATTATTATTATTATTATTATTATTATTGAATAATAATGATAATTATTGTTATTAATATTAAATTGGTTATTTATATATATATACATATATATATATATATATATATATTGTTGCTTTTACAATCGTGCAATAATATTTTCTTTTATTTGTTAACTAATTAAACTTGGTTATTTATATTAAATATATTTAATGATTACTAAAAATTAATCATATAATTATCATTATTAATAAACAATTATTAATAATCAATTTATATTTCTCTAAAATATAATTTTCTATCTTTTTGTTATTATTATTATTATTATTATTATTATTATTATTATTATTATTATTATTACATAGGTCACCATTAAGATAATAACTTGTCACTAATAAAATTTTAGGACAATGAATAAAAAATAGAATTATATCAATATAATTAAAATCAGTATAATTAAAATAGTTAAAAATATTTTTGATTGATAATTAGGTTAATAATGTATTAATTATTAATTTTATATAATTATAATAGAGATATTTTTAAATTAGTATAATTATGAATTATTCATAAAATGTTAAATATAATATTGTTATATAATTATAATTAAGATAATTTTCTGAAATAAATTTAAAAGTGATTAGTATAATTATAATAAAGAGATTATCTTAAATTAGTATAATTATGTATCATTCATTACATACTAATTATAATATAATTATATCAATTAAAGATCATTTTTAAAAATAAATTTAAAAGAGAGAAATAGTGCAATCATTTTGGAAGGAAAATGGGTTTACGAAAAAGTGACACCTCACTTTCATTAGTTGGGGAAAAACCCAATATTAGTATATTAAATAGAAATAGATTGGTATAAACTATAATAAATTATATAACATTTAAAAAGAAAATAATGAATAAGAAGAAAATAAAAATAAATAGAATAGATAGAAGACTACAATAAAATAAATTTAATGTGAGAGTTTTTTTTGGTACATTTCATATCAGATCCGTTTCAATAATAATAATAATAATAATAAATAAAAATACGTCAACTTGATATCTAAGAAAAAAGTGATGAGATAAAATCATAATACAGTTCTAAAGTAAAAGCTTAAATTAGAACATAATATCATTACACAACACATATTGAAAGTAATTTCACACTACAATATACCACAAATAGGTAAATGACTTAAATTTAAATACGAAACATTTTTTATTTATGCATACATGATAACACCATGGTCTATAAATACTTCATAGATAACATATCTTATATAGCTCCGAATGATGAGCACGAAAGTTGGAGAGTGTGGTAATTTGTGTTCACGATAGTTGTCTTCTTGCAACGACGCCTTGTAGGAAAAAAAAAGAATTGTTGTAAAAGCTATCAAATGAAAGAGTAATTGGTAAACGAATGATATTTTCTTCTAGCATACATGGTCTTTTATAGTGATAAAATAAAAATGGAAGGAATTAAATTTTTTATTTTTATATTAGGAATAGAATTTGATATTTATCCTAATAAAATTATTATTATTATCAATATAAATGGGTTAACAACTTGCCACTAATAAAATTATTGGATAATGAATAAGAATTAGAAGGATATGAATATAATTAAAATATTTAAAAATATTTTTGATTGATAATTAGTTTAATGATGCATTAAATATTGATTTTATATAATTATAATAAAGATATTTTCTTAAATTAGTATAATTATACGTTATTCATTAAAATAATTAAAAATATTTTTGATTAATAATTGATAAGTAGTTTAATAATGCATTAAATATTAATTTTATATAATTAAAATAAAGATATTTTTCTAAATTAATATAATTATACATTATTCATTAAATGCATTCATTTTGGAGAGAAAATGGGTTCACGAGAAAGTGACACCTCACTTTCATTAGTCGGGGAAAAACCAAATTTTAGTATATTAAGTAGATATATATAATTAGTTATTTTGTTATATTAATTTTATTAATTATGGTTAAATGACATAAAAAATAATTTAATTAATTATAATAGTAAGATATTATATGAAATTAGTAATTTTTTAGAATAATTTTATAGGTTATAATAATATGATTTAGAAAATAAGTTTTTTTTAATTATTATATTAGTAAATTCCAAGATCAAATGATAGGATGGACATATATCAAGGAGAAAAAAAATATAAAAAATCTTAAACCATAAATTATAAAGCTTAACCTTACACCATAAATCTTAAATCCTAATATTTAAATTAATAATTTTTAGTGGAACTTGATTAATTATAGTAATATTATATATATATATATATATTAAAAATTAGTGATTTTGTTATATTTATTTTATTAATTATTGTTAAGTGACATGGAGAATAATTATATTAATTATATAATAAGATGTTATGTAAAATTGGTAATTCTTTAGAATAATTTTATATATTACAATAATATAATTAAAAAAATTAGTTATTTTTAATAATTTAATTAATTATAGTAATATAATCTGAGAAATTATTAAATTTATAAAGTAATTTTATTAATTATATTAATATAATATGAAAAATTAATATTTTTATATTAATTTTATTAATTATAGTAATATGTCATAAAAAATTATTAATTATTTAGGGTATTAATTATAATAATAAGATGCTATAAAAATTAGTATTTTTTAGATTAATTTTATTAAATTGATAGGTGTTATCACTAATTTGAGGAATAAATCGAAAAAAAATATACGTAGTAAGTTCTAAGATTTAGACGAAAGGATGGACGTATACAAAGAATAAAAAGAAACCATAATTTTAAACTATAAATCATAAATCCTAAATACTAAATTAGTAATTTTTAAAGTAACTTGATTAATTATAATATATATATATATATATATATATATATATATATATATTAAAATTAGTGATTTTATTATATTGATTATAGTTAAATGATCTGAAGAATAATTTTATTAATTATATAATAAGATGTTATGTGAAATTAATAATTTTTTAGAATAACTTTATAGGTTATAGTAATATAATTTAAAAAATTAGAATTTTTTTATTAATTTTATTAAATTGATAGGTGTTATCACTGATTTGGGGAATAAATCAAAAATGATAAAAGGACTTTGCTAGGTAGATAATGGTTTTTGTGAATAATGTGAACAATAGACTCTAAAATTGGCCCAATAAAATAAAAACACACTATACTCCAAATTAGAATAACTTGTTTAATTATATATATATATATATATATATATATATATATATAGTGATTTTGTTATATTAATTTTAATTTATTAATTACAGTTAAATGATATGTAGAATAACTATATTCATTATATTACGTGAAATTAGTAATTTTTTAAAATAATTTTATGGGTCACAATAATTTGATTTAGGAAATTAGTTCTTTTTTATTAATTATAGTAATATAATATGAGAAAATAGTAAAATTTTAAAGTAATTTTGTTAATCATGATAATATAATATGAAAAATTAATATGTAGTAAATTCTAAGGTTAAAAAAAAAATGGATGCATATCAAAGATAAGAAGAAAAAAAATAAACCCTAAACCCTAAACTCTAAATTATAAACCCTAAATAATTAATAAAAATATTAATTTTTTATAACATCTTAATTAATAAAAATATTATTTTTTATAACATCTTACTGTGATTAATACTCTAAACAATTAATAATTTTTCATGACATATTACTATAATTAATAAAGTAATCTAACAGAATTATTAATTTTTCATTAATAAAATTACTCAAAACAATAATTAATTTCTTAAATTATATTACTATAACTTATAAAATTATTCTAAAAAATTATTAATTTCACATGACATTTTACTATAATTAATAAAATTATTCTCTATATCATTTAACTATAATAAATAAAATTAGTCTAAAAAAAAGCTAATTTTCCAAAGTATATTACTATAGTTAATAAAATGAATATAACAAATAGAATCTGCCCATTTGCTACGGGAAGGGTGGGAAGCATTTTGGCTGGCTTTCATTGTGATGGCCCACCACATTCTCCCCTATTCGGTGATATTTGTCAAAGAGTTGAATCACGCAACGCATTTTATGGTTATCACTGGAATTGCTTTGGAATTTTGAACTCTGGAGTTAGCAGTGATTTGAAATTGAAACCATATCTGTATATATTTTGGTCGTTGTGATGCTAGAATAGTAATCTGAATATGGAATCTTGTTTAATTTGGGGTATTGAGATTTTTAGGAATTTTAAGAAATTGGAGTAATATTGATTGTATTGAGCATTCTTCTGAACGGGGATGCTATAAGCAAGCTTCCCCTCCAAGGTGTGGTGGTGGATCAAGGAATACTAGTCCTATCGGTTGCGCCAGTTCGAGGAACGCTAGTCCTTCGCGGCAGAAGGTTGTTAAGAGGAAACCAAGGAGTGTGGGCAGTGGACTTTGGGCGTGCCGGAGAAGACGATGCCGAAGCCACCATGTCTAAATGGGGAGGAGAAGGAGTTGGTAGCGCAACGAAGGAGCCAATAAGAGAGGCAGTAGAAAGGTTCGAGTTGTTGGCTGTGAAGATAATAAAAGGGGCGGCTTGCGACGACGCAGGAAGAAGAGGAAGAGAAACAGGAGGAGGAGGGAGACGACAGTAATAATTAACTAATGATCCAACTAATTTTAATAACTAAACTAAATATATTCATTTAAAAAATTAATAAATAATCCCTCTATTTTCTAAGTAATTGCAAACAAGACTCCACTAAAACGAGCATTTTTATTTTGCGCCTACCTAGTTAATTGGTGCGCTAAACAACTTTTTTGGCGTCTCGGTACACAAACATATTAAGCGTACCGAATCCGTACCCTACTTCTTGTATCTTTTAAGTTGAGCGTTGTAAATAAAACAATATACCACTTATAATATATATTTACCTTTTTCATTTTTTATTAATCACTTTAATACCAAAAATAAACAATAAAAATATAAAATATATATAAAACTAATAAATATGATTTTTTATATAAAAAAAAGAACCCTTTAAGTTCAACTGAACAATAATATTATAGTGCCTTTCCTTATTGAATCTAACTTCTTTTCAGGTAATCAAAGAAAGTTAAAATTAACTACTCTTTTCCTTTACCTAATGACATCTTATGAATATAAAATTGCTTACGCCACACGGCCACAGCGTCAACAGGGTGTAATTGGCAGGAAGCTATGACCGAAAGTCGAAACCTACGTTTAAGTAAAAAGAACGGTGTCTGTCTACTGCTGATAAATAAGTAAAGGATACTATACAAAGCCCGAGTAAGAACAAGGACCGGAAGGGGGAGTTGTTAGAATCTACATTACATAACTATAGACAACGGAAACATTTCCTCGACTTCCAAAGCAAACAGGCTGATTATGAATACTCAAACCAAATAGATATCACAAACACTTCCAAATTAGTTTACTTTCGATAACATCGTCTCCGTGTTTGTTTGGTAGCTAGCAGGATCAGAAAAGCAAGGTCTCTAAGACCTCCATTATAGATCTCTACTGCATTTTATGCCATATATATACTATTATCACTCCTATGACCTTCGCCGACGTTTAGTCTCCACCTGAAAACCAAGCAAAAAGTTAACGCTAAAATAGTATAGTATTTTACTTCGTCAGCAAATTAACAAAATTAAAGAAAGAATAGATATCAACTGTCTCAAAGTTAAGGCACACGAATATATTTAAGTGCTGAACAACAATCTCAGACTATCCTCCAACAGTAATACCTTTGTATCTGAGTGTCTTGAAGTAGAGTGAGAATTTTGCAACTTTTTTTGACCTTCAGCAGAGCAACTTTCACAAAAGAAGTGGTCAAGTCGCTTAGCTTCCTCCACAGTCATGTCTATGCAAGCAGGGTGAAACCTGAATAAAGAATATTATGCTGAATAAACAAATTCTCAACATTCACAAAGCAAGCCTTCAGCTAGTTTCATTATGAATGACAACAGAAATATGCATAAAATTGAAGGAGAACAAAATTTATGAACTCTACAATTAATAATAATCATTGTAAATTATAAATTGATTGTTTCATTAACTCATTACTCATAAGGTGTTCAACATTTTAATAAGTTGGGCTAGCCAAGTGAGTCAGGTTCATCATTTCATATAATCTAGAGACGAGAGTAGTTTACACAGAAGATTTATCCCAGAAGCTTTTGGATCATCTTCCCAGAAACCTCGAATCTTCTCCATCCTTATATTTCAGTTAGAAAAAATATTTTTGTGGGACCTCAAACTAAGCCACAAATTTCATAAGCAGATTAAAGCCCAACTCCAAGAATAAATGCAAAGGTGCGAAGAACATTAAAATACAATAACAAAATATGAAATTTCTTAGATAATGTAGTGTAATAACTATAATATTTACATGAGATAGTAATCATAATGAAGAAAGAAGTATGAAATAAATAACACACCTCTATAGGTGAATAAATGTCATGGCAAATTAAGAACCTTTATTCAATTCTTACTTTCTTAGCAATTCCTCGTATAGTATTTAATTTCAATTCAATAAGCTATTATATCAGGGTGCCATTTTATATTTGATCATTTCAAATGGATTTGCGAATTTGCAGATTTACCTTCCTAAATCCACAAATTTGACATAAAAAGGCACGGGCGCTGTGTACACATGTTAAGTTTCGATTCCTGTACCTAGGCTTGCTGTGATGTCTATAAAGCTGAATAACACACTAGCCAAACTTATTGCTTTTGTGTCCATCTGGAATTTACTCATAAGACATGAATGATCACAAGTATGCATATTCAATGAAACTATTCTATGGAGGATAACTCCCACATGTCCATATTCTACTCAGAGAAGTTACACGACATATGAATGCATGTGCAGACAAGTGGAAGCAGAGTAAAGAAAGCTAGGTGGGGTTATGAGTGTTAAATGACACCGCATAGTCAGAAGCAGAAAATTCAACAATGAAACAAGCAAACACCAAATCGTTGATACATAAAAGAGTCAAACACACCAGCTGCTACTGATGAATGTATCATCTTCAAAGAGTACCAAATTAGCAATGGCAAGAATAGTCTAAGTTAACTGGAGATTCTTACACAAGGAAAAACAATGCCAGTATGGTAAAGGCAGACATAAATAACTGGTTTTCCTCACATGAATTCAGATGAAAAGAGGTAAAACATTCTTAAAAAACTGAAATTTAAAATGAATTCCATCAGGAAGATGCAAATATCTACAGAACTGGACATACTAGAATCAAGAAATCAACCAGGTAATGAAACTAAAAGCAAATAGTAAAGAAGATGAAGGCTAAATATAACTCCTTCGCATATATTCAACTTACCAATCACTGCAGCCCTCACACTGGACCATTAGGTCATCAGGGTTGTAGGGCATCTCACATTTACAATACCTGCAAAAATAGAAAATAAAATAAAAAAATAAAACAATGAACATCCTGTTAGCCTAATTCCAAATAAGGTCACACAGCTACTTGATTCAAACAATTCTTCAAACGAACAAGCAAATAAATACTTAATGACATAAACAAAGCTTAACAATTTCTTCCAAAATAGGCTTATAATTCAAATAAGCACTACACAAGTAGAATAACGAAGTGTGTGACCAATGCAATGACTAAGAGAATCCCAAAATGGCCATTAATCAAAACAAGTCTGAATTAAGTACTAGTGGAAAGCAACTAAATAAAACAGAGTGAAACTCAATTCCAACACAGATTCGACTTAAAAAGTAGATATTTCGCAATTATCATATCAGCGACTTGAAAAGAAAAGGATCATTATTTCAGCTTTTAGGCTATGATAATAATAACAATAATATTGAGAAGAACAAGTAGGGATGAACTAACACAGCAACTCTGTCAGGATTGAAGGCGCCGGTGGAGGAATTGTACTCGAAACGACAGAAGAAATCGTCGTTTCCAACAGCATCGAGCTTGGTGTAGCTCTTGAAGCTGTGGACCGTACACTTGGCTTCGATGGTGTCGGCGCTCTGAACGTCGAAGTGATCGGAGAGGAAAACCTCCTTGGAGCCATGGAACTGGCGGCGGCCGCCGATTGACTCCTCCGGGCGGTAGTACCAGCGCACGTGCACCTTCACGTTGGCGCCTCGCGAGTCAGCTTCGATCCGCTCGATCCTCGCCACGTACGACGGTTTCGACGGATCGGAGGGTCGCATGAGCACGCAATCCCCGGCTGACAACAGTACAAACAACGAATTAGAATCACATAGAGATTCAGGTCAGCTGAAAATGAAAAGCATGAATCGGAAACTGAAGTTAGCGAAGAAAATTTTAGCGTTTTCTCGGGAAAGAAGAGAAGGTACCTCTAAAGGTTTTGTTAATATGTTTGACTGTGTATGAGTCTAGGGTTCGGCGTGGAGCCTTGGGTTTAGCCATGGAAAGGGTACAAACAAAGAGAAAGGAAAGGAGAGAGGTAAAAAAATAAAAATAGAAACGAAAATTACAGAAAAACCGGGTAAGGTATTTCTATGGTGTGGATTTTGTTTATTGAGGTGAATGTTTCGGTGGTTGGGCGGACACGGTGGAAGGGTACGCCGATTGCGTTATCAACGTCTTCTGTTTTGGTGTCGTGTGGTGTGGCGTGGAGCGGAATTGAACCAACAATTTCGAGTGGGAGCGGAACGTTGACGACGACGTGAGGGCAGTTTGGTAATTACAAATTAGAGTCCACGTGGCGCTTGGGAGCGTCGATCTTTCTTGTTTAGTTCAAGCATGCTGCCCATTCCCTCTTTCCAGATACGCTTAAGTCTTAACTAGTTCCAGTTTCACACTTCCATCTTCTCTCTGGATTCTTCGTTATCATGTTCCATCGCTTAAGCAAACTAACGCATTCATTGTTCTATCGATCTACCGTGCAGTTCTCCATTAATAGAATAATATTGCAATAAATGTCTACCGTACCTTCCATGTCTAGCGAGTGATGGTAATAAGCAGGTCTGATATAAAAAATATTACTATTGATAATAACAACATACATACGCATTAAAATAGGCTGAAGTCTTGGCGAGAGATTCAGAGTGTGCAATTTCATTTCTTGTCATAGGCTCATGCATATATACATAAGGATAAGGATTATTATATATACTCAAAAAATAACAAAAATTTTATTTGATTTGTTCTCTACTGATGTTACTGTACAGTTAATGTAAAGGATGTTGATAGATAGATAGATAGATAGGAGAGTGATGTGATGATGATGGAGGTATTGGAGGGGGCAAAATTCATATTCTAGGGATTGACATAAGGTGTCGTTAATTGAGTGCAACTTGGTGCCCTTCTACATGGATAATAAGGAGGAAGGTTGAGGTGTGTTTGTGAATGCTTCTTCCTTTTCTTTGCATCAGGATGCTCTGGCTTCTTCAAATCCTCCACTGAATGAACATCTGCAATGCATGTAAATGATCTCGATTTACCCGAGTAATACCTTGACAATCCTCTCTTCCTGCAAATTCATCACAATACTCTCATTACACGCAAGTTACGTTTGCATCAATTATTGAATAAACAAATTCAAACATGCAAATCTATTTAATACTTTTGTGGAAAATTGGTTCCAAGTGAACCCATGTTGAATATCAATGTGTCCATTTCTTGATCCATTTAGCAGAGAAAGATTGACACAATAAATTCTGGGATTCTCTAAACAGTTAATCATGCATATAGGAACTAGTGCTGTGTATGGTCTATATAGACTTAGAGAGACAAGATTAAGACCACGTTATTGTCTAGACTTCCTCTCAATCATTCAACATGCAACTATTTTCGGCTCCTCCCGTTAA
Organism: Arachis stenosperma; assembly: GCF_014773155.1. Lineage (NCBI taxonomy): Eukaryota > Viridiplantae > Streptophyta > Magnoliopsida > Fabales > Fabaceae > Arachis > Arachis stenosperma. Next base: position 63,893,458 of record NC_080383.1, read on the forward strand.
TTCCTCATTTTAATGAATTACTGCCACCTTCCATAGCCGCCAAAAGACAAATTAAAAAAGAAAGGGGAAGAATAGGAAGCCTATACAACCGTCCGTTTTTTAGATCAACATTCAAATTGAAAAAGTTATTTGGACGATGCTCGTAGCCAATCGCAAGCCTTTACTAACAACAATTTGTATTTTTTTTAGCTTCATTGTATTTTTGTTATAAAAATATGCAAAAACAAAAGTGTAACCAATATAAGTTTCCTTTTTCTGTTTTCAAGTAAAAGATAACAGACTTATTTTTAAAATTAATTTTCTACCTTTCATTTACTATATAGAAAAAAAATTATATTTGTTCAAAACTAAAAACAAACTTATCTTATAAACAAACTTTGTATCAATAAATAGATTTAGCCTTAGGAGAGCCAACACGGCCAATGTTACCCGCAATTTTATACGTTGAGAAATTGATTAGTGCTAGGGAGCCAATGGCTTAAGTGTACAATGTGTACAATGGGCTAAATTTTTGGTCCATGAATAAAATGAACATCACCATACTAGCTAGAATAACCATCCGATACCAAGGATAACCATCCAGATACCAAGGATAATAAACATCTCAATAAAAAATTAAACTAATTTTGGGGTTCACCAAGGATCGAACTCTTGACCTTTCGAATCTAGAACTCTAATACCATATCTGAAACCACTCATCCCAAAAGCGTAACCTGACAAGTGACAGGACAATGTAACACTAATGGTCATATCTCTAATACTTCTTAAACCTCCATTGTACACATTGTACGTTTAGGCCATTGGCTCCCTAGACTTCTAAAAGATTATCTATTTTTTAAATTAGTTATTAAATGATTTTTTTAGTTATATTAGTCCATAAAATATAAAACATAAATTAAATTGGTCATTCTATTAGTTAGATGATGATGTATCATGATAAGTGCCACATGGTATGATGATATGATAGGTTAATGACACATGTCACAAAATGATTGGTTGACGTGTCAGGTCAGTGACACCTAACACATCACATGTCACTTAACATGTAAAAAAGTTATTTATAATAAAAATAGTTCATCCCTAAAATTTTAAAAATTAATCAAATTAGTCCTTATATAATTTTTTTTACTTTTTTTTCATAATATTAAATTTAAAATATTTTTTGATAGTATTAATTTTAATATTATTTTTTAGACCTTGATAAACAAAATTTTCTTTACATAAAATAATAAAAACAATTAAATTATTATAAAGTTATTTTGTCATTTGTATTTTAAAATTTTTTATTTTTAAATTATAATTTTTATAGTGAAATTTTTTATTTAAATAAATTTATCAAATTATTGTTGATTATATATTTAAAAAATTAATATTTTAAATTTTACTAAATAATATAATAGTTATTTTAAAATTTAAATCTTTTAAATTTTTAGAATTATAATTTTTATTATTGTTTAATTTATATGGTAGAACTCAATAATTAAAATGTGGGATCACTTATTAAATCTTAATATTTTAATATAATTTTTTTAAAATAATTACTATATTTATTTAGCGAGATCTAAAAAATTAAAACTAGTTATATACTAAAAGTTTTAATATTTTGAATTTAACTAAATAAATATAGTAGTTATTTTATATGTTTTAATCTTTTAAATCTCACTAAATAAATATAATAGTTATTTTTAAAAAAATTATATTAAAATATTAAGATTTAATAAGTTATCTCACAAATTAGTTTTTCAATTATTAAAATTTATTGTTTTTAGTTAGCTATCAACTCAATTTATTTAATCTAATTTTTTATAATATAATAATTTAACAATATATTTTATTTTATAATTTTAAATATTAATGATTAAATAATAGAAAAAAAAACAATAAATTCGAATAATCATCTGGCATTCCTCAATTTTGTCTTTTGTCCATTAAATTAGCCAAAACCAAACAAAAGTCACTCACATATCATACGCGTGAATCGCCGACTTTTTTTCATTAGCCTATTTCCTCCTCATTATCATTTTTTTATTGTTGTTATATGTTGTTGCAGTTTTTTTATTTCTTCTCCTTTTTTTTCTTCTCTTCTCACAACAAAAAAAAATTTATGTCACCCCGCGTCTTGTCACGTTGCAAAAATGTGGACAAAGGAAGTTAATAGCCACATTTTTATGAAGATGGCGATTTATTAAAAATTTAGTTGCCCTTTTTTTTTACCACGCCATGCTTTAAAAGCATGATCGAAAAGAGTCAATAATCATAATTTTATGAGAGGGGGGATTGATCAGTAATTTGGCAAATTTTCAATATCACGCATTCACGCTTACCAACCATACAGAAAAACAGGCACAGTTTTAAAGCGCAGCTAGTTTTTTTTTTTTTTCGCTACAGTCACGTTTAAAGCGTGCCCTATTCTCTAATTATTTGGACATCAGATTCCCATGAAAGATTTAGATTTCCCACCAATTTTTTCTCCAATACACTTTTAATTCTTTTCCAGAGAACCTCACTAAGCTAAGAGAAAAAACCTCGCGGCCCTCTTCATCGCTGAGAACAACCAGTCCTCTCTCGCGGCCCTCTGGCACAACCCTCGCGGCCCGCTCTCGCAACCCTCGCGGCCCGCTCTCGCAACCATCCATCGATGCTGCCTCTGTCGGCGCACCCTCCATTGGTGCGCCCTCCGTCGGTGCCACTCTCGCTCGGAAGGCCTCCCTCGGCGGTCACTCTCTCTCGCTCCTCCCTCAATCGTTGCTCCACCCTCAATCGACGCTCAACCCTCACCATAACACAAGAAGGTACAGATTTATTCTCTGTCTGTTTCAATGTATGCAAATTTGTTTGTTGGAGCCACAACTCCGTCACCTCCTGAGATTCCCCTTTCTCTGTTTTAGTTACATGGAAATTTTTTGTTATGGCTTTGAGTTTAACTATTGGTGGAGGCATGAGAAATTGGACTGCTAACCCCAGAAGATGAGTTTCATTTGCACTGGCTAATGCTCATCGTAAATGCTTGCCATGAAATCTGGCTGTTTAATGTATCGATACTTTTCCTTGCCTCACTGACCTCAACTGATCTGGTATATGATGTGAGATAAGTTTCATTAGTTCAGAACTAGGTTTCCATTTTTTCAACATTAAAGTGTTTAAAATTCTAGGAAGAGTTCAGTTTAGGTGCTCAGAGCTCTGTGTATGTATAGGGAAGTATATGGTTTTCATGTTCAAATCTATGAACATTGATTTGGTTGCAGGGTTTTCAATGAGCCACTCAATGTTTAGGTAAACTAATAAAGGCTATTCTAATTTCGATCATATTCTAAACACCAGAAGAAGTTATTAGGTTGCTTTTACTTTCATGATTAATTATGGATGTGTTTCTCATCTTTCAGTACTTTTCTTTAACTGTTTTTCTGTGTATTTCATTCATTCATTTGTACTTAAATTCGGGTACTGTATTTAATTTCAACTTGAAAGATTTTCTAAGCAATTTAAAAAAATGAGGACAGGCAAACAGGTCTAGGATGGGGCTATGTCGACCCAATGATACAGATTCAAGTCCTGAGAATGTAAAGATGCTGATTGGGTTGGCGAATGAGATGTTGAAGCAGGAGAATGTAGAGTCAGTGCTGTTTGGAGGGAAGCGGATCGGCGAGCAAAGTAATTTCGAGAAACTCGACTGGTTCGTTGGAGAACTCGTCCAAGATAATCAGAGGAGGAGCTGTAGAATAGCTCCCACTGTTGCTTTCAAGCAAGCTAGCCTAAAAGCGACCTCATTCATGGACCAACACTTACAAGAATCAACATAAAGAAAAATTAATGAAAGAGAAAAAAAAAGGTATGGAGTATCTATATGTTTTGTTTCGTGTTACCCTCAATCATTTATAGACATCCTTTCAAAGAAAGCGTTTTCCGTAATTAAAACCATGATAAACATAAAACCGTGGACATTGATTTTATTCAGATGTCTTTGATAAATAAAACATGGCCCCAACTTTGCTTAACTGCACGTCTATTCTAAATCCCACTTTTTAATAGGACATGCTTGCTCACTAGCATTTTCATTTAATTAATTGATTGGATCTAGCATTCATTTCTATAGCCATGTTTCAAAATAAAGGAACTAAAAGTATTTTAATTTTGGGATTGGATTTTATTTTTCTAGGAAAAACTTGCCTTACCGGGAGGCCAGTAATTGCAATTAATTTTTACTTGATGACTAATCAATAAGCTATGAATGATAACAAAAACAGTAAGCTTTATTCTGCTAGAAATAATGGCTACATGCATCAGTCGATGGCATATTGTTCCATTGTAAAACTGAAACAGTTTGCATAGAAATCATGAAGCTTTAAAAGAACTTATTTTCATAATTGACAAATTTAACTATTGTCGGTTTGCTATTTGCAATGTTTCATATTTTAAATGTTCAATAAAATATAGAAGTGATAAGAGGCTAACACTATGCATATGATGTTTTTCAGTGGCTAATGACTTTGGTCAACTGGGTGATGGAACTGAGGAGCGAAGGAAATATCCAAAGAAAGTGAAGAAATTAGAGTCAGAGTTCATGAAATTTGTGTCCTGCGAAGCACATTGTTCTGCTTGCATTGTAGAGCCTCGTGAAAATGATGGTACCATTTCAACTGGGAGGCTCTGGATTTGGGGACAAAATCAGGTAATACCTGTATAACTTTAAATAGTTCGTAATATATTATTGATTCATCATCATCGTCATCTGCTTGTTTATTCTAGGGAGCAAATCTTCCTAGATTATTCTAGGGGGCCTTCAAACCTAATACAGTAAGTATAAATGTCTAAAGAGATTGATATAAATATTTCATCCATAGAAATCGTGCAGGATTTATTGTATTTTCCGTAATTGTTTTATAATTTGCTTACCTTCTGTTTTTTCGTTGTTCATATGATCATACTTGCATATTATTCGTGAAGTGTCTTGTGGAGCTGTTCATGTGGTTGCTTTATTCGAGGAAGGCCTACTATAAGTTTGGGGTGATTCAATATCACATTTCTTAATTTTCTTCTTAAAAATTCATTTTTGTTTATGTTTGTAAATTTCATGTAGGTGGTCGTTGCATGTATAGAGATGACATGGTTGTAAGCTTTTACCAAGAATGTAGGAACATAAATTTGAGTGTTCACAAATTGGATTTTTAATTTGCTTTATTCTATTTTCTTTGATCATTTGCTAATTTAGCTATTTGTTCTATTACATTTTGTTATAAACTATTAGGGGAAAAAATTTATGTTTGATGCAATTATTGTCAAGGTTTTTTATTGTTTTTTGAGCGCATTAAAGTACATGTAAAAGTATATATCAGGATTTTTATAATTAGATTTTGCTATAGACACGCTTCAAAAGCGTGGCAATAGGTTCACATATAGGCACACAACTTAAAAAACGTAGTCATATCTTCAATTATTAGTACGCTTTCCAAGTGTGATTGAATGTCCACCAGAGAGCTCGCCTAGAAAACATGGTTATAGGGTTATTACATACAGTCACACTTTTAAAGCATGACAACAAAGTAAGCGTGGTCATAGTTTAATAAAAGTGTGTCGATAGAACAACTGGCACACTCACAAATGTGATCTTTTCAAAAGTGTGCTGATAGCTCAAAAAGCATGGTGAGAAGCTGATGCTATACTTTTTTCCATTCTTCGGTACGCTTTAAAAGCGTGGTAATAGGCTGTTTTTCTTGTAGTGTCCTAGTGGTTATTATAGTATTTTTTATTTCTTTTTCTTAGTTTGATTTTTTTTCTGTTTTTATTCTTATTAAAAGGGTAAAACAAGAAGAATTATGAGAATGTGAGACAAGAAAGAAGAAGAAGAATTTTGAATTGTGCAAAATTTATTAGAAAAATAGCACCAAAACTTTTTAATCATAACAAAGGAAGTTTCTTAATTTTGACATTGAATTTTTTTCACCGTGACACAGGTTCTTGTTAAAAAGGTGAAACAAGAATTATGAGAATGAGCGAGATGATGATGATGAAGAAAAAGCGAAGGAAGAGAAAGGAGAATTTTAAATTGTGCAGAATTATGAGTATGTGCGAGATGATGATGATGAAGATGAAGAAAAAGAGAAAGAAGAGAAAGGTGAATTTTAAATTGTGCAGAATTTATCAAAAAAATAGCACCAAAACTTTTTAACCATGACGCAAGAAGTTTCGTAATTTTGACACGGAAATTTCTTAATCGTGACACAGAAATTTCTTAGCTTTATCATTTCTAACTAAATGACGTACTTTTCTTATCACTGAGCTAGTTGAGTGGTATTAAACTTATATAATAGGTTTTGATATTCTTCTGCCATTTGCAACAAATTGATATACTTTTTGGTTTTAAAACACATTTGAATGTATTTTGTTAATTGAATGAGTTAAGACTTTGGACATGTGATTTTGTAAAGATTTTGTGTTATTTACAAAAAATTCATATGTTGCTTCTAACAAAATAATGTGTTTTTGTTATCACTGAATTAATTGTATGATATTAAATTTATATAAGAGATTTAGCCTTTTTTGCATCATTTGCAACAATTTGATGCGCCTTTTGAATTTAAAACACATTTAAATATATTTTGTTAGTTGAGTGAATTGGTTTATATATACTTGTGGTCCTTTAAAGATTTCTTGTGTCACTCACCAGAAGAAGATGGTGAGGATGATGATGAAGGAGGAGGATAAAAAAGAGAACAAAAAAAATCAAATGAGAAAAAAGGAGGAGGAGGTGGTAGTAGTAGTAGTGGTAGTAGTAATGACGACAATGATGACGACGGAAGAAAAAGAATGAGAAAAAGAAAAAAAAGAAGTAGTAGCAATGCACATACTAAGAAAAAAGGATAAGAAAAAGGAGCAGACAAAATCAAATGAGAAAAAAAGAGGAGGTGGTGATGGTAGTGGTAGTGGTAGTGATGACAATGATGATAACTATAACAAAAGAGGAAGAAGAAGAAAAAAATAAGGAGAAGAATAAAAAGAGGCAATAGTGCACATACTAAAAAGAAGAATGAGGAGGATAAAATAAAGGAACAGAAGAAATCAAATGAGAAAAAAGGAGGAGGAGAAAGTGGTGATAACGGTAATGACAACAATGATGACGACGATAACGAAAGAAGAAGAAAAAAAAAAAAAGAACGAAAAAAAAAAGAAGTAATAGCAGTGCACATACTAAAAGAAAGTGTACATGGAAAAAAGAAAAAATGTATGTAATAACTTAATTAGATTTACTTAAAAATATATATATATATATATATATATATATAATTTTAATGATGTATTAACAGTATAAAATATTTTATATAATTATTTAATTATATTCATTTTTTTACATAATTATTTATATAATCAATATGAAAAAATATTTTTAAAATTACTTTATTCTTTATATATACGAGTGATTTATAAAATTCAAAAAGGACATTGTAAACAAATTTTGATGACTAAAAAGATTTATTTAGATATGAAGCACGCTGCTAAATGCTAAACTTGTGTTGTTTATGCTATACTCACTTGAATTTTTTTTCTTCTATTTTTAGATGCGTTCTTAAATCACCTCCAGATAGATATGGGGTTATATGAAGTAGTGAAGCTCCTAAATATCACTATTTTGTTGTTTCATTTACCACTATCCAACTCAATGCTTTTAGACGGATATATTAATTAAAAATCTGACTTCAAAGTATCATGAAATGACTAACAACACCACACCTATTACTTACTATTTGAAAGAAAAAATCACCAAAAATATTCATAAAATTTACGAACGTGGATAAAAATAATTTTAAATTAAAGAAATTAATGCTGTATATTTATGGAAGATGGGTTCTACATATGAAAAAAGTATTTAAATTTTAATTTATTTTGTTAACTTTTTAATAATTTTTAAATTACCTCATTCTCAATCTTAACTCCACAGCCACAAATTTTTCATTTTTTACTGACAGGTCTACCGACCTTCCTCTGATCTTTTTTATCGCATTCAAATTCTTTCTTTTCATGGCCTTTTTCATCGCACTTACAACTTTCATTTTCTACTCCCGCTCCATCGTTTTTATGCTCTTTTTCAGCCACCTCAGAAACCTCCAGCTCACCGTAGAACATCATTCACCCTCTCACGCAAGCCTCCCTCGCTGGCATCCTCCTCTATCTCGCGTTGCCAGTGTTGCCCCGCCTTTGCTTACTCCAACCTTTTAATCTTCTTCTTTGGTCTCAGTGACAAAATAATCGGAGGCCTCCTCGATGGAAACATTAGCATCGGACCAAAACAAGAGCTCCAGGATGCGTCTAAAAACGTGCGGCTGAGACAGAGCTTCTTTCCGGCGGTGGCTGCGGTGTCAACACCTAATTGAATGGTGATGTTACGTTTTTGGGGACCAACGAGTTGAACTTTCATGGTGGGAGTTCTGGATAGTAATGCAACAGAAGATTGCAGTACCAAGATTAACAACAGAATCAACCAATATCGATGAAGAATCAGAGAAAGAATCATAAAGGAACAATTTTTAATCGTTTTAGATTTTTTCCCTTAATTTTGGGTCTTTCTGTGTGAAGGAATGTGGTAAAGAAAATTGGAAAAAAGTTCACCATTGTAAATTTTTTTATCAAGAATTGGTTGAGGTCCTCTACCACTACCACCACCATCATTGATTTGAGTCTCGTCTAAAAGTAATTTTGGATTCTATAACAAAAATTTTAAAAGTGCAAAATGGGCTATGAAAAATAAAAAAAGTGCGTTAAGATTGAGAATAAAAGTAATTTAAAAATTTTATTAAAAAATTAACAAAAAATTAGGATTTAAATATTTTTATCGTATGAAATCCATCTTTTATGGATATAATATTAACTTTTTCAATTTATAGATACTTTTATTAGTATTCGTAAACTACATGAATATTTTTGATAATTTTTGTATACTTTAAATTTAAACGAAGAAATGAAGTAGAGTAATTGAAGGCACATAATAACATTAATTAGGACATCATATATGCCAATAAAAGCATCACAAGAAGACACATGATTGAATAGGAGTATAACATCAAGTGAGAGGAATATCGAAAAAATGAGACAGGATTTTGTCAAAATGTCACGTATGCCATTTTGAGCTGGTGCAAGTAGTCAATATTTTATAGTTTTACTCATTACTTTGAATTCAAAATAAAGCATTAATTAGAATAACATGCAAACTGTGATGTATGTATGTATAAAGCATAATTGCAGAAACGCAAATTCATGTCACATATACATAAATGATTATGTATGCATGCATAAGAAATAATGAAAAAAAAAGTGAGAAAGAAATTTAATTCATGACTGATTTTTACCATTATAAAAAAATTAATATATCATTACTAATTATAAAATATACAAGATTTAGTTGAGAATGATTCCATTTTTAGAGCTTACTTGGTTAATACAAATTTATTCTTTGTACAGAGATCAAAGGTGTTCTATAGAGAATAAATATTTTTAATTTTTTTAATTGATACTATTAAGTGTAATATTTTATTATATAATATATTCTCTAATATATTTTTTGGTAATCTCACTTAAAGAGTGTATAATAAAAGAGCATATATAACGATATCAATTGAGAGAAAAATTTGAAAATATCATTTCTCGTACTGTATATAAACATTTGATTGATGAATTATAATTTTTAATATTGATATTATAGTTATTTGATCATTAAGTTGATAATAATTTTAAATGGCGAATTATACTGTTGTGTTAGAACGATTTAATTTTATAGTTCACATCATCTATATTAATCATTAAAAAATATATTATAATACAAAAACATACTTAAATTCATAAAAATAATTGAAAAACTGTTTCGATTTTTTGTAACAAAAATCTTTTGTAGTTTTAATATAGTTGAATCATAACTCTTCTTATATATATAAAAAAAAATTATAAGAACGACTTTCGTCACATGTTGGAGATCGAAATTCTTAAATTATTATTCATATTTGATCAATTTCAATTCTCAAGGGCGGTGAAAACATACATATATAAATATCAAAAATTTCAATTAAATAATATTGCGTTCGTTATCTCACAAAGATAAACCATAACATGTGCACAAAGATTTGCCAAATAAATTTAAAAAATCAATAAAGAAAGCATTGCAATCTATCGAACTTATGTGAATAAATCAATAGTAGTAAATCAATCACAATAAATTCGTTAGATCAATGAAAGTAACGCATAACGTAATTTCGATCTGGTGAAAGACGAAAAAATATCAACCATAAGCAATTGAACCAAATATTCTGAATGACCCAATAATAAATTACTCTAATATTAGAACAACATAATGGTGTGATAAGAACGAAGGATATAGAGATTTATTTTTAAGAGAATTACATTAAATAAAAGTTAAAAAAATAAATATTTTATGCATTTATAAATAGGATATGATCTCATGTTATATATTCACAAACAATTAATAAAATTTTTTTTTTTTATACTGACATACTCTTTTCTCTTTTTATATTTTTTTATTTTATATTTATTATCTCTTTCTTATTTATTTATTTAGTTATTTCATAACACGTTATCAGTACGAGACTCTAACCAAATTTTAGAAGACTCTAGGTAACAAATTTTTATTATGTCAAAATTCTCTCATCTTGAATTTAATGTTCTTGATATATCTGGAAATAATTATTTATCATGGATACTTGATGCTAAAATTCATCTTGATTAAATGGATCTTGGAGATACCATTAAGGCTGAAAATAATGTATCCCAGAAGGATAAAGCCAAAGCCATGATTTTCCTTCGACGTCATCTTGATGTATGATTGAAAAATGAATATCTCACAATAAAAGATCTTGTAGATCTATGGAAAGACCTTGAAGAAAGGTATAATCATCAAAAGACGGTGATACTTCCTCAAGCCCAATATGTTAGAGAAAACTTTTTCGACCTTCTATGCCTCGAATGTGCTCTTGCAGCAGTATCGAGAAAAAGGATTTAAAAAATATTCTGAATTAATTTCTTGCCTTCTTGTTGCTGAACGCAACAATGAATTACTTCTAAGGAATCATGAAGCGTCAGCTGGTGCCGCCCCATTTCCTGAAGTAAATGCGGCAAATCATTACCCGAGAAGAGGTAAATGGCAAGGTTTTAGTAACGAAAAAAATTATGAAAGGAAAAGGAATTATGTTCACAAAGGATCTCACCAGAAGTGAGATAAAGAAAGAAACAATAGGCAAAATAAATCAATTGAGGATAAATGTTTCTGTTGTGGTGAAAATGGTCATTGGTCGCGTACCTGTCGTACACCAAGGCACATAGACAATCTTTATCAAACATCTTTGAAAAAAGACGACAAAGAAAAGGAAACAAATTTTGTTTCAAATGATGTTGAAAATTCCACCATTCATTATGATGTATCTGATTTCTTTGAGGATCTTGAAGGAAATATTAGCCATTTGATCAATGATGGAATAATTTAATATATGTATTTGTTAAGTATTCATGTGAATAAATAATATAAGAAACTTCTTGTTAAGTTTTATGCATTTGAATTTCAAAATTACTGAATGTGCTAATAATAATAAAATTTTTAATGTATACTATACCTTTTAGAAAAATATTTTCAATCAAAGAAATAATTTTACTGAGCAAGTATTTCTACTCATTCTATTATTATTTGTCTTTGAAGAGAATGACAACGACATATAGTGAAGATGTTTGCCTTGCGGATAGTGCAAGTTCACACACCATTCTCAAAAGTAATATATATTTTACCCATCTTGTGCCAAAAGAAGAATATGTTAATACTATTATTAGCTCGAGCAATGTGATAGAAGGCTCCGAAAGAGCTATAATTTTGTTTCCTGGAGGAACAAAATTCATAATAAATAATGCACTATTATCTACCAAGTCTCTGAGAAACTTGTTGAGTTTCAAAGATATTTGCCAAAATGTATATCATATTGAAACAATGAATGAGAAAAATCATGAGTACTTGTATATCACAACCCATGATTCAAATAAAAATATTATATTAGAAAAGTTACCCTCAATTTCATATGGGTTGTATTATACTAAAATTAGTGCAATTGAATCACATGCCATTGTAAACCAGAAGTTTACTAGCTCAAATGAATTCATAACTTGGCACGGCCGATTGAGTCATCCGGAAACAACCATGATGAGGAGAATTATTGAAAACTTCCATGGACATTCACTAAAGAACCAGAAGATTCTTAAATTTAGTGAATTTTGTTGTGCTGCATATTCTCAAGGGAAGTTAATTTTAAGGCCATCACCAGTAAAGATTGGATTTGAGTCCCCTGAATTCCTAGAAAGGATTCAAGGCGATATATGTTGATCTATTTATCTACCATGTGGATCTTTTAGATATTTTATGGTCCTAATAGACGCATCTTCGAGATGGTCACATGTGTGTTTATTGTCTTCTCACAACCTGGTGTTGCGAGATTGCTGGCTCAAATTATTCTATTAAAAGCACAATTTCTAGAAAATCCAATCAAAGTAATTCGTCTTGATAATGCTGGTGAATTTACTTCTCAAGCTTTTGATGCTTATTGGATGGCTAATGGAATAAGTGTTGAACATCCAGTAGCTTATGTTCACACACAAAATGGGTTAGCAGAATCACTTATTAAACGCCTACAATTAATTGCTAGACCCTTACTTATGAGAACAAATCTCCCAACCTCGGTTTGGGCGCATGCTATTTTACATGCCGCAGCACTTATTCATTTGAGGCCAACGAGTTACCATAAGTTCTCTCCTATGCAATTAGCTTTTGGCCAGCAGCCAAATGTTTCCTATTTAAGAATATTTTGGTGTGCGATATATGTTCTCATTGTACCACCTTCTCACACCAAAATGGGACCCCAAAGAAAATTGGGGATATATGTTAGATATGATTATCCCTCTACAGTGAGGTATCTCGAGATGCAAACTGGAGATGTATTTAAAGTCCAGTTTGCAGATTGTCATTTTGATAAATCAAAATTTCCAACATTAGGGGGAGAGAATAAACTTCCTGAAAAGGAACTTAATTGGAAAGCATCATCTTTGATGCATTTAGAGCCTCGATCAGAGCAATGTGAACTAGAAGATCAAAAGATTATACATTTGCAAATAATAGCAAATGAATTGCCAGATGCATTTTCTGATACAAAGAGGATAACCAAATTTTATATACCAATGGAAAATGCCCCAATTCAAATTGATGTCCCAGTAGGACAAGTAGCCACTGAAGCAAATTCACGCCAGAAGCGTGGCAGGCCTGTCGGTTCCAAAGTAAAAAATCCTCGAAAAAGAAGAGGTAAATATGATTCCAGTTGAAAAAGACATAACAAAATAGTTTGAAGAATTCAAAGAGATGCTCCAAGACACTAAAAATGCTAACAAGAATATGGAAGCACAATTGAATCAGACAAGACAACAGCTATCCAAACAAATAACAGAAGAATGCCAAGCTGTTCAATTAAGAAGTGGAAAGACACTGAATGTATCAATCCAAGGCAGCAGAAAACCAAGAAAGGAACAACTGACAAAGGATAACCAAACCACTACCCAAAATCCCACTGAGAACAGTAAGAGTCCAGAGAGAAATGATCCTGGCATTCAAACGCCAGAGAAGGGTGGACAGCTGGCGTTAAACGCCCAAGGGACGGCCAATTCTGGCGTCCAAACGCCAGAAAAGAGTGGCAATCTGGCGTTAAACACCCATGCAACACCCAATTCTGGCGTTCAAACGCCACTAAGGGATCAAACACCTGCAAGTGCTGATAACAACCCCTTAAGCAGGCTTCTCCAACCACCTCTGTAGGGAATAAACCTGCAGTAACTAAGGTTAAAGAATATAAAGCCAAGATGCCTTATCCGCAAAAAATCCGCCCAACGGAACAGGATAAACAATTTGCCTACTTTGCAGATTATCTCAGGACTCTTGAAATAAAGATCCCATTTGCAGAGGCACTTGAGCAAATACCCTCTTATGCTAAGTTCATGAAAGAGATCTTAAGTCTTAAGAAGGATTGGAGAAAAACTGAAAAAGTTTTTCTCACTGAAGAATGGAGTGAAGTCATTCTAAAAAGCTTACCAGAGAAGCTTAAAGATCACGAAAGCTTTATGATACCATGCACATTAGGGGATGCTTGTACCAAGACAGCTCTATGTGATCTTGGGGCAAGTATCAACCTGATACCTGCATCCACTATCAGAAAGCTTGGTTTGACTGAAGAAGTCAAACCAACCCGGATATGCCTCCAACTTGCTGATGGCTCCACTAAAATTCCATCAAGCGTAATTGAGGACATGATTGTCAAGGTTGGGCCATTTGCCTTTCCCACTGACTTTGTGGTGCTGGAAATGGAGGAGCATAAGAGTGCAACTCTCATTCTAGGAAGACCTTTCCTAGCAACTGGACGAGCCTTCATTGATGTCCAAAAAGGGGAGGTGACCCTGAGAGTCAATGAGGATGAGTTTAAGTTGAATGTTGTCAAAGCTATGCAGCATCCAGACACCCTAAATGACTGCATGAGCGTTGATATTATTGACTCTCTGGTGGAAGAGGTCAATATGACTGAGAGTCTCGAATCAGAGCTAGAGGACATTTTTAAAGATGTTCTGCCTGATCTGGAGGCACCAGAGAAAATAAAAGAGCCTCTGAAAACTCCTCAGGAAGAGGAGAAGTCTCCTAAACCCGAGCTCAAACCACTACCACCATCCCTAAAATATGCATTTTTAGGAGAGGATGACACTTTTTCCGTGATCATAAACTCTGCTTTAGAGCCACAGGAAGAGAAAGCACTAATTCAGGTGCTAAGGACACACAAGACAGCTCTTGGGTGGTCCATAAGTGATCTTAAGGGCATTAGCCCAGCCAGATGCATGCACAAGATCCTATTGGAGGATGACGCTAAGCCAATAGTTCAACCACAAAGGCGGCTGAATCCGGCCATGAAAGAGGTGGTGTAGAAAGAGGTCACTAAATTACTAGAGGTTGGAATTATCTATCCTATTTCTGATAGCCCCTGGGTAAGCCCTGTCTAAGTCGTCCCCAAGAAGGGAGGCATGACAGTGGTTCATAATGAAAAGAATAAACTGGTTCCTACAAGAACAGTTACAGGGTGGCATATGTGTATTGACTACAGAAGGCTCAATACAGCCACCAGAAAGGATCATTTTCCTTTACCATTCATAGACCAGATGCTAGAGAGACTAGCAGGTCATGATTACTACTGCTTTTTGGATGGCTATTCAGGTTACAACCAACTTGCAGTAGATCTCCAAGACCAAGAGAAAACAGCATTCACATGTCTATCTGGAGTATTTGCCTACAGAAGAATGCCATTTGGACTGTGCAATGCACCTGCAATCTTTCAGAGATGCATGCTCTCTATCTTCTCTGATATGGTAGAGAAATTTCTAGAAGTCTTCATGGATGACTTCTCAGTATTTGGAGACTCATTCAGCTCCTGTCTTGACCATCTAGCACTTGTTCTGAAAAGGTGCCAAGAGACTAACCTGGTTTAAAATTGGGAAAAATGTCACTTTATGGTGACTGAAGGAATTATCCTTGGGCACAAAATTTTGAACAAGGGAATAGAGGTAGATCAAGCTAAGGTAGAGGTAATTAAAAAATTACCACCACCTACCAATGTTAAGGCAATTAAAAGCTTTCTGGGACATGCAATATTTTATAGGAGGTTTATAAAGGATTTTTCAAAAATTGCAAAACCTTTGAGCAATCTGCTAGCTGCTGATACACCCTTTGTCTTTGACACAGAGTGTTTCCAGGCCTTTGAGACTCTAAAAGCTAAGCTGGTCACATCACCAGTCATTTCTGCACCAGACTGGACACTACTATTTGAACTAATGTGTGATGCTAGTGACCATGCCATTGATGCAGTATTGGGACAAAGGCATGAAAAGCTTCTGCATGTCATTCATTATGCTAGCCGTGTTTTGAATGACGCGCAGAAGAATTACACAACCACAGAAAAAGAGTTGCTTGCAGTGGTTTATGCCATTGACAAGTTTAGATCTTATTTAGTAGGATCAAAAGTGATTGTGTACACTGACCATGCTGCTCTAAAGTATCTCCTCACAAAGCAGGATTCAAAACCCAGACTCATAAGATGGGTGTTGCTTTTGCAAGAGTTTGATATAGAAATAAGAGACAGAAAATAGACAGAGAACCAAGTAGCTGATCACCTGTCCCGGATAGAACCAGTAGCAGGAGTGTCCCTCTGATGAGCGGATAATTTATATACTTTTTGGCATTATTTTAGTATGTTTTTAGTATGTTTTAGTTAGTTTTTATTATATTTTTATTAGTTTTTAGTTAAAATTCACTTTTCTAGACTTTACTATGAGTTTTTGTATTTTTCTGTGATTTCAGGTATTTTCTGGCTGAAATTGAGGGACCTGAGCAAAAATCTGATTCAGAGGCTGAAAAGGACTGCAGATGCTGTTGGATTCTGACCTCTCTGCACTCGAAGTGGATTTTCTGGAGCTACAGAAGCTCAATTGGTGCGCTCTCAATTGCGTTGGAAAGTAGACATCCTGGGCTTTCCAGCAATATATAATAGTTTATACTTTGCCCAAGATTTGATGGCCCAAACCGGCGTTCCAAATCAGCTCAAGACTGCCCGGTGTTAAACGCCGGAACTGGCACAAGAATGGGAGTTAAACGCCCAAACTGGCACAAAAGCTGGCGTTTAACTCCAAGAAAAGTCTCTACACATAGAAGCTTCAATGCTCAGTCCAAGCACACACCAAGTGGGCCCGGAAGTAGATTTTTATGTAATTTACTCATCTTTGTAAACCCTAAGCTACTAGTTCTCTACAAATAGGACCTTTTGCTATTGTATTTTCATCTTTAGATCTTTGAATCTTTTGATCACGTTTTGGGGGCTAGCCTCACGGCCATGCCTAGACCTTGTTCTTATGTATTTTCAACGGTGGAGTTTCTATACACCATAGATTAAGGTGTGGAGCTCTGCTGTACCTCGAGTATTAATGCAATTACTATTGTTCTTCTATTTAATTCAGCTTATTTTTGTTCTAAGATATTCATTCGCACCCAAGAACATGATGAATATGATGATTATGTGACGCTCATCATCATTCTCACTTATGAACGCGTGCCTGACAACCACTTCCGTTCTACAAGCAAACAAGGCTTGAATGTTTATCTCTTGGATTCCGTAATCAGAATCTTCGTGGTATAAGCTAGAATTGATGGCGGCATTCAAGAGAATCCGGAAAGTCTAAACCTTGTCTGTGGTATTCTGAGTAGGATTCAAGGATTGAATGACTGTGATGAGTTTCAAACTCCTGAAGGCTGGGCGTTAGTGACAGACGCAAAAGAATCACTGGATTCTATTCCAACCTAATTGAGAACCAACAGATGATTAGCCGTGCTGTGACAGAGCGCGTTGAACATTTTCACTGAGAGGACGGGACTGTAGCCACTGACAACGGTGATGCCCAACATACAGCTTGCCATGGAAAGGAGTAAGAAGGATTGGATGAAGACAGTAGAAAAGCAGAGAGACGGAAGGGACAAAGCATCTCCATACGTTTATCTGAAATTCTCACCAATGAACTACATAAGTATCTCTATCCTCATTTTATGTTTTATTCATATATCATGCATAACCATTTGAATCTGCCTGACTGAGATTTACAAGGTGACCATAGCTTGCTTCATACCAACAATCTCCGTGGGATCGACCCTTACTCGCGTAAGGTTTATTACTTAGACGACCCAGTGCACTTGCTGGTTAGTTGTGCGAAGTTGTGATAAAGAGTTGAGATTGCAATTGAGCGTACCATGTTGATAGCGCCATTGATGATCACAATTTCGTGCACCACCCTCCCTCCTACTGAGATCTCTGAAACCTTTCCAGATGAGCAATTGTTTGCCATTCAGGAAGCTCTATGGTTTGCAGACATTGCAAACTATAAAGCTCAGTAATGTCAAGCTATTGACAGTAAAGAAGCGCTTATTGGGAGGCAACCCAATCTTATTTATCTATGTTAATTACTTTTTCATTTCATTTTCCATTGTTATTTTATGTTTTCCTTAGGTTGATGATCATGTGGAGTCATAAAACAGCTGCAAAATTAAAGCGGAGTAAAAAACAGCATAAAAAATCGCACACCTTGGAGGACAGGCTTGCTGGCGTTTAAATGCCAGTAAGGATAGCAGAATGGGCGTTTAACGCCCAGTCTGGCAGCATTCTGGGTGTTAAATGCCAGAATTGGCAGCCAGAGTGGTATTTAATGACAGAAAAGGCTATCTGGTGTCTGGCTGGCGTTAAACGCCAGATAGGGGCACCAGCCTGGCGTTTAACGCCAGGAAAGGTATCAGAATTGGCGTTTAACGCCAGATTTGGCACACAATGGGCGTTTAAATGCCAGGAAGGTGCAGGGATGAGAACTCCTTGACACCTTAAGATCTATGGATCCCACAGGATCCCCACCTACCCCATCTCACTCTCCCTCTTCTCTACACCCTTCCATTTCACACATCTCCAACACTTCTTCTTCTTCTCCTCCTTTCTTTCTTCTTTTGCTCAAGGACGAGCAAACTTTTTAAGTTTGGTGTGGAAAAAGCGTTGCTTTTTGTTTTTCCATAACCATTAATGGTACCTAAGGTCGGAGAAACTTCTAGAAAGAGGAAAGGGAAGGCAGTGGCTTCCACCTCTGAGTCATGGGAGATGGAGAGATTCATCTCAAGAGCCCATCACTAAAAAGAGGATGGAGCAAACAAGAGAGCCCACTCATGGACCTCAACAAGAGCATGAGGAAGTCCCTCATCAAGAAATCCCTGAGATGCCTCAAGGGATGCATTTTTCTCCACACAACTATTAGGAGCAACAAAGGCAAGGAAGAGATATTGAGGAGCTTAAGCACTCCATAGGATTTTCAAGAGGAAGAACTAGCCGCCATCACTAAGGTGGACCCGTTCTTTAATTTCCTTGTTATTCGTTTTGCTGTTTTTCATTTCTTATGCTTTATGTTTTGTCTATGTTTGTGTCTTTATTACATGATCATTAGTGTCTAGTGTCTATGCCTTGAAGCTATGAATGTCCCATGAATCCTTCACCTTTCTTAAATGAAAAATGTTTTTAATTGCAAAAGAACAAGAAGTACATGAATTTTGAATTCTATCTTGAACTTAGTTTAATTATGTTGATGTAGTGGCAATACTTTTTGTTTTCTGAATGAATGCTTGAACAATGTATATTTTTTATAGTGAAATTTATGAATGTTAAAATTGTTGGCTCTTGAAAGAATAATGAAAAAAGAGAAATGTTATTGATAATCTGAAAAATCATAAAATTGATTCTTGAAGTAAGAAAAAGCGGTGAAAAATAAAAAGCTTGTGATGGTGTATGGGTCAGTCCATCTGGATCTCAGCTTCCCAGGAAAAATCTTCAGTCTTGAGTTGAAGAGCAACACCTTTTGTCCTGGCTCAAATGTTCTTAGAGAGATCTTCTTGTCATGCCACCTTTTTGCTCTTTTTTTGTATATCTTGCCATTTTCATAGGCTTCAATTCTGAACTCTTCCAACTCATTGAGTTGTAGTAGCCTCCTTTCTCCTGCTGCTTGAGCATCTAAATTCAAGAGTTTAGTGGCCCAAAAAGCCTTGTGTTCAAGCTCGACAGGCAGATGGCATGCTTTCCCATACACTAGCTGAAATGGAGATCTTCCTATGGGGTTTTGAATGTTGTCCTGTATGCCCAAAGTGCATCATCTAACTTCCTTGCTCAATCCTTTCTTGTTGCTCCCACAGTTTTCTCCAATATTCTCTTTAGCTCCCTGTTTTCAAGTTCAGCTTGTCCATTTCTCTGTGAGTGATAGGGTGTGGCCACTTTGTGAGTTACTCCATATTTATGGAAGAGAGAATTCAATTGCTTATTGCAGAAGTGGCTTCCCCCGTCACTTACAAGTCCCTTCGGCACTCCAAACCTAGTGAAGATGTTTTTCCTTAGGAATTGTAATACCACATTGGTATCACATGTAGTGGTGGCTATTGCTTCCACCCATTTCGAAACATATTCCATTGCCACCAGGATATATTTGAATGTGTAGGATGGAGGAAAATGTCCCATGAAGTCTATTCTCCACAAATCAAAGAGCTCCACCTCCAAAATGAACTTCTGGGGCATCTCATTCTTCTTTGTCAAGCCTCCTGCTCTTTGGCACTCATTATAATGGCTCACAAAATCTCTAGCATCCTTGAAGATAGAAGGCCAGTAGAATCCACTTTGAAGCACCTTTGCTGCAGTTCTTTTAGCTCCAAAATAACCACCATAGCTTGAGTTGTGACAATGCCATAGTATATCCTTCATCTCACCCTCCGGCACACATCTTCTAATCATTCCATCTAGGCATCTTTTGAATAGAAATGGTTCATCCCACAAGAATAACTTAGCCTCATGTAGTAGCTTTTTGACTTGTTGCCTTGTATATTCTTGTGGAATGCTCCTCCCGGCTTTGTAATTGGCCATGTCTATAAACCAAGGAGTTTGTTGAATTTGCAAGATGTGCTCATCTGGAAAACTTTCATTCACTGGTTGAGAGATGTCTTGACTTGTCCCTTGTGGCAGCCTTGATAGATAGTTAGCAACTTGATTCTCACTACCTTTTTTGTCCTTTATCTCAATGTCAAACTCTTGTAAAAGTAGTATCCATCTAATTAACCTTGGTTTGGCATCCTGTTTTGACATCAAATACTTAAGAGTAGCATGATCAGTGTAAACCAAAATTTTAAACCCTATCAAATATTGCCTAAACTTATCAAAAGCATACACCACGGCTAGTAACTCTTTCTCTGTTGTGGTGTAATTTCTTTGAGCTTCATTCAATACCTTGCTCGCATAATATATGACATGGTGCTTTTTATCCTTTATTTGCCCAAGCACAGCACCAATTGCAAGATTACTTGCATCACACATGAGTTCAAAAGGTAATCCCCAGCTTGGGGGTGTGATGATTGGTACTGTGGTGAGTTTAGCTTTTAGAGTCTCAAAGACATGTTTACACTCATCATCAAAGAAAAACAGATTGTTCACCACTAGCAGATTGCTGAGTGATTTTGCTATTTTGAAAAAATCTCTGATGAATCTTCTATAGAACCCAGCATGCCCTAAGAAGCTTCTAACAGCTTTCACATTGGTTGGTAAAGAAAGTTTTTCTATAATTTCTACTTTTGCCTTGTCAACCTCTATACCCTTTCTTGAAATTTTGTGACCAAGAACAATTCCTTCAGGTACCATAAAATCGCACTTTTCCCATTTCAAAACCAAATTGGTTTCTTGGCATCTTTTCAAGACTAGGGTAAGATGATGCAAGCAAGTATTGAAAGAATCACCAAAAATAGAGAAGTCATCCATAAAGACTTCAATAAATTTTTCTACCATGTCTGAGCAGATTGATAGCATGCATCTCTGAAATGTAGCTGGAGCATTACATAATCCGAATGGCATTCTTCTGTATGCAAAGACTCCAAAGGGGCAAGTGAAGGATGTCTTCTCTTGGTCCATGGGGTCAACCACTATTTGGTTGTAGCCAGAATATCAATCAAGAAAACAATAGTAGGCATGGCCAGCTAGCCTTTCAAGCATTTGGTCAATGAAAGGGAGGGGAAAGTGATCCTTTCGTGTGGCATCATTCAGCTTCCTATAGTCAATACACATTCTCGACCCTGTCACTGTTCTTGTAGGAATGAGATCATTCTTCTCATTGGCAATGACAGTCATACCACCTTTCTTGGGCACCACTTGCACTGGGCTAACCCATGGACTGTTAGAGATAGGGTAAATGATCCCAGCTTTACACAGTTTCAGCACTTCCTTTTGAACAACCTCCTTCATTGTGGGATTCAACCTTCTCTGGGGTTGTACCACTGGTTTAGAATTTTCTTCCAAGAGTATTTTGTGCATGCATATGGCAGGGCTTATGCCTTTCAAGTCATCAATGGTCCACCCCAATGCATCCTTGTGAGTTCTCAATACTACAAGGAGTTTTTCTTCTTCCTCTGCACTTAATGTAGGGTTGATGATCACTGGAAAATTGTCCTTCTCACCAAGGAATGCATATTTAAGATGAGGGGGCAGAGGTTTCAATTCTTGTTGTGGCACCTCTTCTTTCTTAATTTCAATTGGTTCCTCTTGTGCTTGTATTTCTTCTACCTTTTGCTCTTGTATGTCTTGGTCTTCCTCCTGATTCACTTGATGGTTTGCTTCAAATACTTCTTCAACCAAGGAGTCCATCACATCAATCATCATGCAACTCTCTTTCTCAGCAGGGTATTGCTTTGCCTTGAAGACGTTTATGGTCATTTGCTCATCATGTACTGTAAAGATCATCTCCCCCTTTTCCACATCAATGATTGTTCTAGCAGTGGCTAAAAAGGGTCTACCAAGAATAACTGAATTATTCCCCTCTTCATCCATATCTAGGACAACAAAGTCGGCTGGGAATATAAAATTTCCCACTTTCACCAAGAGATTCTCCACTACTCCATTTGGTATTTTGATGGATCCGTCAGCAAGTTGGAGTGACATCCTTGTGGGTTTAAGCTCTTCTATTATCATTTTCTTCATCATGGCAAGAGGCATTAAGTTGATGCTTGCTCCCATGTCACAAAGTGATTTGTCAATGGCCATGTTCCCAATTGTGCATGGTATGAGAAAATTGCCTGGATCTTTGAGCTTTGGTGGAAGTCCCTTTTGAATGATGGCACTACACTCTTGAGTAAGAACCACGGTTTCTTTCTCCTACCAGCTTCTCTTCTTGGTGATCAATTCTTTAAGAAACTTTGCATATAATGGCATTTGCTCCAAAGCTTCGGCCAAAGGAATGTTGATCACAATTTTCTTAAAGATTTCCAAAAATTTTGCTCGAGGACGAGCAAACCTTTTAAGTTTGGTGTGGAAAAAGTGTTGCTTTTTGTTTTTCCATAACCATTAATGGCACCTAAGGCCGGAGAAACCTCTAGAAAGAGGAAAGGGAAGGCAATGGCTTCCACCTCTGAGTCATAGGAGATGGAGAGATTCATCTCAAGAGCCCATCAATAAAAAGAGGATGGAGCAAACAAGAGAGCCCACTCATGGACCTCAACAAGAGCATGAGGAAGTCCCTCATCAAGAAATCCCTGAGATGCCTCAAGGGATGCATTTTTTTTCCACAAAACTATTGGGAGCAACAAAGGCAAGGAAGAGATATTGAAGAGCTTAAGCACTCCATAGGATCTTCAAGAGGAAGAACTAGCCGCCATCACTAAGGTGGACCCATTCTTTAATTTTCTTGTTATTCGTTTTGCTGTTTTTCGTTTCTTATGCTTTATGTTTTGTCTATGTTTGTGTCTTTATTACATGATCATTAGTGTCTAGTGTCTATGCCTTGAAGCTATGAATGTCCCATGAATCCTTCACCTTTCTTAAATGAAAAATGTTTTTAATTGTAAAAGAACAAGAAGTACATGAATTTTGAATTCTATCTTGAACTTAGTTTAATTATGTTGATGTGGTGGCAATACTTTTTGTTTTCTGAATAAATGCTTGAACAGTGCATATTTTTTATAGTGAAATTTATGAATATTAAAATTTTTGGCTCTTGAAAGAATAATGAAAAAAGAGCAATGTTATTGATAATCTGAAAAATCATAAAATTGATTCTTGAAGCAAGAAAAAGTAGTGAAAAATAAAAAGCTTGCTAATATATATATATATATAGAAAAAAAGAAGAAAGAAAAAGAAAAAGTAAGCAGAAAAAGCCAATAGCCTTTTAAACCAAAAGGCAAGGATAAAGAGGATCCAAGGCTTTGAGCATTAATGGATAGGAGGGCCCAAAGGAATAAAATCCTGGCCTAAGCGGCTAAATCAAGCTGTCCCTAACCATGTGCTTGTGTCATGAAGGTTCAAGTGAAAAGCTTGGGACTGAGTGGTTAAAGTCGTGATCCAAAGCAAAAGAGTGTGCTTAAGAACTCTGGACACCTCTAACTGGGGACTCTAGCAAAGCTGAGTCACAATCTGAAAAGGTTCACCCAATTATGTGTATGTGTCATTTATGTATCTGGTGGTAATACTGGAAAACAAGATGCTTAGGGTCACGGCCAAGACTCATAAGTAGTGATACACGAAAATTAAGTATTAACACGTAACCGGCAAGTATACCGGATCGTATCAAGTAGTAAAACTCACCGGAGTGAGGTCGATCCCACGGAGATTGGTAGATTAAGCAACTTTAGTTAAATGGTGGTTTAGTTAAGCAAACATGGTTTTGATTTCATGAGATTTTGATTCTTAAATGCAATTGCAGAAAGTTAAATGACAAGGAATTTAAAGAACTAAAATAAGGAAAGAAAATAAAAGTAAATAACTGAAACTTAAAGTGCAAGAAACTTAAATGACATTAGAGATAAATTGCAAGAAAGTAAAGATTACAGAATTGTAAAGAACAGAAAAGTAAATTGCAAGTAATGGAAAACAGAATGTAAATGGCAAGAATGATAAATTGCAAGAAGATAAAAGGGAATTAGGTAGTGGGTATTCAAAATAACTAAAGAATAAAGGAAATGAGAATTAATGGTGGAGAGATCATTAGGGATCAGAGATGTGAATTCTCATGAATTGATGTTACTCAATTCTTTCTCAATCATGGGTATAGATCCATGGCGGATTGTGGGTAATTGAATTCTAATCTCTTAGCAACTCAATTTCTCTCAACACAATCAATTGCCACTCTCGTGATCTAATTGTTTATGAGAAGAGATGAGACTCAATAAACTAATCCTTCATGCCACATAACTTCCAGGATCTCAACTAAGAGTGGTTACATCTCACATACCAACCCAAAGTGTATTGATCAAAGAATTCATGAAAGGATGAACTCTAAACTGAGTTATGTGGGTCCTTTCTCAAGTTCACCACACAATTCATACAGATTCAACCCCTCTCTTGATGGTGATTGAATCTTTGAAGAACAAGAGTTTCTTCTTGGATGAACCACTTGAATTGAGAAGGAAAAGAAGAGTTATCAACCCATTCAAATAAACAGAGCTCCTTCCCCTAATGAAAATGGGGTTTAGTGAATCATAGCTCCAATTTCAACAACAAATTGCAAAATGAACATTAGACTAAGTGTAGAGAAGAATGAAGAATGAAGAAGAAGTTCTTAAAACTGAAAATTGAAAGTTGCAAGAAAAACCAAAAGAACTTTCAGGTATCCTTCCCGAAATTGAAGAATGCTATCAAAAGCTCAAGTACTAGAGTGGAAAGTCAAAATGTCTATGTGTCTAAAAAGTGTCCAAGCGTCCCCTAAAGTACAAAACTCCTATCTATTTATACTACTCCTAAAACTCATTTAGAGATCTTCAATTGGGTTAGCAATGTGGG
Organism: Arachis stenosperma; assembly: GCF_014773155.1. Classification (NCBI taxonomy): domain Eukaryota; kingdom Viridiplantae; phylum Streptophyta; class Magnoliopsida; order Fabales; family Fabaceae; genus Arachis; species Arachis stenosperma. The sequence continues at coordinate 63,918,885 of NC_080383.1, forward strand.
CTTTACCCTTGTTGAATTCTTGTCTCAATGGAGGAAGTGTTGCCAAAATAGAGGAAACAGAGCTCATTCATCTTGCTTCTGGCCCAATGGCCTGGCATTACTGGCAAACATGCCAGTTCACAACACGTTGGCAACGTACCAATACACTTCCTGAGCTGGGAGTTTGGTGCTTGGGCGTTGCTAGCCCAAGTTGTTGCCAAACACTTGGCCCTTCTTCTTCTTAGTCTCACTTTTCATGCTTAATGTTGCCTAAACTTTGAGCTTCAATCCTTTGCTTCAATATGAACTATTATACATCATTGGAAACTCATAATGTCTTTTTTCCAATGCACTTGGGATCATCTCAATTGGATCTTCCTACCTTATGTTATGCTCTATTGAAGAGGGCAATGTCAAGCTGCCGACTTTGCTGGAGTTGTTACTGAACACGCACCCTTTCCTCCAAGTTGGCAATGCCCAATATCACTCTCCAGGGCTGCCTTACATTGTTGGGCGTTGTTGCTGGCGTTGTTGATGAACACGCCAGTTCATCCTCAAGTTGGCAACGCCCTCGAGCTCTCCATTGGCCCAAAATCTTGCTTGCCTGCGTTGCCAAGGAACACGCCCCATTTCTCCAAGTTAGCAACGCCCAAGATCACTCTCCAGGGCTGCCTTGCATTGTTGGGCATTGTTGCTGGCGTTGTTGATGAACACGCCAATTCATCCTCAAGTTGGCAACGCCCTCGAGCTCTCCCTTGGCCCAAAATCTTGTGCCTGCGTTGCCAAGGAACACGCCCCCTTTCTCCAAGTTAGCAATGCCCAAGATCACTCTCCAGGGCTGCCTTGCATTGTTGGGCGTTGTTGCTGGCGTTGTTGATGAACACTCTAGTTCATTCTCAAGGCAACAATGTGCTCGAGCTCTTGGTTGGCCCAAACTCTTGCCCTTGGCATTGTTGATGAACACGCTGGTTCATCCCAAGTTGGCAACACCCAAAATCAATTCCTTGTCCCAACATTTCTTGCTTGTGTTGCCAAGGAACACGAAACCTCTCTCCAAGTTGTGGCAACGTTCTCGAAACTCTTCTAGCTCCTCTCCAAGGCATTGGCATTGTTGTTGGCGTTGTCTTCAAACACGCCCATGTTATCCCAAGCCAACAACGTGCTCGAACCTTCCTTGGCTTAGCATTTCTTTGCTTGCTACGTTGTTAGTAACGTTGCCTTCAAACACGCCAGTGAATCCCAAGCCAACAACGTGCTTAAGCTTCTTCCTTGGCCTAGCATTTCTTGCTACGTGCTTGCCAGCGTTGTCCACAAACACGCCCCTCATAACTCCAAGTTAGCAATGTGCTAACTTCATCCTCGTTGTCAAGCTTCCTGGTGTTGTCATTGAACACGCCTTTAGAACTCAATGTTGGCAATATACTCGAGCCTTCAAACTCATCATCCAGGGTTGCCTGGCATTATTGCCAAACACGCCAATGTGACTCCAAGTTGGCAACGTGCTTGAGGCTTGGAAGCACCCTCTAAAGCTTCCTTTAGTTGTTGCCAAACACGTCAATGTAAATTCAAGTTGGCAACGTGCTTGAGGCTTCAAATTCACCTTCCAAGGCTGCTGGCGTTATTGCCAAACACTCAAGTAATAATGCATGTTAGCAACGTGCAAGTCTCTTCCTCCTTGCCAAGCTTGCTATATCCCTAAGCTTTCTTGCTCCATTGCCTTCTTTGCTTCACCTATCATCAACCAAACAATTTGCTTACAAGTTTTGCCATTCCATGCAACAAATTTCAAGAGATTCATTCACACTAATTTATTTGTAAACTTCTTGAATTATTTGCATGAATTATGCCAAATTTCACCTAGTTCTTGGTTCATGAATGCATGGAGAGAAAACTCACACAATTGCTTGTTTATTTTAATAATAATGAATGAAATTAAGCTAAAACTAACTAAACTAACTAGCTAAAATAGCAAATATGCGAATGCATCAAGTAGCTGTGTTCAAGAATCAATATACTGAACTAGGAGAGTTAAAAACACTATCTTAATTCTGAGTTCCTATAGATGCCAATCATTATGAATTTCAAAGGATAAAGTGAGATGCCAAAACTGTTCAGAAGCAAAAAGCTACAAGTCTCGCTCATCTAATTAGAACTAAGCTTCATTGATATTTTGCGATTTATTGTATATTCTCTTCTTTTTATCCTATTTTATTTTCAATTGCTTGGGGACAAGCAACAATTTAAGTTTGGTGTTGTGATGAGCGAATATTTTATACGCTTTTTGGCATTATTTTCATGTAGTTTTTAGTATACTTTAGTTACTTTTTAGTATATTTTTATTAGTTTTTATGCAAAAATCACATTTCTGGACTTTACTATGAGTTTGTGTGTTTTTCTGTGATTTCAGATATTTTCTGGCTAAAATTGAGGGACCTGAGCAAAAATCTGATTCAGAGGCTGAAAAAGGACTGCAGATGTTGTTGAATTCTGACCCTCCTGCACGCTAAATGGATTTTCTAGAGCTACAGAAGCTCAATTGGTGCGCTCTCAATTGCGTTGGAAAGTAGACATCTTGGGCTTTCCAGCAATGTATAAAAGTCCATACTTTTTCCGAGATTTGATAGGGAAAACTGGCGTTTAAACGCCAGCTTTTTACCCTTTTCTGGTGTTAAACGCCAGAACTAGCATAAAAGTTGGAGTTAAACGCCCAAACTGGTACCAAAGCTGGCGTTTAACTCTAGGAATAGCCTATGCACGTGAAAGCTTCAATGCTCAGCCCAAACACACACCAAGTGGGCCCCAGAAGTGGATTTTTGCACTATCTATCTTAATTTACTCATTTTCTGTAAATCTAGGTTACTAGTTTAGTATAAAAACTACTTTTAGAGATTCATTTTGTACCTCATGACATTTTACATATGAATTTGTATCTTCTACGGCATGAGTCTCTAAACCCCATGGTTGGGGGTGAGGAGCTCTGCTGTGTCTCGATGGATTAATGCAATTATTTCTGTTTTCTATTCAATCACGCTTGTTTCTATTCTAAGATATTCATTCGCACTTCAACATGATGAATGTGATGATCCATGACACTCATCACCATTCTCAACTTATAAACGCGTGCCTGACAACCACTTTCGTTCTATCTTAGATTGAGTGTGTATCTCTTGGGTTCCTGGTTCACGAGTTTGATTGCTTCTCCTGACAACAGAGCATTCAAATCCGTGGAACCAGAGTCTTCGTGGTATAAGCTAGAATCAATTGGCAGCACTCTTGAGATCCGGAAAGTCTAAACCTTGTCTGTGGTATTCTAAGTAGGATCTGGGAAGGGGTGACCGTGACGAGCTTCAAACTCACAAATGCCGGGTGCAGTGACAGTGTTCAAAAGGATCAATGGATCCTATTTTAGCAGAGTAAGAACCGACAGATGATTAGCCCTACCAAACCCGTAGTTGGACCATTTTCACTGAGAGGATGGATGGTAGCCATTGACAACGGTGATCCACCAACATACAGCTTGCCATGGAAGGAGCCTTGCGTGTGTGAAGAAGACAACAGTAGAAAAGCAGAGATTCATAAGATAGAGCATCTCCAAAACCTCAACTTGTTCTCCATTACTGCATAACAAGTATTATTTATTTCATGTTCTTTTACTTTTTACAAACAAAACTCTTTTCATTATTAACCTCCTGACTAAGGTTTACAAGATAACCATAGATTGCTTCAACCCGACAATCTCTGTGGGATCGACCCTTACTCACGTAAGGTATTACTTAGACGACCCAGTGCACTTGCTGGTTAGTGGCACCAGAGTTGTGAAACGTGTAAATCACAATTCCGTGCACTAACACCTCTTCATCCTCTCCTTGTATACCTTAGCACTCTCATAAGCCTCTAGCCTAAATTTCTATAATTCATTGAGTTGTACTAGCCTCTTCTCCCCAAATGCTTGAGCATCAAAATTGAGAAATTTAGTGGTCTAAAAGGCTTTGTGCTCTAGATCCACTGGGAGATGACATGCCTTACCATACACCAATTGATAGGGAGATCTTCCGATGGGTGTCTTGAATGCTGTTCTATAGGTCCAGAGTGCATCATCAAACTTTCTTGCCCAATTTTTTTTGGATTCTCCAACATTCTTCTCAAGAATTCTCTTGAGCTCCCTATTTAAAATCTCAGCTTGTCCACTTGTTTGGGGGTGGTATGGTGTGACCACTTTGTGTTTCACTCCATATCTAAGGAGGAGAGCTTCAAGTTGGTTGTTACAAAAATGGCTCCCTCCATCATTGATCAAGACTCTAGGCACACCAAATCTACTGAAAATGTTCTTTCTTAGAAAGTTGAGAACCACCTTGTTATCATTTGTTGGAGAGGGAATTGTCTCCACCCATTTGAAAACATAGTCTACAGCAACTAGAATATAATTGTTTGAGTATGAAGTTAGGAATGTCTCGTTGAAATTAATACTCCATACATCAAACAATTCTGATTCCAGTATGAAATTTTGGGGCATATCATTCTTTTGTGGCAAGCTCCCTACCCTCTGACACTCATCACATCTACTTATAAATTCTCTTGCATCTTTAAAGATGGTTGGCCAAAAGAAGTCACATTGAAGCACCTTTGCAGTAGTTCTCTCTCCCCCAAAATGACCTCCATATTGTGACCCATGAAAATGCCATAATATTTCTTGACCTTCTTTATGTGATATGCACCTTCTTATCATTCCATCAGAGCACCTTTTGATTAGGTAGGGCTCATCCCAGAGAAAGTATTTGGTATCATGAATTAGCTTCCTTCTTTGTTGCTTGTTGAATGAATGAGGTATTGCTCCAGTGGCCTTGAAATTGGCCATGTCAGTGAACCATGGAACTTCTTGAATAATCAATAATTTCTCATTAGGAAAGTATTAGTTTACACAAGGGTTGAATCCTTCAAGGTCTTCACAAGGGATTCTAGAGAGGTGGTCAACAACTTGATTCTCTACCCCTTTCTTATATTTTATCTCTTATGTCAAATTCTTAGAGTAGAAGAACCCACCTAATCAATCTTGGCTTTGAATCCTGTTTGTTTAGCAAGTATTTCAATGCAGCATGGTCAGTGAAAACTATAACTTTAGACCCAATTAAATAAGATCTAAACTTATCAAAAGCAAAAACTATTGCCAACAATTCCTTCTCAATTGTTGTATAGTTCTTTTGGGCTTCATTCAGAACCTTACTAGCATAATAAATTACATGTACAAGCTTGTCTCTTCTTTCTTTTAGTACAGCACCAATGGCGGAATCACTAGCATCACACATTAACTCAAAGGGTAGATTTCAATCCGGTGGTGCTTTAATAGGTGCAGAGGCAAACCTATTCTTAAGGTTCTTGGTGGACGAAATTGTGATTCTTATTCTTAGATCTGATTCATTGTAATTGGATTTTAGAAACTGGCACTGTTTATTTTCTTCACAACTCCGTTCAACTAACCAGCAAGTGTACTGGGTCGTCCAAGTAATATCCTTACGTGAGTAAGGGTCGAATCCACAGAGATTATTGGTATGAAGCAAGCTATGGTCACCTTGCAAATCTCAGTTAGGCAGATTAAAGAGCAATTGTGATTATCATTAGATAAAAAGAAATAATAAAAAGGATAGAATACTTATGTAGATTCATTGGTAGGAATTTCAGATAAGCGGAATGGAGATGCTGTAGAGCTCTCGGACGCCTGCTCTCCTATTCCTTCTACTCAATCCTTCTTACTCCTTTCCATGGCAAGCTTTGTATAGGGGTTCACCATCAACTGTGGCTACTTTCAGTCCTCTCGGGGAAATATCCTATGCGGCTGTCACTCGCACAGCTAACCAGTCTGGAGGCATCACCCATGGTTGATAGCTACATCCCATCCTCGCAGTGAAAGCTAATGCTCACGCACTCTGTCACAGTACGTCCAATCACCGGTTGGTTCCCTCCCCTACTGGAATAGAATCCATTGATTCTTTTGTGTTGTCACTACGCCCAGCAGGTTACAAGTTTGAAGCACGTCACAGTCATTCATTACCGGAATCCTACTCGGACACCACAGACAAGGTAGACTTTCCAGATTCCCAGGATCCTACTCGAAACACCACAGACAAGGTTGGACTTTCCGGATCCTCATAAATGCCGCCATCCATCTAGCTTATACCACGAAGATTCTGTTGGGGAATCTAAGAGATACACATTCAAGCTTCTTTGCATGTAGAACGGAAGTGGTTGTCAATCACACGCGCTCATGAGTGAGAATAATAATGAGGGTTATCTAACTCATCACATTCATCATGTTCTTGGGTACGAATGAATATCTTGGAATAAGAATAAAAGAGGAATTGAATAAAAGAAAGTAGAACTTCATTAATCTTTGAGGTACAGCAGAGCTCCACACCCTTAATCTATGGTGTGCAGAAACTCCACCGTTGAAAATACATAAGCAGAAGGTTCAGGCATGGCCGAATGGCCAGCCCTCTCCATGATCAAGTGACCGAATGAAAAGAAAGTTAAAGTGGTCAAAAGATGTCTAATACAATAGATAAATGTCCTATATATACTAGACTAGCTACTAGGGTTTACATGAGTAAGTAATTGATGCTTAAATTCACTTCCGGGGCCCACTTTGGTGTGTGCTTGGGCTGAGCTTGATCAATCCACGAGCTAAGGCATTTCTTGGCGTTGAACTTTGAGTTATGACGTGTTTTGGGCGTTCAACTCCGGATCATGACGTTTTTCTGGCGTTTAACTCCAGACAGCAGCATGAACTTGGCGTTTAACGCCAAGTTACGTCGTCATTCTTCGAATAAAGTATGGACTATTATATATTGCTGGAAAGCCCTGGATGTCTACTTTCCAACGCCGTTGAGAGCGCGCCATTTGGAGTTCTGTAGCTCCAGAAAATCCATTTTGAGTGCAGGGAGGTCAGAATCCAACAGCATCAACAGTCCTTTTGTCAGCCTTTTTCAGAGTTTTGCTCAAATCCCTCAATTTCAGTCAGAATTTACCTGAAATCACAGAAAAACACACAAACTCATAGTAAAGTCCAGAAATGTGAATTTAACATAAAAACTAATGAAAACATCCCTAAAAGTAGCTTAAACTTACTAAAAACTATATAAAAACAATGCCAAAAAGCGTATAAATTATCCGCTCATCAGTTCTCAAAAGCTAGCATGCATTCTTTATCAAATTTAAAGGGAACTTCAGAGACTAGTAAGTTGCTTAAAGGCTTTGCAATCTTAGAAAAGTCTTTAATGAACCTTCTATAAAATCCAGCATGCCCCAAAAAACTTCTTATTGCCTTGACATTTAGGTAGGGGTAATTTTTTAGTTACCTCCACTTTAGCTCTATCCACCTCTATATCTTTGTTGGAAATTTGGTGGCCAAAAACTATACCCTTAGTGACCATAAAATAGCACTTTTTCTAGTTTAACACTAAACTAGTTTCTTGGCACCTCTTTAGAACTAAGGTAAGATGATGTAGGCAGTTAGAAAATGAACTTCCAAAAACTGAGAAGTCATCTATGAAGACCTCAATGTATTTTTCAATCATGTTAGAAAAAATAGACAACATACACCTTTGGAATGTGGCAGGTGCATTGCACAATCCAAAGAGCATGCGTCTAAAAGCAAAACACCCATATGGACAAGTGAAAGAAGTTTTCTCCTGGTCTTTATGATCCACCACAATTTGGTTGTAGCTTAAATAGCCTCCAAGAAGCAATAATAGGCATATCCTGCTAATCTTTCCAGCATTTGATCCATGAATGAAAGTGGAAAGCGATCCTTCCTGATGGCTTGTTAAGCTTCCTATAGTCTATGCATATGCACCAGCCAGTCACAGTTCTTGTTGGGATCAATTTGTTCTTCTCATTAAGTACCACCGTGACACTGCCTTTTTGGGGAACCACTTGGAACTGGCTCATCCATGAGCTGTCTGAGATAGGATAGATCACCCCTGCTTCCCACAATTTCAGCACCTCTTTTTGCACAACCTCTTTCATTGTAGGATTTAATCTTCTCTGTGGTTGAAATGTGGGCTTTGCATCTTCTTCTAGAAAGATTTTATGCATGCACATTGTTGGATTAGTTTCCTTGAGATCAAAGATAGTCCAACCAATGGCATCATTGTGACTCCTCAAAACTTCAAGCAAATCATTCTCTTCCTCCTTACTTAGTGATGAGCTAATGATTACTGGGTAGGTATCATTATCTCCCAAAAATGCATACTTAAGATTGGAAGGTAATGGCTTGAGATCAAGCTTGGGTGCTTCCTCTTTCTCTTTCTCTTTCTCTAGCACACTCGGAGTGGTTGTGATCTCCTCTAGTTCCACATTACATGCTTCATGAACAACTTCAAAGGCTTCATCAAACTTGTCTTCTCCCAAGATCTCATGCACTAAGGATTCAATGACATCAACCCTCATGCATTCTTTAAGAGGCTCACTTAGATAGTTCATTGCTTTAAAGACATTGAACACCATTTTCTCTTCATGAACTCTGAGAACTAGCTCCCCTTTTTACACATCAATGATGGCTCTGGCGGTGGCTAAGAATGGTTTCCCCAATTTGATTGATGCATTGACATCCTCCTCTATATCTAGCACCACAAAGTTAGCTGGGAAGATAAACTCTCCCACTTTCACTAGCAAATTCTCTACTACTCCATGGGAAAATTTAAAAAATCTATCTGCTAGTTGGAGTACAATCCTAGTGGGTTTGACTACTTCAATCAACATTCTCTTTATCACTGAAAGGGACATTAGGCTGATGCTAGCATCTAGGCCATAAAATGCTCTTTCAATGGTGATATCCCCTATGGTGCAAGGAATTTAAAAACTTCCAGGATCCTTCAACTTTTTAGGGAGATTTTTCTGGATGATAACACTACACTCTTGGGTTAAAATCACTGTCTCCTTGTCCTTCCAACTCCTCTTTTTAGACATGAGTTCCTTCAAGAATTTGGCATATAAAGGCATTCTAACACTTTAGCAAAGGGGATATTAATTTGAAGTTTCTTGAAGATTTCAAGAAATTCAAAAACTGCTTGTCTCTCACATCCTTTTGAAGCCTTTGAGGATAGAAGGCTCTCGGCACATAAGACTTCAAGACTTCTTTCTCCTTAGGTGGTATTGGTTCAGAAACCACTTTCTCCTTTCATTTGCTTACTTCTTTGTTGGCTTCTTCACCTTGTGTTTCTTGGCTTGTAAATGGGCCTTCTACCACCTTCCCACTTCTTCGCATGATGGCTTTACATTCTTTCCGTGGGTTGTTTTTAGTGTCACTCTGAAAGATATTGGTGGGTTTGGCTAGTTGCTTAGAGAGTTGGCCAATTTGCACCTCTAACTTTCTTATTGTGGCACCTTAATTTTGCATGTTGGACCTTGTCTCTTCTCTAAAGTTCTTTGCCTCCTCTTTAGAGCATTTGTATCCTTCATAAGCTTTTCATGGAGAACTTTTAGCCTGAAAAATCTTTGAGTTTCTAAAGAAGATTGTGTAGGTTATGGTGATTGGCCTTCGTTGATTTGGGAGTGGAATTGGTTGTTTTATTATTTCATGTTATTCTGGGATTGGAAGGGCACATTTTATGAGTTTTTGAATTGGTTTTTTGGTTAGTTGGTGGGTGGCTGAAATTGTTTGTGTTGTGGAAGTTGTTGTTGTTGGAATCACTACTACTTTGTCTTTGGTTTTGCTGACCTCCCCACCCAAAATTTGGGTGGTTCCTCCATCCAGGATTGAATGTCTTTGAGTATGGGTCATTTTGTGTTCTGGAAGAGTTTCCCACAAAGTTAGCTTATTCTATTGATGATTGTTCCAGTTCATAGTTTCCTCCAAAATTGGCTCCTTCATTCATGTCACAAAATGATGCTTGAGTATTGATGGCTGAAGCTTGCATTCCCCCCATTTGTTTGGTAAGTGTTGCAAATTACTGTGAGATGAGCTACATTTGTTGTGCCATGAACTTGTTTTATGCCATGATAGCATCTAAAGTATCCAGTTCCATCACTCTCCTCTTCATGTTCATATTCCTTTCTGAAGAGTAGAAGTATTGGTTGTTAGCAACTATGTCAATCAGATCCATTACTTTCTCAGAAGTTTTCATATGAAGTGAACATCCTGCTGAGTTGTCTAGTGAATTCCTAGATTCTTGAGTTATGTCTTCATAGAAGATTTGCAGCTGAACCCAATTCGTGAACATGTTTGGTGGGCATTTCCTCAATAATCCTTTGAATCTTTCCCATGCTTCATATAGTGATTCCCCTCAAGTTACTTGAATGTCTGAACCTCTATTCTGATCTTGATGATCCTTTGAGCGGGGAAGAACTTAGTCAAGAACTTGTTGACTAAATCCTCCCAAGTAACAATACTCTCCTTGGGGAAAGTCTCCAGCCATTTAGATGCTCTGTCTCTAATAAAGAAAGGGAACAAGACCAGTCTATAAGCATCTTGTAAAACCCTATTTGTTTTGACAGTGTCACAAATTCTGAGAAATGTGGACAAATGTTGATTTGGATCTTTGACGAACGGATTCTTGCGTGGTCTAGAATTTTACAAAAAAATGCTCGTTGAAAGTATAGCTTCTAAACCAATGAAGAATCTTTTCGTGCAAAAACTTGTTTGTCACTAAAGCAAACCCAATAAAAATTTATAACCGAAGTATTTAAACCTCGAGTCGTCTCTCAAGGAATTGCAGGGAGGTGTGTTTATTATTGGTTATGAGAAAAGTATCTTTTTTGGTTTTTGAAAGGTTTGAACAAGGAATGTAAATGGTAAAAGAAGTAGACTAATAACTAGAAAAGCTCTTGGCAAGGTATGAGAACTGGATATCCTATCCTAGTTATCCTTATCAATTATGATGAGAATTAGATTTTTCTCCCACTTTGTTAACCTCTAACTATGAAGGTAAGTTAAGTGGATAAATTAATTTGATTCCTCAAGTCCTAGTCTTTCCTTAGGAAGGGCTAGAGTTATTGGAATTCAAATTAATTAGCAAAGAATTTCAATTTTCAATCAACAAAGAGTTTGATAACTCAAGTGTCTCCAATTACTCAACCCAAGCCAAGAATGTAGAATCCTACTCTAACAACCTTCTAAGCATTTTGTCCAGCACTTGACAGGTATAAAATAAAAGCATAGAAAAGCAATATCTTTGCATTAACAATCCATGAAAATAATCCAATTGTAACTCTGAAAAAAATAAATAGGGATTAAAAGAGTAAGGAAACAGAAAATAAACTAGAATGATAAAGTCTTCAATGGGGGTAGTAACTCTGTAATATCCAACTCAAAAGCATAAAACTAGGAATCCTAAATCCTAGAGAGAGGAGAGAGCCTCTCTCTCTAAAAACTACATCTAAAACTAAAATTGTGAATAATGAATATATGCCCTTTTCCCATGATGAATGAATTGATTTATTGATTGATTCCCTCATTTTCCAGCCTCTATTTTGTGTTTTTGGGCTTGGATTTGGGCCGAAAAGGAGTCCAGAAATCACTGGGAACTTTTTCTGCAACTTTCTACACGTGGCGTCTATCACGCGTGCGTGTCATTTGGTGTTTTTTTCTTGTCACGCGTACGCGTCACTGGTGTTTTGCGCTTGGCACGCGTTTGCGTCATCCATGCGTGCGCGTCACTCGTATTCTGCGCTAGGCATGCGTCCGCGTCGTCCATGCGTGCGTGTCGCTACCATTTTCTTCAAAACTTCATTTTCGCACGTTCCTTCCACTTTTGCATGTTTCCTTTCTGTCCTCTAAGCCATTCCTGCCCTATAAAGCTTGAAAATACTTAACACACAGATTACGGCATCGAATGGTGATAAAGGATAATTAAAATTAATAGTTTTAAGGTCCAGGAAACATGTTTTCACATACATCAAAGAATAAGGAAGGAATTGTAAAACCAAGCAATTTATATAAATAAGTGAGCAAAGACTTGATAAAAACCACTCAATTGAGTACAAGAAATATCATAAAATAGTGGTTTATCAACCTCCCCACACTTAAACATTAGCATGTCCTCATGCTTAATCCAAGAGAAACTATAAAGAGTGAAGGTAGAATGGTGGAATCTATGCAAAATGCAATCTATCTAAATGCAAGCTACCTAAATGAATCATGTAATTCTAATTACTATCCACCTATATACTCATATAGCTTACATGTGGTTAAATTGAGTCAAATTTCTCAAGGAAACATATATACACAATCTAAGGCCAAATCATGTTAAAACATATTCACAATTAAGTTGAGTTAATCAAAAGAATTCACAAACTTGCAAGACAAGCAATGATTAAACATGGATATATGGAATTGAGCTATTGAACCCTCACTGGATTTGTGTTTACACTCTAATCACTCAGTGTTTGGGGTTAATCACTCTACACTTCTCTAGTCATGCTTTCTAAAACTTTGTTCTTTATCTAACTAATCAACAAATATTTAATGTATACATGCAAACATCATGAGGTCTTTTCAAGGTTGTAATTGGGCTAAGGTAAAGGTGAGGGCATATATATAAGGCTAAGTGAGCTATAAATTTAATCCTTGATTAGTCTAAGATCTCACCTAACATATACATACTCTATACAATTTTAAAATTATGCCTAGCTACCCAATTTTCCCACTTTTGTATCACATACTCATGCATCAACTTTTTTTTTAATTTTATCACATGTGCATTGATCTTTCACTAAATTTAATATTGGGGTAATTTTGTCCCCTTATTTATTTATTTAATCATAGGGATTTTTTTAATCTGAAAAATAAACACAGCATATCAATGCACATGGTATTTTAATTATTTTGGCCTTACATGAGCATGCACCCAAATTTCAAATAATTTATCAATTTAATACTTTCCTATCAACCCAATTTCCCACGGTTCCCCACATTTAATTGATACACAATCTCTATCTTAAGCTAACCAAAGATTCAATTATTTGGGATAATTAATTTGTTTTTCTGCTTAAGACTAGTGATGTGGTAAAATTCCAAAAAAATGGGGATAAAAAGGCTCAAGGTGGCTAACAAGGGTGATTTAAAAGGGTAGGCTTTTTGGGATAAGTGAGCAAAAACAAATAATGGTCTCAATCATATGCAAGCATATAAATACATTGAATATTGGACATATAGAATGAAACAAAGCAGAGATTGCAAGCATAGAGAAAGAAACACACAGGAATGAAAACTATGGTTAGATAATGTAACCATGCAATTAAGCTCAAAAACTCACGGGTTGTGTGTTCTTTGACTCAAAAACCATATATCAGTTATGTATATCATGCAAGTAGAAATCCAGAGTTTCCATTCAACTCAATGTGAATCTTTGAATGGCTCATATAGAAATAAGTATATTCTTTGAAAAATGTTGTCAATTTACCAACATTTATTGATATATATATATATAGTGGGTAGATTGTTTTGATTTTGAAAAACTAAAATTTCTAGTTTACTCTTTTATTTTCAATTAAACCAAATTATCATATGCTAAAAGGGTAAACTAAACTAAATAATCTATATTTTTCTATATCACAACTAAATATGCAAAGAGTGCAAATCAAACTAAATATCTAAGATATATACAGCCCAAAATGCAAAATGTAATAAAGTATAAATAATCAAAAGTACAGTAAAAGAAAATGTGCAAGTACTGAAAGACAAATAAGATAAAATAAAATAAAATACGGAAAGAGAAATAAAATAGGATAAAGAGTCTGAAAGTAGTTCACCAAAATAAAGTTCGCCAGAGATGGCGACCTCCCCACACTTATATAATAGCATCGTCCTCGATGCTCAGTCAAGTTGGGTGTGAAGAAGCGTCATCTCCGGAAAGGTGTGTTGCTGGCGCTGTAGAGTGTGTGGGTGCCAGGGGGTCTGCCTGCTGAAGCGGAGGCTTTGTCTATATAGGGGCCTGTGGATCTATCGGCTAAATCTTCTGGGCCCCCTCATGCTGGGACGCAGCCTGCTCGGGTCCTGCCAGCTCAATCTCTGCTCATGCATCCTCCTCATGCTCATCCGCCTCCTCCTCAGATGGTTCCGATGGTGTGTCAGGCTCAGAGGGGATGTCAGTGTGGCCCAACCGGATCATCAACTTCAAATGCTCAAAGCGTCGCTTGCTGCGATGCTCAGACCGCTCATATCGCCGCCGGTTGTGGCGCTCCATCTGATCTAGCCGCTCGAAGAGTCGGTGTACAAGGTGGTAAATGGGCTGGGAGGCGGAAGATAGTGCTGTGGGTGTGGGTGGTGCAACAAAAGCTGAAGGGGCAGCAGAAGATGTGGCGGCGTCAGCGGAGGTAGTAAGAGAAGGCGGTCTGTAGCCTAGAGCCACGAACTTCCTGCCATGTGGGATGATCTTCTTGCAGTCGGCGGCTGGTGGCTTCTCATTCGCAAGCTCCCAGGGTACCTCAACTCGGCGGCCCAACTGAGAAATCAGATAGGAGAAGGGCAGAGTGCCTTAGACATGAACCCTGGCCATGTAGTATCGGATAAATCGGGGAAGGTACAGGTCATTGCCTTCCATGACACACCAGATGAGAGTGATCATGGCAACCGGCACCTCAGTCTCGTGAGTGCTCGGCATAACATAGTTGTTCAGAATTCGTTGCCATAGTTGAGCCTCATCATTAAGATAAATGATCTTGATGCCTTTTGGAGTTATTGTTGACTTGCCCATCACCCAGGGAACAGCAGGATCAAAAGCTATGGTGTGCTTCACTGCCTCCCAATCAAAGCTCATAGACCTCATGGAATCCTCAACCGTCTGATAACCATCTGGCTCATTGGATTTAGGCTGGAATTGGAGGATATCCTCAATGGCCTCCTCAGTAACTAAAATTTGTTTGCCTCTGAGCTGCACTGCATCCAGGGTCGTCTTGTAATAGTTGCAATAGAATTCCTGGACCAAGGATGTATTAACTTCAGTCAAGTTCCTTTCCAAAAAGAACCAGCCGCATTGTTTGATTTGTTCTATGGTGTACTGTTGTAATTCAGCTGGAATTCGGAGAGTCTTTTCTAGATATAGGTTCCTTGCAGTTGCAAAGACCGGATACTTCTGTTCACAGTATCGGTTTGCAAACTTGACTTGGTCTGTTGCAGGTACTAATTGATCTGCTTTTTCCTACGAAGTAAAGTTCTTCTCCTGCCAGGAATCATCATGATGTAAATCTAGGAGAGCCATAGAGGACTCTCCCTTTTTTCTTTTGCCCGTGCCTGTTTTAGCTTTTTCTTTCCCTTTAGGGTCAGACATCCTAAAAAATAGAAAAATTCAAGGTATAATTGATCAACTTAAAGCAGAAAAATAGGAAGGCAAATAGGATTCAAGCAATATAAGCATGAAGTGGATCAAAAAGATATAGAATGTTGGACTGAATGCAAGAGAAGATTCACAGAAGTCAATTTAAAATTACAATGCAAAAACTATGAGATGCATAATGCTTGTTTGTCAGGAAATAATAAATAACATGCCTTGAAAGGGGTTAAAAGTCAGTTAGGTTAAACTAAGAAGGAAGTTAGAAGGTCAATGAAGTTAAAAGTTAATAAGGGAAGTTAAGGTTAGTGGCATGGTACTGTTGTTCCAAGCAAACAGAAATGCACAAACTTGAAGAACAAACGACTCACATTCAAGCAGGTAATGCGGATTATTGATGATAAACATGAAAATAAAAGAAGCATAAAAAAGGATTATAAATCAACAATAATGTAATTAAAGTTGGGAGGGAACCAAAAGAAATAGTGAATGCTAGCCCAGCATGTCATGAGGTGACTTTGGTTTAAACCAATTAAAGCATAACGGAAAGGTACCAAAGGTAAGTCATGCATGGCAATTAAGTAAAACCTTTTCTGAGAAAAATTGGGCAGCATTCCGGTAGTAAAAGGAACGTTCCCGGAAAAGCAAACAGTATAATAATGCAAGTGGCAGCAATTGTCAAACAGAATTAGCTGTTTATAGGAATCGCAAAACAAGTTATATCAAACCAGCAAGTAAAACGATATTGAGCAGAATTTCCAATCAAGATAAATTCAAGGCAGTGATGTGCAAGCAGCATGTGGTATGAATGCATAGCAACAAATGCAATCAGAAGGAAAGAATGTAGCTTATATGGATTGATGGTATGAAGCAGAATAGCATCAACTAGGATTGGAACAACATAGCATCAATATCAGCAGCCAAGCAAATTGAAAATCAGAAAATGCAAACAGCAGGAACAGAGCACTTATCAGACCTAAATCTACTAACCACATCCTAGCTACCTAACCACCTAAAATCCACTACGAATATGCATATCTAACTAATTGAACAGAATTAAAACATGCAAACTAATTAACTTGAACAGAAAAGAATTGGAGTACAGTGAAACCTGGTGTACGCAGTGAAAGAAATTGAACGAAGAGAGAGGGTGGTGGTACGGTGGCGCTGGTGGGTGGCACCGTGACGCTGGGATGATCGCGGTGGCTGATGACATGTCATCATATACCCATTTTCTATGCTTTTTCATACAAGAAATTGATGATTTGTGCTTAAATATTGAATGCTTTTTGTACTTAAATGATATATTTTCTTGATACTTTAATTTTATAAATCTTGTAGGAAATAAGAAGAAAAAGAAGCAAAGAAGCACAAAAAAAGGAGAAAAAAAGGGCTTTGGGGTACACTTTGAAGTTGGGGTACACTTTGGAGCCTTAGGCCACGCTTTTAAAAGCGTGGCCCATGACCAAATCAAGGAAGAAAACAACCAGCACGCACACTGCCCTGCCCTTGCCAAGGGCAGGGCAGAATCATAATGAAGCAAAGTGAGGATGAAGCAAATTTTGGCTAAGTTAAAATCTGGGCGCTCACAGCATGACCATGCCTACTTCAAAGGGCTATAACTTGAGCTACAGACGTCCGATTGATGTGCTTCCTGTTGCGTTGGAAAGCTGACATTCAGAGCTTTCCAACGATATATAGAAATCTATATTTGGCGTCCAATTGAGGCAGGAACGAAAGGCATCTTTAAGAGCCAAAAATAAGCAAAAATAAACCAAGGAAAAGGAGTAGCGTGTGCATCCACCAAGTTTCGAACTTGGAACTTCATCTTTTGGAAACACTGCCCTGCCCTCCGCGAGGACAGGGCAGCATTTTGTGATGCACACACACGCACCAGATTGGCGCACCAAGGAAGGCTTCGGCAGCACCAGCAGCACGCACAAGCACCAAATTGGCGCACCAGATTTTTCTGCCCTGCCCTCCGCAAGGGCAGGGCAGCATCTTCACACTCCAAGCCCACACCACGCTCGCACCAAGGACGCACGCACCAAATCCTGCCCTGCCCTCCACAAGGGCAGGGCAGCCTCCTGGAAGCAAATTGGAAGCAAACACTCATGGGCCAAAAATCCAACCAAAATTCCATTTAAATTCAATTCCTCTCCAAATTGAATCAAGGCCAACCAAACCCATTTCTCCTCAAATCCAAAGCAAGCAAAGCCCACATCATCACTCAAAGGCACATGGATCAATTAAATTAGGATTTTCATTTTTGTAATTTGTTTTAATTTCATTTTCATTTTATTTTGTAAAGCCTATATAAGGCATCATTTCCATCTTTGTAAGGAGGCCGGCTCCATTAGGAATAGATAGCTCTCTCTTTAGTCTTTCTCTTGTTTTGAAATTTTGGATTGAGGTTGGAGGAATTCTGTTCCAATCTTTGATCTGAAATTCATTTGTGTTCTTCTGCATAATTGAGGAAATTGAGAAATTGGATCTGAAGTTTCTTTCACTGCTTTCACCTTTACTTCTTCTGCAATTGTTCTTGTTGGATCAAGGAAGGATTTGAGATCTAGACTTGTTATCTAGTCTCCTCCAATCCTGAGATCTTCAATCACTTTTAATTTGCTGCAACTTAAGCATTGCCTTTCTGTTCTAAATTCTTCAAGGCATTTTACTCTTCTGTTTGAGATTTACTTCACTGCAATTCAATTTTCTCTTTTATGTTTAATGCAATTTACCTTTGCTGGTTTAATTTCTGTAATCCCACATCCCTGACCCATTTAAGATTCAAGCAATTTACATTTCTTGTCATTTAAGATTTTGCCAATTTACTTTTCTTGCTCTTTAAGTTTCAATGCAATTTACTTTCTGCACTTTATAATTCCTGCAAATTTACTTTCTGTTGGCTACAATTCCACATAATTCACTAAATGTTAGCTTGACTAAACTAATCACCCACTAAAATTGCTTGATTCATCAATCCCTGTGGGATCGACCTCACTCTATGTGAGTTATTACTACTTGATGCGACCCGGTATACTTGCCGGTTGGATTTGTGTGTTGGAAATTCATTTTTCCACAAAAACACCATCAGTGGCAGTGGGTAATGGTGGCGGCAGGGGTCATCGACGGTGGCAGCACGGCGGGCTGGGTTGGCGACGGGGCAGGGGGCAATGGGGGTGCGAGAGGGGGAAGGAAAAGGAGAAGAGGAGAAGAAGGAGGGGTAAGGGCGGGGCGGCCAAGTGGCGGCGACGGCAGCGCTGTGGTGGTAGCGATGGTGGGCTTGTGGTGGCTATGGAGGTATGGAGGGAGAGAGGGTGGAGATAGAACGTTAAGAGGAAGGGGGAGGAAAAATGGGCACGCAAAGATTGGGGTTTTCGCGTCAGGGGTGTTAGTGAATTTAAATCCACGCAGACGGGTGGGTTACGCGAGAGCGTGGATGAGGCAAAAGTGCAACGACGCGAAAGCGTCATTGACACGACTGTGTGGGTAGGGATGGGTGAAGATGACACGCCCGCGTGAAGTACACGATTGCGTCGACCAGAATTGTGCTAAACGCACGAATCTAGCGCCGTTTTGGCACAACTCTCTGTTTGATTTGAGGGAACAAATAGTTTTAGGCGATGCGTGCGCATCGCCCATGCTCTCGCGTGATGTGCCAAAATGTAAGCGACGTGGAAGCGTCATGGACGCGCACGCGTGGCCCAATTTGTGCTGACCGCACCCCAGCCGCACGGTTCCAGCCTAACTTTCTGTTCGTTGGATGGAAACGCCGATTTGGAATCGACGCCCACGCGTGGCCTATGCGCACGCATGGTGTGTGTTTTTTTTTATATATGCATAATGCAAAATGAAGATGCTGATGCAGATGTTGTGAATGGTACTAGGGAAAATAAAATTAAACTAAAAACAAACAAAACAAAAGAAAATTAATATTGAAAAAGAACGATCATACCATGGTGGGTTGTCTCCCACCTAGCACTTTTAGTTAAAGTTCTTAAGTTGGACATTTGGTGAGCTCCTTGTCATGGTGGCTTGTGCTTGAACTCGTCTTGAAACTTCCACCAATACTTGAACTTCCAATAAGCTCTATCAACACCAGGTAAATTCCTCAAGCTTTGATGGAGTGCTACACAAGCTTTGAGCTTCCAAAACTAATCATCATATATTCCAGATCCCAAATCTTGATTCTACACCCATCTTCAAGTTGATCATCATGATTCCATCCGGGTGGTAAGCAATCCAAATTCTTACTAAAGCATCCAAATAGCTTCCTATACCCATCTATTCGAGCTCTACACCAATCCTTACACTTCAATTTGGAGCATGCAACCATATTGAACCTTGCAGGACAACTCTTACCATGAACCATCTTCCCCTTACTCTTAATGCCACAAAGACCTCTAAGTTGACCATCCTCTCCAGTAGCCCATATTCAAGTGGGAAAGTAAAGGTCAAGAATAATAATTTTACCCACTTGAATGTTGCGTTGGACGGTAATGGCTTTGGGGGAGGTGTTTCTAATGATCTTGCAAGCTCCACTCCCTTGTGCTCTTCTTTGAATTCTTCCATCTCCTTATAAGCTTCTTCAATTTCAACCTCTTCCTCTTGGTAGCTTTCTTCCAATTCAATCTCCTCTTCACTGCTTTCCAAAGGCATGGGAGGTTGTGCTTCTTCTTCTTTAATCTCCATGTCAAGTCCAATGGGAGAGGATTCAATTATAGATAAAGATTCATCAATGATTGAGTCCATCTCTTGATCAGCCACTTCAAAGTCTTCAACCAGGCTATGCCTTGGAGGTTGTACACCCTCCTCAACATCAATTTCAAACGTTTTTGAAGGAGGCTCTATAACTTGACTTTCCCATGGAGGTTCAGCATCTCCTAAGTCTTCAACCACTTCTTCCTCTTCAATAATTATGGCTTCCTCCAGTTGTTTTAGCATAAAATTATACTCCTCCTTGATGATTTTCTTTCTATGACAACTCCCTTCAACTACTCCTTCATCTTCAAGGATCTCTCCTACCTCCATATTTTGGGCTTCCTCTTGCTCCTCTAGAAATAAGGCCACGTGTGACCGATCCATTGCGTCTCTAAGACGATCCCTTCTCTCTTGTTCCATGTCAGTAGTATCATTGGGATCAGGTTGCTCTTGGATTGATGGATGTGGGTGCTCTTCCATGGAGGGTGGTGATGAATGGACAGATCATTTTGTGGTTGAAATAGAAGTGCACTAAAGCTTGAGGGTTGAATATTGGAGGTAGAGGGGTGGTCATGCGGGATATAAGATTTTGGAGTTTAGAGGTGAGACCAGTGATAGAGGCAAGTGTGGTATGAAGCTCTGTTTGCCCTCAGTGAATAGCACCAAGGGTGTTGTCATCCAGTGGAGGTTAGGATGGATAGGAGGGCTAGAGTTATTGAAATTCAAATTAATTAGCAAAGAATTCCAATTTTCAATCAACAAAGAGTTTGATAACTCAAGCGTCTCCAATTACTCAACCCAAGCTAAGAATGTAGAATCCTACTCTAACAACCTTCTAAGCATTTTGTCCAGCACTTGACAGGTATAAAATAAAAGCATAGAAAAGCAATATCTTTGCATTAACAATCCATGAAAATAATCCAATTGTAACTCTGAACAAAATAAATAGGGATTAAAAGAGTAAGGAAACAGAAAACAAACTAGAATGATAAAGTCTTCAATAGGGATAGTAACTCTGTAATATCCAACTCAAAAGCATAAAACTAGGAATCCTAAATCCTAGAGAGAGGAGAGAGCCTCTCTCTCTCTAAAAACTATATATAAAACTAAAATTGTGAATAATGAATGTATCCCCTTTTCCCTTGATGAATGAATTGATTTATTGATTGATTCCCTCATTCTCCAGCCTCTATTATGTGATTCTGGGCTTGGATTTGGGCCGAAAAGGAGTCCAGAAATCACTGGGAACATTTTCTGCAACTTTCTGCACGTAGCGTCTATCACGCGTGCGCATGGGTCACGCTTGCACGTCATTTGGCATTTTTTCTTGTCACGCGTACGCGTCAGTCACGCATACGCATCGCTGGTGTTTTGCGCTTGGCATGCGTTTGCGTCGTCCATGCGTGCGCGTCGCTTGTATTCTGCGCCAGGCACGCGTGCGCGTCGTTCATGCGTGCGTGTCGCTGCCATTTTCTTCAAAACTTCATTTTCGCGGGTTCCTTCCACTTTTGCATGTTTTCTTTCTGTCCTCTAAGCCATTCCTGCCCTATAAATCCTGAAAATACTTAACTCATGGATTACGGCATCGAATGGTGATAAAGGATAATTAAAATTAATAGTTTTAAGGTCTAGGAAACATATTTTCACATACATCAAAGAATAAGGAAGGAATTGTAAGATCAAGCAATTTATATGAATAAGTGAGCAAAGACTTGATAAAAACTACTCAATTGTGTACAAGAAATATCATAAAATAGTGGTTTATCAATCTTCTTGAGCACTACCTCTGAATTGACAGTTTTGCTGGACTAAGGTGACAAGTTGGGGCTTGAGCTCAAAATTATTGACATGTATATTGGGAGTCAGAATGCTACTCCCACAATTACCAGGATTAAGATTGGTGTATGAACCCAATGTCCTCCTAATAGGTGGAGCATTAGCATTATTATTGCCCACTTCAACATTGTGATCATGATTAAATTCCTCAGCCATGTTGTGTTATGAATCCTTTTTCTCAAATCCCTCAAGAACTTTTTTACCCCTTACTTTTTCTTCTTAATTTTCGAAGAGTTCTGTCTATGTCTGGATTGTAAGATGTTGATTCACCTCTACAACCACCTCGCATATACATAAACAACCAAAAGAACAGAGTAGAAAACGTCACTCTATCATAGAGTTTAGTTAGAGTTAAGTGATGCAATATATCAAACAATTAATACGCTAAGATTAAAATGAACAGGTAAATGAACAGGTAAATGCAATATATATATATATATATAATGAATAGGTAAATGACATCAACTGTAAAAGTAAAATAAGTAAACAAAGAGTAAGCTGAATAACAAAATAAAAGAAAACATTTAATATAGATAGCCAATTAACTTAGTCATTGTTAATCTTAATCAATCCTCGGCAACGACGCTAAAAACTTGATACAGAATCGATAAACAGTATCCACCAACAAGTGCACCGAGTCGTATCAAGTAATAACTCACTATGAGTGAGGTCAATCCCACGAGGATTGATATATCAAGCAACTTTAATCAACCCTCTATTCTTGTTAAACAATTAATTTGATGAAGTTTGATCCAATTTTAGATAACTTGGCAATGAAGTAATTGACTAAAATTAAAGAGTAGGAACATAAATGACTGAGAATTTAAAATGCAATAAAGCAAATATGGAAAAATAAATGGCAAGAAAAATAAATTGCTAGAATAAAATGAGCAGAATCTTAAATTGCAAGAAAATTAGAGCTAGAAAGTAATAAACAAGGAATTGCCAACATTTAATTGAAGAGCAAGTGAAGCAAACTGGAATTAAAGAACTAGAAGTAATTGAATTAAAGACTTGTAAAAGAAGGAGAATGGAAACATGTAAGGAAGTGTTATGCATTTAAATCATTAGGGATTGGAGATGTCAAATCTTCCTGAATTAATGAACTTCTCTTTCCTCTTATTCATGCAATGTTAAATCTCTGGCGGATCATAAGTAACTGAATTCCAATTCCTTGGTAATTCAATTTCTCTAAACTTGATCAAATGCCAATTCCTTGATCCAATGCTCATGAAAAGAGGGTTCTATAGAAGGTTTAAACAATATATCTGCTGAGCTACCTTGATCTATGAGGGTTCTATGGAGGTTTGTGTTGGCGAGAATAATTGTGATTACCATAGGATCATCATGACCAGGTGTTACCCCTTGAGCATCTTCTTTAGTGAATGAGATGGTGGGCAGGTCGGGAGATCTGCAATCTTCCCCTACTTGGTACACCTCCATAAGATGCTTTTTCATGATGATTTTGATATTCCTCCTCCAACAAATTTCCCCATTAATCATGTGTATGTGCCACTCGGCAGTTTGAGGGAAACGTTCTTATTGTCCTCCTTCTTCCTTTCTTTTCCTCTTTCTTTAGTCATTCGATCTATCTACCAAGTACCTATCCAGTCGTCCTTCTCTGACCAACTTCTCTATGACATTCTTTAAATCATAGCAGTCATTTTTAGAATGCCTACCGAGTTTGTGATACTCACAGTACTCTATCTGACTTTCTGCCTTTTTGTGTTTAATTGGACTAGGAAGTGGAAGCTTCTCGGTATGACATATCTCTCTGTAAACATCTACAAGAGAGACTCAGAGGGGAGTATAGTTATGATACATGCGTGGTTTCTCTGAGTTGTACTCTTCTTTCTTCTTAGCTTCTTTCTCTTTTTCCCGAAGTGGATAGGGCATGCTGGATCTTGGGTGCAACTCTCTTAGTCGGGAATTCTCCTCCATGTTGATATACTTCTCTGTCCGCTCTTGCACTTCGTACAAGGAAGCCGGGTGTCACTTGGATATGGATTGAGAGAATGACCCTTCTTTGAGGCCCTTAACTAATCCCATATGATTGCTTCAGTGGGTAGGTTTTATATCTCCAAGCATGCCTTATTGAGTCTTTCCATATAATCTCGGAGTGTCTCTCCGACCTCCTGTTTGACTTCTAGCAAGCTCGGTGCATGTTTCACTTTATCCTTCTGAATTGAGAATCTTATGAGAAACTTCCTTGCCTGGTCATCAAAGTAAGTTACCAACCTGGGCGGTAAGTTATCAAACCATTTTTCATCGCAGCTTTGGTTATAGTCGTTGGGAATGCTTTACAACGAGTAGCATTGGAGGCGTCGGCTAGGTACATCTGACTTTTGAAGTTGCTGATATAATGCCTCGGGTCAATTATTTCGTCGTAGAGATCCATATCAAGGATTTTGAAATTTCTTGGAACTTTGGCCAGCATGATCTCTTCTACGAACGGGTCTTCTCCTCGTAGAGGGCTTTCTTCTCGATCTGCTCGATTACTCCTTCTTCGGAGGTCAGCTTCCAATCTTAAGAGCTTTTCTTCTAGCTCTTTTTGCTGTCATACATCCCTTTGCAGTTCTCGTTCTGCTTTCCATTGTCATTCAGCTTTTTGTTCAACCTACTCTAGTTGTCCACGATGACCATGGACTAAACCTAGTATCTCCGTTAGATGGGGAGGTTCTTCATCTTCCAACAAATGGACCTCTGACTGGATCCGCCTTGGTTGGGGATTTCCGAAAGTCCCTTTTCCGTGGGGAATGTGAGTTCCTTCTTGGGGATGAGGTATTGAAAGTGTCAGATCATCACGGTGGGGCTCCAGCTCTGATTCAGATGCCGTGTGACTGTCTTCATAGCAATTGTCTTCCATTGTCAAGGGTTGAATTCCAGGTTCTCTGGCAACGGCGCCAATATTTCGAGGGTTACCTGAAACGTTGACTTGGCCTGAGCGTGAGGCCCAGACTCCTACTAAGGTAGCGTCTGACTGAGGAGGTGGAAAATGGTACCTGCAAGAGACTTTTATGCTTAAGTCAGCAAGAGCTCGGTTCCATAGTTATTAGAACCGAACCAGACCGGCCAGTTTGATCGGAAAACCGGTGAACCAAATCCAATACCGATTTAGTCTGACGTTTAGACCGCACAAAGTTAAGAACCGAATAAACCGGTCAAACCCGGAGTAAACTGATGAAAATCGGTCAAACTCGCTGAAGACCGGTCTGACCGGACCGCTTGAAATTGAAATTTCAAGAAATGTGTGAGGTGGGGTTTGACCCTGTCTCCATGGAAAAAGAGCTTCCTTTACAACCACTGAACTAGCATGCACCTTATTAATATATATACAAATTATAATACATATAGGTATCTTTCATCAAATAGTTTACTTCGTTTAATTTATTTTAATTTTAGTTATAAACTCACTCATTTTTAAATTAATTATATTTTTATTTCACAATAATTATAAATTCACTTATTTTTTTTCTTTTCATAATAATATATTATTTATTAATATTATTTTTTAATAAATACTTGTAATATATAATAGTATAATAGATATAAACTAACTAATAAATTATTAAAATTTTAAAATAATAGTTATTTTAATATAAAAACAAAATAAAAATATTTATGATGGAATAAAATTAACAAAATACTTATTGTTCATGTTTTATATTATTTTAGAATAGCTAGATATTCATAAAATATTAGTGAAAATATGTATTTTAAATTTTAATTTTAAATGTTTTACTATTTTTTATTTATATAGTACCGGGTCAATCGGTTCTACCAGTGACCCACCGGTTGAACCAATAATCCAGTGACCTAGTAGTCTGGCCGGTTCGATCACCGGTTCAGTTCTGATAACTATGCTCGGTTCTATTAAGGACAGGTCGTATTGATGACCAAGAAAACTCTGGAGAAGAAGCAAGCTTTAACGCTCCCCAAGACAACAGAGCCATCATTGTGGGGAAGGTCCAAAGCATTCAATGCAAAGCGGCCTTTCATTCCCTTGTTTCGTCGTGGTACCCCCCCCCCCCCCAGCACCACCCAGCGAAGGGGGACCAGAAAATGCCTTAAGCAGGATTTTAGTAGTATAGAACGTGAATACACTTAAAAGGTGTTAGTGTATTTATAGTAGAATTTTTTAACCAACTTTTTTGAAGTAGTTCCACCTTTATTGATGGGTAACCGTTCCCTTAATCTTGGGAGTTTGTTAGGGTCTATCTTTCAAAGAAGATAGAGATAGTCGGAGAGATTCGGGGAGGCAGTTACTTATTTAGATAAGTATAAGCCGATCTCTTTCATCATGTCCGACCTCTTTATAGAAGTCGGGTATGCGGTAGAGGCCACCCTCATAGATGGGCCTTTCATCCTTATTGGGTCTGGCTTTTAATGTCTTGGGACAGGATATGAGTAATACTTATACATATTTTTCTTTTAATATTAATACAATTTATTTTTATATTTAAAAATATTAGTATTAAATATTTTTCATTTTAAAATCACCTTATTTTTTAAAACACCATGACCATTTTTTTTAACAAAATAAAAAAAATAATTTGTTATGGAAATAATTTGTTAGTCTGACACACCAATACATCATAATGGAATGCCTCTACAACACGTAATCTGCTACAACTTCTAGTAGATTACGTTATCCACTATTTCTTGATAAACCCGCTAGACTCTCAGCAGTTTATGCATGGTCCAAGTTCTTCAAAAATCGCGATATTCTCTAACTGTTTATGTATGGCACATTTTTAACGTAATATATGTTACTCTATAATAGATTACGTGCAATTTATAAACTATTATATTCTGTAATGATTTATATAAAAATAAAACAGAACAAAGATGTAACAAGTTTTAAAAATGTTATATTTGCATAAATTTAAACTTCAATTGATTTATTTATGTAATTTGCTCAAAAATATATGTTAAATAATTGTTTCTTTTACTTATTCATTATTTAGAAGGGATACATTAGGAAGAATAAACAAAAACTAAATGAGAGAGGTGTGACAATATCAATTAAAATCCATTCTTGTTCTGTATATTTATTTGTTTTGGAGTATTCAAAGAGATGTTATATTTATATTAGATGGATTTTAATATAATTATGTTATAATAATTATCATGATTATATAATTATTATTAAAATTAAAGTCATATTTTTTTATTTTAGTGATATTTTTTAAATAACACTTTTTAAAAAACGTCATTTAACAATAAAAAAATATTATTTTAATTTTAACAATACTTTTTGACACATCGTAATTATTATAATCACTCTAGCTAATATAATTTTATTAGAATGACTGAATGAGCCTCTGTATTATTCTTTTAGAAAAAAAGTTTATACAAAATCAATACGTGCTTTTATCTAGAAGAGAAGATGCACTAATACGTGAAAAAAATATGATTTACATTTTTTAAAAAAACAAAATAAAACCTAAAAGAATTTTTAATTTACAATTCAATTACTAACTGCAATACTGCATTGAAGGCACATAAACTACTTACAAGCAGTGAATACATGTTCATGTGAGCGCCCACCGTATCTTAATTGCTTCGACTAAAGAGAGCACAAATTAAATGATCCCTGGAGAGGAAGAGTTTCTAGAAGAAAAGGAACATATAGTTTGACATACTACAAAGTATCTGCTATATACTATGCAACTAAGACAACAGTTGGTGTGAACAGGATCGAAATTCGATCATCTACCACTAAGATTGTTAACTTGGGAAAACATTGTCCCAGAATAATCTTCAGTAGCCGGTACTTGGGTTGATCCATTATTGTTATTTACTTCTTGATGAGGAAGTTCACTAGCGGCATTATTATCATCAACCGAGGCGGGGTTGGAAATGGAAGTATGATTAGGTAGAGTAGGAGGGGTAGGAACAGAAGCAGAGGAGTTGCTGAGGTCTTCAACCTTTCCTTGCGTGAAAGCATCTTGAAGCTGCAATGCATACTCCAAATTCCACAACACATCGCCCATTGTAGGCCTATCAACACCATGATCAGCCAAGCACTTCTCAGCAGCCTCTGCAAATTTCTTCATGGATTCAGCGTTCAAAGAACCAATAAGATGAGGATCCACAATTTTCTCAAGCATCCCCTTTCTCTTCCACTGCATTGCCCAATCAGCCAAGTTTACTTGTTCTCTAGGCAACTGAGGATTAATGGCGGCCCTCGCGCATAACGCCTCAAGCAACACCACCCCAAATGAATACACATCGGATTTTTCAGTCAATTGTTGCCTCCTGAAATACTCAGGATCAAGATATCCAAAGCTACCCTTGACGGCAGTGCTAACATGGCCTTGGCCCATAGGAGCATCTTTGGAGAGGCCGAAATCGGAAACCTTGGCCGTGAAATTCTCATCAAGGAGAATGTTGGTGGTCTTAACATCACGGTGGATGATACCTTGTGTTGTGCCTGTGTGGAGGTAGTGAAGGCCGCGGGCCGCTCCGATGCAGATCTCTAATCTCTGCTTCCAAGAAAGAGGAGGCAAATTCTTCCCATAAAGATGCTCCCTGAAATGTCCATTAGGCATGTATTCATAAACAAGAATCATCTCATTGTTTTCATCGCAGTATCCAATCAACGAAACCAAATGTCTATGTCTTAGCTTAGACAGCATTTGAATTTCAGTTTGGAATTCGTTGATGCCTTGTTCTGATTGTGGATTCCCTCTCTTAACAGCAACTTTAGTCCCTTCATCAATCACACCTAAATACACATTACCAAATCCTCCGACACCTATAATATTATTGGAGTCAAAGCTCTTGGTAGCATCTTGCAACTCTGCAAACGAGAAAAACCTGCCTAGTCCCATGGTTGAGGAGTAGAAATTGCTCTTGTTAGACCCCAATGAGTTCTTGCTACTTAAGAAGCTTGCGTCACCAGCATGCAAAGGGAGCAACCATGAAGAGAAACTATTCCTTTTTTGCCAATCCGGCGGCCTCTTTTGCCACTTCATCACCATCGCACCAAGACCTACAAAGGCTCCAAACATCATTGCAAAACCAACCGCTGCCACCGCACCGCGGTTTGAACCACCGGCTTTTCTTCCATCAACACCAAATTCACCATCCAAACTGTCCACGGAATTGCTTATCTTCAAGACCTCAATTCCATTCATAATTGCATTGCCATTCCCACCCTCAGCATTTGCAGGACCAACCTGAACCATTAGCCCCTCAGACATCAAAGAAGCATTAACCACAATGTCTTTGTAATAAGGTGTTGCCAAAGCTCCAGTAATAGCTGACAAATCCAAATTGGGAACTGCCATTTTTCCATTGACATATACATTAAAATAGAGTTCATTTAGCCCTTTGCTCACGATATCACAGAAATGCAGTCTTACAAGGTAATCAAAAGCGGTGTCCACATCAAATTTCCACGAGACATTGAAATTAGGCTCGTTAACACCAGCATCACCCATCTCCATGGCAGAAGCATAAACTGTTTGCGGTGCGATGAGAGGAGAAATGGTTGGTGTATTGGAAGGGAACTTAATGGCAGTGGTAGCCACAGAAACACTCTTTGCCGAATTCTTGTTTGTGAGGTAAGGTGCATCAAAATCAGATACCCATGTTCTTCCCAGTGTGTCATTTGATGAAGTTATTAAAGGACCACCATTGTTGATGCGATGAGCCGTTTGGAAAGCGTAGTTGCTCAAGCCCGAAAAGTCTCCAACGGGAAAAAGCGATGTGGCGGTGTCGAATATGAGGTTATCAGGAGCTGAAACAAGCTCAATGGCATTGATAAATGCTGCGGAGTCCTTGGTTGGAATGAAGAATATGGACAAGTGAGGCTCTGTGGCATTGATGAGGAACTCCTTGACAATGGTGGTGTCATTGTTGACGTTGAAGCTATGAAGCAAAACATACTTATCTGTGTTCACAGAGAAGGTAGCCTTGTGAAGTTCAAAGATAGTGTTCTTGATTGGGTAGAAATGAAGGCGAAGCCAATGAAAACCAGGATGGCTTAGAGGGAATGAATATGTAGCCTGATGAATGAAGACCCTGGCGTTTGAGTAGATTGGGGAGGGTAGTTTGGGAATTGGTTCGTTGGATGAGACTTTGGTGTCATCAGTGGCTTGCAAGAAGGAGCTTGATTCAGATTCTGATTTGAATCTTCTTCCATCAGGGAGGGTTGCTACTTTTTCAGCACCGCAATCTATCAGGAAATTATCTTTTGGAGTGAAGTTGTTTAAAGCAGATGTTGCGCATGAGTTAGAGATGAACACCACAATGATAATAAGGAGGGTAGGCATTGAAGATCAAATTCAAGACAAGAGAATGCTACATTATTATTTCTAAACCTTTTGTTAGTCTGTATTTTGGTTTAGAATTAGAATAAGCGGAAGCCTGAAAAGGAAAAGTGGTGTGTTGTGTGACATAATAATTAGACAAAGAACGTGAGTAGTAATTTTTGTGCTTTGAGAAATTCTTTCTTTGGCTTTATTTAGCATCTACCAATCGAGAAAGTAGGGATCCAAAATGGTTGGGAGGATTTGATTGGAATAGGTCAAACATCTCATGACCTTGCGTTTGATTTGGAATTCAGATTGTTGCCGCGGATAAATGGTGATTTTGGTCCTTTAGAGCTTGGATGCTTTCAAGTAGTGGATGCTATATGTAACTCTTCAAGTCAAGGCTGAAACTTGGTTGAAAGGAAAGAAAATATTTACACACTCCAATGTTAGCATGTTATCACTTATGAACAATGTAAAAAATTACTTTTAATCCATAAAACTTAATTATCTAAATATAAGCGAGCATGATGCATAAAACAACTAACAAGATTAATATTTCAATTAATATTTCTTTTTTATTTTTAAATATTGTTTTGGTAAATGTAGCTTTTCTGCTTAGGCGGCAACTTCAGTTCCTCGAACATGATTCCATGGACGAAGATGAACAGAAACAGTGATGACTTTCCCTCTAAGAGACTGAGGAATCCGTACGCTGCCATGTTGACAGCGGATTATCACAGGAAGCTCCTCCTGCATAAGGAGCTTGACTCCAGCATCCGAGAAGGTCCACACCATACCGTAAATCTTCCTGTTCTTTACTCCACCAATCACACTCCTCTTTCAGCTCCTGTCTCCTGATTTCATCAAATCTTTTTTTCAATTTATAATTAATGCTTTCTTTGCTTTTTTTAAATTTCCTTGACTTGTTTTCTATTTTTTTTTTTTTATATCATGTTTCCCTTTGCTGAAATTAAAGTTTTGCATTTTGTCTGTTTGTGGGAGCTAGTTGTAATTGTAAATGCTATTTTATACCCTGCTAATGTAGTGCTTTAGTGAATCGATTTGGTTCTAATTTTGTAATTGTACTCAGTTAGAGAGAATTTACGGGTTGCAAATAACGAATCCTCAAAAACTGAGGATGATCTGAATTCCCTTCAGTGTGCTGGTCAGATCATTAGAGATGCTCTGAGGCCTCTTGACAATGAATGCAGTAAGCACAATATTTTGGTGATACCACTCAAGCCATTTTAAAATACGACATTTGCCACATTATTAGGTTCAATACCATGTAAAAGCCTTAGCAAATTGATTCTTCAGTTGTTTAGTAATTCTGATTTGTCACATTTATGCTATAGCTAGCAAGTGCAAAGTGATTTTCCTTCTAATTCTAACATGATCATATTATTAGTGACGGAATTTTTTTGAAATAAAATTAAAAAAAAACTTTATTTTAACAAAAAAAATTATTCTAGGATTATATCCCGAAATCCAACATTTTTTTGTGGGGGCAAGTTTGCCGTAACCGGCGAACTTTATAAAATTATAAAATTCGTCGTTTCTCTGGCAAACTTCAAATTCCTAAACATCACAACAGTCTCTTTGCTTTTAATTTGAAATATATATATATACTAGGATCAAAACCGTTAATTTTGAAAAATCTTAGTTTGGTTTAATTTGGGTGAAAAGAAAAGTTGGAGTTAAATACTAGACAAACAACAAGCATGACTTTTTTAACGTTGTCGGCTACAATGACAACCATTATCATAGTCTCCAGGATTACACAGGATTAGACAATAATAAACAAGAATAAGTCATTTAAAAATGACTTAGAATGTTTGTACTTTCACATTAGCTTTTTTTAAGAATAAGTACTCTTGAAAACTTAAAAAAAAAAAATAAAATGCAATTCATATGTTCGTTCAATTATGTATGACACATGCATACAGGCAATAATAGGCAATAATAGTACAGTAGAAATAATGATCCCTAGCACAAAGAAAAACTTAGGAATTTGAAGTTCGCTGTGAATGACGAACTTTATGAATTTTCATAAAGTTCGCGAAGTACAGCGAACTTGCCCCAAAAAAAACTTATTCTGAAATATAATTCCAGAATAATTTTTTAAGAATGCATACTCTTAAAAAATTATAAAAAAAATGAAATGAAATCGTATTTTCAAGTTATTATTTGTTCAATTTTATATGGCACATGCATATAAGCAACAATAGTGTAGTAGGAATGGTGCTCTCCCAACATGAAAAAGAACTTAGGAAATTGAAGTTTGCCAGACGGAGCCACAAACTTTATGAATTTTATAAAATTTGTCGTGCCGCCACCCAAAATACTTCTTTTTTTTTATTCGAGAAAAAATCCCTATTAGTGATGGTTAAAGCAAGCAGTGGGCCTAGATATGTAATTATCTGGGATCTGTAACATACTTCACTGTTCGGATCATCACAAAATTATCATTATGAGATTTAACATGGGAAAAACAGGGAACTTACGTTGTTCAGCATGGCTGGTTCAACTACATTTTAAAGGTGTTGGAAAAATCATGAGCAACCGCTTTTGAACTTTATTAGTTAAATAATGGTCAACAACTGATACCACAACACAGCATTAACAACATCTGAATTCTGAAGAATCCCCATTGTCACTTCCACTGCAATGAATCTATTGTCTGTTGATGGATGTGTTTGTCACCAGCCGCCACGACATTAAAACCTGTGACATGCAGTTCACGAAAACCTCAAGTTGATAACAGGACTAGGAGTAGGAGGAAGCAATTGAAATAAACAAGGACATACTTGTTGCAGTTGAAAGTGGAGAAGCTTCCCAATGAAGTTTTTGTCCTTTCCAATCAGTTATGACACCTCCAGCTCCTTCAATAACAGGTATCAATGCAAGAAAATCGTATGGCTGAAACACAAAAGATCAGCAAAGGTAGGTATGTAACAAACTAGTTTGAATGTGGAAGCAGAGTTGAGAAAATATAGTACCTTGAGACCGGACTCAACAACAAGATCCACAAAGCCAGAAGACAAAAGAGCATATGCATAGCAGTCACAACCATATAATGGAATCTTAACCTGCAGAATGCAAATTAAGAATATTCATCTTGGGAAAGAAAGGGAATCCAAGTAATAACGCAACAGAGCTACCTTGTCCCTAACACGGAAGAATGCGTCCTCTGCATCTCCGCTGAAGAGATGCGGGCTTGTGGTATATAGGTATGCTTGAGAGAGGTTGGAGCAAGCGCGTGTGGACACATGTTTTCCGTTGAGTGTAGTCGTCTCTCCGGTCATCCCGACCCATCTTTCTCTCAAGACAGGTTGATCAATGATGCCAAGGATCTAACCAAAAGGAAAGAAAACAAGATATGGTTGATGATAATGCCAATCACAATACATGGATTCATTAAATGTAAAGGAGCGAGTGATTAAAGAGTGGCATGCATACTGGTGTACCGTTGTGCAGAAGAGCAATCAGAGTTCCAAACAGGGGTTTTCCTGAGGCAGAGGCAGAGTCAAAATGAATGGATGAAATATTTAACGAGTGAGAGGCAACGAATAATGATAGCAGTTACCAGTGATGAAGCTCTTTGTGCCATCAATAGGATCCAGGACCCAGACATAGTCAGCAGTGTCTTGTGTACACCTCCACCCCTTTTCCTCTCCATAACTGCAATTCTCAATATGCCATGAGTGAGTGAATGCAAAAGGCAACAAAGGGTAAAAGGTGGAGTTAAGACTCGACTCACATAGCATGAGAAGGGAAATTGTCTAATATGATGGAAACCATGGCCTCCTCGGCGGATTGATCTGCAATTGTTACTGGACCTGATGCAATAACGACAATTCCAATTCACAAACAGAGAGAAAATGAAAAGCATTGGAAGGTTGGAGGGAGGCATACTGAGGTCGTCTTTCTGAATAATGTCAAATTTACTCCTGAAATACTGACGGATGACCTCTCCGGCAGCATCGGCAACTTTGTTGGCCACGTCGGCAAAGAGGTTCAGGTGGGGAGGCGCATTGGGAGTGGACGCCGCCATGGCTCTGGCTCTGGGTCTGTAAGATGCAAAATTAAAATTAGGTTGGAGTGTGGTAGAGAGTGAGATTGTGGGATTGGGAATATAGTGCGGAAAACCTTGGTGCTTCATCACCAACTCTCACACTCATCCTCACGGGTGTATTCTAACACAACCACCAAAGCATGCCACTACCATGTAAAGACCATGTAAAGCGCTCAATATTTGCTTTTCAGGTTAAAGTGGGCCCCAACACAACAGCGTCTTCAACCACCCCTCTCAAATGCTAAATCTACTTTATATTATTCTTGAAAATTTTGCAATGTATCTACTCTATCTTAAAAAAAAAAATTCTTTTAATCCCAGTTACTACTAGCTAACATCTTTAATTCTCAACAGACACACTTGAAGCTTATTTTAATTCTCAGCAAACAGAACTAACCGTATAGCCTGAAGCCCGCCACCGGTAAAGTGGCATAAGCTCAACGCCGACGGCGCAGCGAAGGATTGTCCATGACCAGCAGTTCTTAGGGATTCTGATGGAAGATGGGTTACTGGTTTTGCCAAAAAGGTTGGTATTTGCGACGCACTAACGGCAGACCTCATCAGTCTGGACTTGGCGTGGGAAAAGGGATTTCAAAATCTAGTGATTCTTCTGTTGTAATTCATATCATTAAGACAGAAGGCTTCATCGTCTGGGGAGCTCCACCGCAGCAGGTGCTTGCATAGCTTGTACAGAATAACGTGATTGCCGAAAGCCCGAAACCCCCTCCTTTAAAAAATTTTCAATTTATTTTACCCAAAAAAACTCAACAATTTCTATGCCAAAAACATTGAACAATTTCTTTGAAATAAATAAATAAATAAATAATCAAATTAGTCTTCGAAAGATCACTTATTCTCTAAATTAGTTTTTGAAATATTTTTTTAATTAAATTTGTCAATTAAAAATTTTAAATAAGTTATTTTAGTCTTTTTGTCACTTTTGTTGTTAATGATTTCAAAATTTAATTGATATAACACATTAAATGATACCACAACACACATTTAGGGTGTGTTTTCAAACGCATTAAAAAGGAAGAAGTACGTTTAGATTTTTTGAAAGTTTTAACTTTTTGTTTGACAATTTTTTTTTATAAACGCAGAAGTGATTTTGTTACTAAAATTACGCTTCCAGCGTTTTTTTAACGGACTTTTAGCCATAAATACTAAACATCTATTTATTTTTTACCAACTTTATCATTTATACATGTTATTGTATTATTTATTGTATTATTTATAAAATTCTTCTTATTTGCATTTATATGAAGTCTTTTTTTTATTATTTATTATTTTTATTTTTTGTTAACTGTTTGTTTGACATTATACACTTTTATAATTGTGATTTTTGTGTGTTATGTTTCTTATTATCATTTTATAATATAATTTATTGATCATAGTAGGTAAAGTAAATTAAACAAAAAATTAAAGGTAAATAATAATAATAATAATAATAATAATAATAATAATAATAATAATAATAGTAAAAATTTATAAGATACTAAAAAAGAATACTAAAAATACTAAAAATATATTATATAAAAAAATCATCCAGAACTTTTAAATTTATTTCAACCACTACAAAGTAAATTTTAATTTTTTATTATTTTTAGTACTCTCCTTCATAATTATAATTCTCGTATACTATGTATTAGTGTAATTTTTTTATACTATAGATTATGATTTTATTAAAAAAATAAATTAAATAAAAATTAATCATAAATAATAATAAAATCATAAACGTTAAATTTCAATAATATTAAGAATAAGATTATTGAGAGTATTAGAATAAAAATACAATGTAAAAAAAATACTAAATTAACATTCTTACATTAAACTTAAAAAGTGTAACATATATATATATATATATATATATATATATATATATATATATATAATTTATACTTTTTATTTTTTATTTAAAAATATATTTTGTCTATTTTTATATGTTATTTTTATTTTAGTAAATAAATATTAATTTTATTATAAAATTAACTAATAAGATCAATTTAAATATATAAATTAAAATGATAGGATAATATAAAAAAATTATTTAAATTGATGTCTATTTTAGTAATTTTTTATCTAAATGTGATTTTGAATACTATAAGCTAAATAACATTTATTTTACTATAATCAATTTTGATACAAAATTTGCCAAACATAAATCATTTTGACACAAACTTAATTTTTTTATTAAAATTAAGTTTGCAAAATCAATTTTATGCAAACTCTCGTTTGTAAACTGTAATCCAAATACATACTTAGTAGTTCAAATTAGCGGCTAATATGATAAGTTTATGAAATCAGATTAAATTAATCTCAAATTGAGAGATTCTAATGCTTCAAGTTTTTTTCTCAATTAGATTTTGATTTAATCTAATTTGATAAATTTATTATGCTAATAGTCAATTAATATTCCTATGTATGTGTTGTAGTATTAATTAATGTACCACATTAATAAATTTTAACACTGCCAATAAAAAAATAATAAACTAATGCAATTAATTTAAAATCTTTTGAAGGACTTATTTAATTAAAAAATTAAAAACTAATTTAAAAAACGAATAATCTTTCAAGAACGAATTTAACCATATATCCAAAAAAAAAAAAATATGTTCTCTGACTTAAGTTTGATAGACAAAAATAAAAGAAAAAATATTGCTCTAGAGTATCAGGAATTATGTAAATAATAATTAATTTTTAATGGTCACCTATTGACTGAGGAATAATCTATTTAACTCTAGACAATCTCTTATTGTTACTCAACAAAAAATTAGATGCTCTAACAATATTTATATTATTAAATAGTCTTAATAATAAAATATATTTTTAAACTTTTTAATAATTATTAAATAATTTTTTTAAGTATTATTTATTAATTAGCCCTTCAATTATTATTTTATCAAAAAATTTATCTTTTATTTTATTATTCATCATTTATATTTTATCAATATCATGAACAATTAAAAATAATAAAAACATAGAATTTTTATTGCTGATCTTAATTCTAATACAATCATAAATTCAATGCATCTTATGCACTGAACTAATTCAAAAGACTACAGAAGATCCATATATTTCTTTTTAATTACTAACATAAAAATTTCTTAGTCACCTAATTTGAGAATCTAACTTATTATGATTAATGCTATTTTTTTTTTAATTTGTAGTCAATGAAATATAAATTTTTGTTAACTCTAATCATGCATCTTTTGAAATACCAGATAAAGACATGTATATATATTTTTAGCCACTCCAAATCTTTTGTAAGCTGAGTTTATTACAAGTTTTTTTAGTTTATCTATTTTATTTTTATCCTTAAATATATTTGACATCTTAAAACTGTCCACTAAAAACAATTGATTCAGTAAACTAAGTTATATAATAATAAACAAAATAAAATCCATATGATATCATCCATATGATGAACGAGGCCACAAATAAATCTTTTACATAATTAGTTGTTGTTTGTATAAAAAAATTATATATATTCAGTACATATAATCAATTGTATTCTTTAACTAATTAGATAATTCAATCAATTAATTATTTTTTTAATCAATCAATTCATCCTTCAACCAATCAATTAAATAGGTAATAAAATCAATTCACTTGTATAAAAATTAACTTTTTTTTATAAAACAATTGATCGTAAAAAAAGTATTTTTTTTACTAATCAATCATTTTTTTGGAATAAACAAATCAATTATTTTACAAGCAAGCAAAAAAAATATTTGTAAACCAATCGATTTGTTTTTTTTAGATAACAATTTTTGCTATTGTGATGATCAAATACCTGCCAGTTTTTAATCATTGATCGTCAATGCTTCAAATTGATAATCACAATAGAAGGATCAATGAGTATAATTATAAAACTTGGTAATTGAGAAACACAATTATAAAATTAGTAATCTTAAAATTGAAAAGAATAATATTAGAATTTTTTAAATCAAAATAAATTAAAAATAATTTAAAAATTGATGTTCATATTTAATGATAAAATTCTAAAGATGTTATTTGATAAGAAGGCTTTCACTCACCTTAACTTACTATGCATTTAATGTAGATAAGTATAGCTCTCATACTTGCACAATTGGTGTGACTAAATTATACAATTAGTCAGTTAGAATAGTCTAGTTAGTTACTCTTCACTGGTATATAAGAGACTGTATCACCATTTGTATAGTTTTGAGATCTTTCACTGTAGTTGAGTAATTTTCAATTCCATTTCTTCTCCCAAATCTCTTTCTCTGTTCTGTGCTCAGTGCTTCACCAACCACACTTCAACATGGTGCGGTGAGTGTGGAGCTTGCTGAGAGCGCCTGAGATTGGGATCGAAGGAAGAACTCAACGTTTTGGGCTTGAACATCACAAACACAAGCTCTGAAAACGCAAAGCGTGCAGTGAATGGATCCAGTTCGTGACACTGCAGGAACGAATCCGCAAGCGCGATCGCCATTGGAAAACCTTAATCCGCATGGAATTTCTGCATTTTTGAGTCAGCTTTCTGCCATTCATGCTCACGTGAGTCGGAATAGTGGAGGATTCAATCAAGATCCTTCGAATCACTTCTTCTTGCATCTGTCTGAAAATCTAGGTATCGCTATTACAAATGTCATTTTTAATGGAAAGAATTATGGAGATTAAAGTAGATCTATGGTTAAGGCTCTGAGATCTAAGAATAAGATCAAATTCATTGATGGTATTTTACCTAGACCTGAGATACACGATCCTTCCTATGAAGCTTGGGAGCGTTGCAATACCTATGTCATTGCATGGTTAAACCTTAGTCTGAATTCTGATATTGCTCAAAGTGTAAGCTGAAAAATTGTGGTATTAGACCTCTGTGATGAATTGAAGCATAGATACTACCAGGCGGATAAATTTCGAGTAGCCAAATTACAGGAAGAGTTGTATGCTCTCAAATAGGGAGATATGAATCTGACTGCATATTTCATTGAATTGAAGAAAATGTGAGAGGAATTAGACAGCTTCAGAACAATTCCTTCATGTATTTGTGGAAGAGATTGCAATTGTGGATTAGGTGTTGTAAGAAATTTTAAAACGGAAGATCAAGTGACAAGATTTCTTAGAGGACTGAATGAACAATATGCTGGAGTAAGGTCTCAGGTCATGCTTATGGATCCGCTTCCAAATCTGAATACTGTTTTCTCACTTCTCACACAACAAGAAAGGCAATTCCAGAGCCTTGATTTTACCTCAGATAATAAACTCATTGCAGCAGCTCAATCCGTCACTCTCTTAAACACTGCAGAAGATTCACACAGCAAAGGAAGAGGGAGGGGCAAAGGAGGCAGGAATCAAGGTTTTAGAAGAGGTCAAGGAGGACGAGGCAAGATGCAATGCTCTCACTGTGGTAAGTCTGGACACACCATCGACACATGCTATAAAAAGCATGGATATCCATTACATATGTAGCAGAGGCACAACACTGCGATCATGAACATTAGTGCATCAGATTCTGAGGGAAGAAATAAAAATCTCAGATTTCCTTACAATGGAGAGAGCAGTGGGTCACGTATTTTTTATTTCACACTAAAACAAAAATAAGCTTTGCTAGCACTTCTCAACAAAGAAGATCAGAAACCAAATCATAGTGCTGAACCACACACTCTAGAGCCTTTACCAACACCTCATCCAAGTAGTATGGTATATGTCATGCATTTTAGATCAAGCATACTTGTATTAAACGTTTTAGATAAAAAAAATATGCACCTGGATGGTGGACAAAGGGGCTACAGACCATGTGTCATACTCACTCAATGATTTTCAGTCATATCATGAAATAGCTCCAATTCTTGTCAAATTGCCTAATGGTGCACTAGCCATTAGCAAAATTGCTGGAACTATTTTCTTCTCATAGAACTTGTACCTTATTAATACATTGTATATACCTTCCTTCAACTTTAAACTAATTTCTGTTTTCAAGGTCACATCTCATTTGCATTGCCACATGAACTTTGATTACAAATTGTATAAGATTCAGGATATCAACTCAGAGAAGGTGATTGGCACAGCTAAGGCATGTGAAGGACTTTATGCACTGAATGCTGAGGTAGTGAGACCTGAATTTGTACAGGCAGCAAGCTTCATATGTTTTTCCAAACCTAAAATAAAGGGAATAAATCTCTGGCACTTTCGGTTAGGACACTTGTCTTTAGATAGATTGAATGTTATGAAATCTGATTTTTCATTCATTGAATGTAGTAATAAAATTGCACCTTGTGACACATGCCATTTTGCGAAACAAAAAAAAAATTGAGCTTTTCAAACAGCGCTACTATTTCAGAAAATGTATTTGATCTTCTTCACATTGATATATGGGCCCTCTTTCAATTCCATCCATTAATGGGCATAAGTATTTGTTAACCATTGTTGATGATAAATCACGATTTACATGGACTCATTTAATGAAAACAAAAGCAGAAGCAAGCAAACTAGTTCAGAATATTATTCAATTTACAAAGGTGCAGTTTGGCGGCCAAGTAAAAGTCATTAGAACATACAATGGACCAGAATTTTTAATGCCTCAGTTTTATATGGAAAATGAAATTCTTTACCAAACATCATGTGTTGAAACCCCTCAACAAAATGGCATTGTTGAGCGGAAACATCAACACTTGTCGGCTGACACTCATAGCTCGATTTTTCAGTCTGATATACCTAAATGATTTTGAAACTTTGCTCTTTTGCATGCAGTTTACATCATCAATCGAATTCCAAGCACCTTTTTTTTTGCAAAACAAGTCTCCATCTCTGCTTCTTTACCAAACATTTCCTGATCTTTCAGATTTAAAAATCTTTGGATGTCTAGCCTATGCTTGCACTATAATAGCTGGAAGACATAAGCTAGACCCAAGGGCTCGAAAATCTATATTTCTGGGATTTAGGGAGGGTGTTAAAGGATTCGTATTGATGGATTTAAAGACAAGACAGATTTTCATTTTCAGAAATGTACATTTTTATGAAAATCACTTTTCCTTCCACACACAAACAACCTTAAACACTTTTTCACAAAATTCTGCATCAGTGGGTTACAACCCACATTATGACCCTTTTTCTTATGACCTATTTTCACATACTATACCTCATACATAGTTAATACCTTCACACACCATACAAAATGAAAATTTAAATTCACAAATTAATTCTTCGCATACTACTGAAAGTGCTGAGGCAGCCTCTACTTCCCTTCATCATGATCCTGAACCTGTTGTGCAAAGGAGATCTACAAGAATCAGGAGAAACCCTTCATATCTTCAAGATTATCAGTGCCTAAATGTTACTTCCAATCTTGGTCATTACACAGTCTCAGTGTAAGTATCTCCTATCAAATTTTTTGTCATATGATAAATTTTCACCATCACATAGAGCATTTTAAATTGCATTATCCACAAACACTGAACCCAAGCACTATGAAGAGGCAATCTCTCAACCTTGTTGGAAAAAAGGCTATCCAATCTAAACTTGATTCTCTAAATGAAAGCAAAACCTGGAAGCTCACTACTCCACTAGTTGGTAAGAAGGCCATAGGGTGCAGGTGAATTTTTAAGGTCAAATACAACCCTGATGGTAGTATTGAGAGACATAAAGCACGCCTAGTGACAAAGGGATATACCCAAGTCTCTGACATTGACTATCGAGACACCTTCAGTCCGATTCTCAAGCTAACAAGTCTTCGCATTGTTCTTGCTTTGGCAACAGCTAATAACTAGTTTTTGAAAAAAATAGATGTGAACACTGCATTTTTTCATGGAGACTTAGATGAAGAAGTCTACATGACACCTCCACTAGGACTCTGTATTGATAAGGGTCAAGTTTGCAAACTGAAAAAGTCATTGTACGGCCTGAAGCAAGCTAGCAGGCAGTGGAACATAAACTCAAGTCATTCCTAATTGAGCTTGGATACAAACAATGTCGATCCGATTACAGTTTATTCACCAAGCGTTCCGATCATGGTTTCACAGCAATATTGGTCTATGTGGATGACCTAGTGTTGGCTGAGAATGATATGGTTGAAATTGACAGCATCAAAAGAGTGTTGGATGATCGATTTCACATAAAGGACATTGGGGACCTAAAATTTTTCCTTAGATTTGAGGTGGCCCGATCAAACAAGGGAATTGCATTATATCAAAGGAAATATATAGTTGATATGCTCACAGATTTTGGATTTATTGATTGTAAGCCAATCTCCAC
Organism: Arachis stenosperma; assembly: GCF_014773155.1. Classification (NCBI taxonomy): domain Eukaryota; kingdom Viridiplantae; phylum Streptophyta; class Magnoliopsida; order Fabales; family Fabaceae; genus Arachis; species Arachis stenosperma. Next base: position 63,961,217 of record NC_080383.1, read on the forward strand.
CCCCATGGATTACAGTGCCAAGTTGGGATAGAATAGTGGCACATTACTCCCAGATGTTACAGGATATCGCAAATTGGTTGGGAAGCTGCTATACTTGACAAATACTCGTCCAGACATTAGTTTTGCAATCAGTAGACTTAGTCAGTTTCTTGACAAGCCCACTAACGCTCATCTTCATGCAGCTCATAGGATTTTAAGGTACCTAAAGTCTGCTCCTGCATCGGGGCTCTTCTTCCCTACCTCCTCTGACCTGTGCATCACTGGCTTCTCAAATTTGGACTGGACTGCTTGTCCAGATACCAGATGTTCTACTTCAGCCTACTGTTTCTATTTTGGCTCATCTTTGATTTCTTGGAAGAGTAAAAAGTAATGTACTGTTTCATGTAGTTCATCAGAAGCCGAATATCGTGCATTGGCTGCAGCAACCAAGGAAGCTATTTGGCTGGGGTATCTCCTGAAGGATCTGGGTATGCCACTAACAAAGGCGATTAGTATTTTCTGTGATAGTCAATCGGCTATTCATATTGCTTTGAATCCTGTGTTCCATGAAAGGACCAAGCATATTGAAGTTGATTGCCATGTGGTTAGAGACAAGTTCATGGAGGGATACATCCATTTGCTGCCAATTTCTACCACTGATGAAGTTGCTAACCTACTCACTAAGCATCTGCCTCCAGCAACCTTCTCCACTCTTCATCACAATTTAGGATTGTTAGACATCTACACTCTCAATTTGAGGGAAGGTGTTACTTGATAAGAAGGCTCCCACTCACCTTAACTTACTATGCATTTTATGTAGATAAGTATAGCTCTCATACCTGCACAATTGGTGTGACTAAATTATGCAGATTAGTCAGTTAGAATAGTCTAGTTAATTACTCTTCACTGGTATATAAGAGACTGTATCACCATTTATATAGTTTTGAGATCTTTCACTGTAGTTGAATAATTTTCAATTCCATTTCTTCTCCCAAATCTCTTTCTCTGTTCTGTGCTCAGTGCTTCACCAACCACACTTCAACAAAAGATACCATAAATAATAAATAATAAAATAATAATTTATAAAATATAGAATATATTTTAAAATTAAATAATATATAGAAGCCCAATTAATAAATAAAATTAAACAAAAATTATTTAATAATTAATAAAAAGTATATTTTGTTACTAAAATTATATAATAGTCCAAATATTTTGAAATTATCGAAACTAAAACTTTATTAGTTCCAAGTATATTTTTTACATCTTATTAAAAGAAAAAAAATCAATCTAGTTCTAAAACCATCTCTTCTAAAATATACACTCAATTTTTATTTATCTGTTCAGATAAAATAATTTCTTAAAAAATTTTTATCTCCTAATAAAATTATTTTAAAATAATACAATTTTTAATTGTTAAATAATAACAAAAATTAATATTAAAATTTTTTTTCTTTAATAAAATTAACTATTGTAACACCCTAACTTTTAGTACCTCATGGTCGCACTAAAAGTTCAGGCGTTACTTACCTCTAAACCTTTTTATTTTATACTATCTTTATTTAATATTGAACCTTTGCGAACACGAACCAAAACTTTAGTCAAGAAAATGAAAGGTCCTTACTTTAAACCTCTTAATCACAAATATATATATCCACATAGCAATATATACATAAACTTATTTAATGATCCTCAAATACAAGTTTTACCCTCTAAAATCCAAAAGAATAAACAACGAGAGGAAAAATATAATCTAACAACTCAAGTCGTAAACATAATCTTCTATGCACCTATAGCTCTGTAATCTTCGTACTTGTAGCTGAAAGGAGGTGAAAATAGGGAGTAAGAACTGGGGAGTTCTTAGTAGGGTCGGGGTGTTTATTTATGTTCATTATCTAAACTTAAAACTCATATTTTTCTTATAAAAATTTCACGCAAAATAACATTTTCATACATTTCACCGCTTAGTAAGAACCCATTTTAACCAAAACTTATCATTGATTCAACCAATTATGGTTTCTGACTCAAATCCAATTAACTCGGCCTATGGTCCAAATTAAATCAACTCGGTCTCTGTCCCAAATTAAATCAAATCACCATCAAAACTCAATCACAAAATAGAATCAATCACAGGCACAAATAATACAAAACAAAAACAATCAGAAAACAATTACATCAAGACAAATAACAATTAGACAGAAATCATCAGATAGGCAAATCAAAACACTTAAGCACACCCAGACAAAGCAAACAAGTGCAGTATGATGCATGCCTGTCCTACTAGCCGTGAGCTCACGTGTCGGTTACTTTGTTAGAACTCGAGTACCCGACACATCCGGTAGCTGACCCGGATATCGTCCTCCTAAAAATCGGGGAGCGGTACAGTACCACGATCCTCACCTGGCAGGCGGTACACCATTACGAACCACACCGATGCGAGCGGTACAGCACCACAAACCTCGCAAGATCTTCAATTGGAAAAACAATACACATGTAGGCGGTAAATAACCACGATTTCTACAAACACATTCACAATCCGTGGGCGATAAATAACCACGACCCCCACGCCCATCGCGACACTGGACAAGCGATACACTACCACGATCCTTGCTAGGTCATAACTTAAATTCAAAACCACAATCTATTAAAATCTTGGCCCAGAACAAGTGGAACTAAGTCACAACCCTTGCATACTTCCCAGATATTTTCAAATATCAAAATTTCTCTTTAAAAATAAATCAAATTCATTTCTCTTTCATTAAACTCCTTTTCTTGATATATCAAATTCAATCATAGTACTTTTTTTTTTTGATAAAACTCAAAACATAATGATTTCTTTAATAATTTAAAATTAGCTAATATAATTCTTAAAGCTTTTGAAAATCTATTTTAACTCCCAAAATAATCAAAACACCCCAGCCGGCTATTCATACATAGCCGAACCAAAATCTCAAGCAAACAACAATAATTCAACAATAATTCAACATAAACTTAATTAAACTCAAACAATAATCAATCAAACCAACATTTACTTATCAAATTCACATTTAATTATTATAAAATTACGAAACCCTCTCTCCGTGCGAAATCAAATCAACGGATATACTGAAGAAGCTTTTTGACTGAGCTACTAAAGAAAAAAAAGTCAAAAATCGTCTGTATCTTTTAGAATTTCAGTTGGCCGAATTCAAGAGAAAGAAAAACTACATTACTGTCAATTTCTACCGAACAAAAATGACATTATCGTATAGAAAAAGAAGATGTAAAAACTTTTATCAGATTAAATTTTTTATTAGAATTACAGATCACAAGAAATCAAAGTCAAAAATTCGAAAGTGTTATAAAATTCTTACTTTCTCTCTCACGGTTCTCTCTCTTTCTTCCCTCATGAATCACGCTGAATGAGGAAAATGAAAGAAATAATGGTGATGTAGTCTTATAAAAGGGACATGTGTCAATTGATTAAGCTGTTGAATCAGCAATTTAAGTTATAAAAATATTAAACAAATAATTATAAAAATTAAATATATTAAAATACAAATAATAATATATATATAAAGTTAAATATATATAAGTTACTAATATAAATAACACTAATAATTTAATAATAAAAAATATACAATAAAACATTAACAAAGTTAAATTTATCGAAGAGTATCGATATATACACATATCAGATATCGCATTCGATCATAATATTTTTAATCAAACTCTATTTTTAAATTAAAAATATCAATTACTCAAGTTACTATATATATATAATTTTTATTATTTATAAATTATTAAAATTATAATTTTAATTATATAAAGTATTTTTTATAACAAAAATATATACAAGAATTTAAATTTAATTAAACTTAAATAATTATAAAATTAATTTAATTATTTTTAATAAATAAATTTTAAAATAAAAAACTCCAATTAATAAAATAAATTTATATTTAAATTTTTCAAAAATACGAATATTTGCAACTACCATCATACTTTCTTTTTTATCATTGTTATAATTTATATTTCTACTATTTTAATTGCATAATCATATTTTGTCGTTCTTATTTATATTTCTACTATTTTAATTATATAATCATATTTTGTCATTCTTATTATCTTTTCTACCACAGCACTAATAACATCATCATTCTCTTCTTATTTTTTGTCCGATATTTAAAAAAAAAAATTTCGTGTTATAATTATTTTTATTCTTATATTTATTTCTTCCGACAATAGTCGTTGTAAAACAATTTTTAAAAATAAATTTATTAATAATTTATAAAAATTTAAAACCCTACCCTTATAAATAAAATTCTCACAAAATTATTTATCACAAATTTATTTATCGTCCTAAAATTTAACAAATTTTTTTATCGGCCTAAAATAATTTTGTTTGAAATCGCATCTTTGTCCTTCGAAGAAATAGAAGGAAATCCAAAACCGGATTGAATGTTTACCCTCTATTTTATACTAAAATCATTGATGTCCATTACAGCCCCATGTAACTGGATGTATGTTGCGATGCATTCTTCATTTTGTCCATCAAACTCAAATCGAGATTCGCTATAACGGCACTTTGGGACGTTGAATTCAAAGGTGGCCTGGTGAACACTGAACCAAATTAAAAACACAAATATCCAAGGTGGGTACTATATATATTGAATTCAGTAAACAGCAAACAAAATACAAATAATACACCTGCACAAATGATAAAAGCCCAATTGCACCACTTCAACAACGAGACTAATTGCCTACTTTCATAACTAGACCATGACACAGGGTAACCTATACAGCTAGCCATGTATTACATTATTTGAACATGAACAAGCAGAGCTTGATCTGATACACACAGAAGAGAGGGTTCAGTGGTTATGATGATGACCGGGCATTTTTTCCTTGATCTTGTCCATGAAGCTTTTCTTCTCATGATCCCCAGGGTGTTGGCCAGCAGCACTGGTGGCAGTGGTAGTGGTGGTGGTGGAGGTGGTTGTCCCTTGATGGGGAGAATGGTCCTTGGCCATCCCTCCTCCAACGCCGGGTATTTTCTCTTTGATCTTTTCCTTTAGTCCCTTCTTCTTCCTCCTCCCACCTTGTCCGTCATCCTCAGACTAGCAATCATGCATGCAAATTATTAGAATTAATGAAGAAATGATTAACATATATAACAAAGAAAGATATTGTTACAGTAAATACTTACAGAGCTAGAGCTAGAGCTAGAGCTAGATTTGTCATCGTCCTTCTTGTCCCTCCCTAACATATCTCCCACGGTCCCTTTCTCTCTGGTTGCACCACCACCGTATGGACCGCCACCTAAGGTTCCAAGTCCGGCGATCCCTCCACCTCCAGTGGCATGTCCAGTAGTGGCTGTACTTTCAAAACCGGTAGTAGTGGGGGGTGTACCGCCAAAACCTGCGGTAGTGGTGGCTATACTCCCAAAACCGGTGGTGGCAGAGGCGGGTGCAGCAACACCGGTAAGGTGGATGGGTTGGCCATGCTCGTCGGTTAGTTTAACAGGATTACCCTGTTCATCAGTGAGTTGGATGGGGTTGCCATGTTGGTCACGTAGTTGGGCTTCCGCCATTGTTTCCGCACTTCAACTTCCAATCGAGTGATGATAAGAGTACGAAGCAGGTTAATTTACTATGGCACTTTAAGACCTGGTAGCAAACATCGATTCCTTTATAATAACTTGAGCAAAGAAGCCAATGGCGGTGGAGAAGAATAGAAGATATGCATGTAACTTGTCCCGAATATACGTGGCTACCACATGACGACCCTCATGCCACGTTAGTGGAAACCAAGACACATGTCGATCCATTTGCTTTTACTGCTATCCCTTGTGCTATACTACATTCTGACCTTCTCCGGGGGAAAATTTATTCTCATCTTACATAGCTTTTAATTTTTGGGAAAAAATATGGTAAGAAGTTAATGCGGTGGTCATCACGTGAAAAAGGAAAACTTCACCTTGTTAGGTCTAGTTTGGATAACTAATTTAATTAAATTTTTTTGATAAAATAACTTAAATAATAAATAATTTTGTTAAAAATAATTTATAAATAAATTATTTTATATTTAAATTTTTAATTCTAAAAATATTTATTTTATAGAAATATGATAAAAAATAAAAATATTATGAGAGAAGTCATTTTTTTAATTTATCTATAAACTCTTAAATAACTTTTAAAAAAATTATAATTTAATTTTAAAAATTACACCAAACATTAATACTACTACTTTTTATAAGTTAAAAATTAAAAAAATTACTTCTAAAATTTTCAGACGGACCCTTATTCCCTTCACGCTAATTACCTTGCAGGAGTGTTTATGGTCTGAACCTAAAGATTCGTTCGGTCCTAAACATTTGAAGAATTAATTTGATATAATTTTATTGCATTTAGAATTGAATAAAAGTCTCAAAATTAAATTTGGTCATTATTTTAAATTGAATATTGATCAAGATAAATTTAACTTCATCCTATTTATGTGTATTTTAAAAAAATTAAAAAATATATATATTTTAATATTATGTTATATTAATTATAAGTTTATTATTTTATTTTTAATCATATTTGTTGAATTAAAAAATAGATCAAAAAAAATATCAAATTATAATTTATAGATAAATTTAAGTTCAAATATAGATATCAATTTTTCGATAACAAATTTTTTCAATAAGTGCATCACAAATAAATTTTTTTATAAATAAATTTTTTATAAATTATTATTAAAACTTTAAAGACCCAATTTTTATCCGGTTTAGATTCAGTATAATTGTGATCCAAAAATATTTAAATTTTATCGGGTATAAGACCAGATTAGAATCTAACAAATAAACTTAATATATATTTAAGATCAAATCTGAATAAAAAAAATCGATTTTACCCGACCCATAAACATCCTTATTATCTTGAATGAATTATCTGCCTTTTGTTTAATGTTTATATGTATCATCTTGAATGAATTATCTGCCTTTTGTTTAATGTTTATATGTATCAAATTGTATGAAAATATGAAAACATTTTTTTCCGGACGAATTGATTTCCAATTCTAAATATTACGTCACAAACTCATACATATTAATATGTGTTTTGTGAGACAAATTGAAAATTATTATGTGTGAATTAGTCTAGTTAAAAAAATAATGACTAAAAAAATAATTTTTTTATAAATATAATTAAATTATTTATTCAAAAAATACATTAAAAAGTAAACTAGATAATGGTTAATAATTATGAAATGTCAAATATCTTATTATTTATAAATTATATTAAAAAATTTTGTTAATTAAGTTGAATTAAATATGTATCATTTTTTTAGTATTTATTTATTTTGTTTTTTTAGATCCATTTAATTCATTTTTATTTTAATGAATTTATGAATTAAGATTTTAAACTTAAGAGGAATAAAAAATCTAATAACTATTTTTCTTTTTTAATTTTGATAAATAAATTTTTTGAGTTTTTTTTAGAAATTTGGATGTGAATATACAAGAGAGATAGAGTGATTTTCTTAACTATTGTATCAGAAAATTAAATTGAGTTAGAGAAATTTTTTTCTTTAATTTTTCGTTTTAGTTCCATTCCGTATCATTTGGTATCAAATTTTAAGTACTAGATTAATTCTTATTAATTTATATTTGTTCTTCTTTATCCTAATTTTAAAACGAAAAATTTTATTCATTAAATTTATGCTTTTGTTATTTGCATCTTTGTGTTCTTGAATATTAAAAAAAAACTCACCTTGCATCGTTCATTATTCATCTTCGTGTCTTCTTTCGTCTTTTTTTTTTCTTCTTGTTATTATCTATTTTTATTGTTTATTATTTCCATAACATTAGGTTTTATTGGAAAAAAATAAACAATTCAGTAAATCAAAAAGCAAAAAAAAAAAAAAAAGACAAAATAAATCAAACACAACAAAAAGAAAAAAGAAAAAAAATTTATTTATTTATTTATTTATTTTTATTTTTTATCTCTTTGTATTTTATATCTTTTGTCTTTTATTTCAGTCTTTTATTCTCTTATCGTTGCGTCAACTTTTTTTACTTTTTCTTATTTTTATTTAATTTCTAAAGTTCAACCGCCAAAGAGATTAAAAAGTGGTAAAAAATAAGAGTGGTGAGTTCAATTGAGGGTAAAAGCAAATTTTGAGAGTAAATACGAGTGTCCCTCCTTGAGTGAAACACGTAAACAAATGATTGTGAGGTCTTTTTATCACATTTTTGAAGGTTAATTGTTATGATGGTCCATTTAAAAGAAACTCTAGTTAACATGGAAATGATACAAAGGGTCATTTAACACTTAACTAATCGCATGAATGAATTAGAAGAATGGAGGCAGGAGGTGACACAGGCATTGTCCAAGAATACTGATGTGGACTAGTTAGATGTCGATTTAGAAATTTCACAAAAGAATTACGTTGCAAGTATAGTTTCAAACTACAAATGACCCTAATCAAAGTTTAAAAGATTGTCACAATACAAACCAAAATAACCGAGAGTAGAATCCTGGATCATTCTCCTTAGAAATTGCAATCAAGTGCTCAATTATTGCCTGTGAGGATAATCGGGGTTAGCAATAAACACGAAATGTAAAAAGTAAGAAATTAAATGAGTATGCAAGGAATTAAACTAAAAGCAATTAAAGTAATGGAAAAAAAATCAATTGTAAAAAAATCTTGGCAAAGGCTGATGGTTAAGGCTCGCTTTCCTTGTTACTAATCACAACATAATAATTATAAAGAACAAACCTAATTTGTCATCTCAAACATCGAAAAAAACTTAATCGGGCTTGATTAATCCTAATCCATAAGTTATAACTAACTTACTAATTGAATTAGTAAAAGATTAGTGTCAATGAAAACAAGGCTAATTAAGATCTCCAAATTATCAATCAACTTGGACATTAGTAACTCAAGGTCACCCAAGTTACCGACCCAAGTCAAGAATACAAAAATATACTCTAAAACTAAGATGAGCATTTGATCAAATACTTAGGGTGCACAAAAATAAAATATGACAAATTACAAGAATTATAAAGGCTACAATTACCAAAATAAGAAGGCAACAATAACCAATCAAATAAGCAACACTAAACAGAAAAATTCTCAACTTGCATTAAAGAGAATTGAAATTCAACAATTATTCATAAATTAAAATAGACAAAATAAAAAAATAACGAAAACAACTAGGTAAATTGAGACAATAGAACAAGAAAATGTAAAGAAAATTACACAAGAACAATAATTAAAATCTACATCTAAGAGAATTTAACCTTAAACTATCCTAAATTCTATCATAAAACACGATCTTCAATTATTCTAGGACTACCTCCATCATTTTCCCTTGGTCTTGCCCTCAAATGCTTCAGAAATAAGTTGGATTGGGGCTAAAATTGGCTGAAATCGCGACCCACCTGTTTACTTAAGTAAATCACATGTTATCACTCATACGTACGCATGAGGCATGCATACACGTAAGTTGAGCGAAATGCAAGTCATGCGTATGTAACACCCTTACTATCAGAATGTTACGCTTCCGGCTGCGCCACTCTAAAAGTGAGAAGTATTATAACGCATATACTTAATAATGAAATAGGAGTCTTTGACTCGAAACCGTATCACTATTTTTTTTTTGAAAAATCAGAAATATTTTTTTTAAGTCAAATAGCACATATAACCAAATTCAATCACAATCCTCATATATATAAACGTACCAGACTTCTTATACAAGTAATTTACAATTATATATACATACATATCATCATAAATCATGATTCCTATCCCTCTTGCAAGAATATAATGATAAAGACGAGGAAAATCTATAATATATATAAATGCTAAACAACACATCCAAATGCATAGGAGGAACTCCTTTAAAACTCTTCGTCCGTCCTAAAATAAAAAATCTGTAGGGGGTGAGAACATCGTCGTTTATAGAGTTCTCAAAAAGGGATTTTTAAGAATTGTCATCAGAGAATACTTATAAAATAAAGAATTAATTTCAACTACAGTGATTATTGTTTATCTTATGAATTTATTCAACCATCGGCATTAATTATCCCATAACATTTTAAATTCATTTTTCAGTTATAAGAATTTTAATTCACGGCCTCCGACCCAACTTAAAATCAAATCTTGGTCTCTGACCCAACATATAATCAAATTACGGCCTCCGGCCTAAATTAAATCAACTTGGCCTCTGCCTAAATCAAGTCAACTTACCATCAAAACTCAATTTCAAAACATCATCAATCACCAGCATCAACGGTACAAGGCAAATATAATCAGATAATAATTACAGCCAATACCACATCAGGAACAACCCTCAGCATCACCATTGCCAACGTAAGGAATCTCTCAGTTGTTCAAACACAATAAAAATAATACAAGAAATACACAAACAAAGAGAACAATTACAGTAATTAGTTCAATTAGCATATATATACAATTATTCAAATAGGCAAGCCAAATATAAGATGCACACCCAAACAATACACATAAATGCAAATGATGCATGCCTACCCTATGGCTAATGAACTCATCTGTCGGTTATACAGCCAAACCCGACATGTCTGATAGCTAACCCTGGATAGTCCCAACGTGCGCACATCTTCCAAGAGGAATTTTACATCTTCAACAAGGAACGTTCGGAAAGGTATAAGTGTCCGACCACATCTTACAACGAAGGGTCAACAGAATCTCAAATCTCAACCGGGAGTGGAGTCGACCCACTGTATTTATCCTAGAAAATTTGTGACTCAAATAAAGTTTTAAATCACATCTCATTCTCAACCAGGAGCAAGTGGAGGCGAATCACTGTATCTACCTCAGGAGACTCAAACCATAACCTGGAGCAAGTGGAATCAAACCACTACATCTATGCAGGCAATTATACTTTACCAGATCCCGGAGCAAGTGGAATCACCCCACTGCATCTATCGAGGGAGGTATACTTCATCAGACTCAAGTCTCATTATCATTTTCATCCTCAATCAAAATCAATCATCATCATTTCTCATTATCACAATCATTCTCATCACATCTCTTTTTAGAAACAATTCAAATTCTTTTCTCTTTCATAACACTCGTTTCACCAAATCAGAAGTTTCAAATTAACCTAAAAAATATGTTCTTGAATTCTGTTTGAAATTTCCAAAAGCATAATTCTCAAATTTTGAAATAATTGCTTAAAGCTCCCTTTTAACTTCATTCTCAAGTTCAATAATCTTTCAAAGATCCAAAATCATCTTTTTTCACCAATAAAATTCAAATACTGTAAATTCACCAAAATTTCTAAAAATGTGATTCTTTAATCAAACTCAAGACATAGTCATTTTCATATGAAATCGAGTTTAGAACATAATTCTTTTCTTAATAAATCAAAATCAAAATAAAATCCGTTTTTAATAAATCGAACTCAAATTATAATGTTTTTTTCAATAAATCAAACTTAAAACAAAATCCTTTTCGTAACAAATCGAACTCAAATCATAACTCTTTTCTTAATAAATCAAGCTCAAAACAAAATCTTTTTCTCAATAAATTAAACTCAAAACATAATACTTTTTCTAATAAATCAAACTCAAAATATAATTCCTTCTCAATGAATCAAACTGAAAACATGACTCTTTCTGTAATAAATCGAAATCAAATAATATGATTTTTAATCATTTTTTTAAATAACACTTCAAACAAAGTCTCAGAGTTTTATAAAAATTTTGGCAGCATATTCTCTAAAATTCGGACTTTGCCACCCTTCAAAGGTTCCAACAACCAAACCAAACACTTCTCGGTCATTCAAATCATTTCCAATAAATCATTATCTCAACAACTCCAACTCAACTCAAGGAAATCAACAAAAACCCAGAATCCGAACAACTAATCCAGTAAATTACAAAATTCAACCTCAATTATCAATATGCATTCAAACGCTCAATAATCATTATATCACAATTCAGAAACCAATTTAATCAAACAATAAATCAACCATTTATTCAACACAACTCAAATCAATCCCTATGACTCACATAATCACCAAAAATATATTATTTGCATCAATATCGATTTATAACAATTCTTGAGAATAAAAATAAGTTTAAGAAAAGTACCCCTATCTCAATCACGACTCAACTACACGAAAAAATCCCTTTTTTCTCTCGGCCCGCAACAGCGACAGCCGCAACCACAGCTCCAAACCACTTTCGCAACAACAACGTCAACTCTAATCGCAACATATAATAACCGAAACTCAACCCTATAGCAATAAGCAGGAAAAACCTTAGCAACATATAACAGAACAACGATTAAAAGAATTTTCAAAGCAAAACAACTCACCGTACAAAGAAAGGAACCAAGAACGAAGAAGTGGCAGCTTCGGTGGTAATTTCGGTGACACCCGCGCCATGCCTGGTGACCCGAACAGCAGTGGAGCAGCTCCAACAGCCGCAAGCAGCTCAGTGGCAATCTCCATCCACAACAACAGCCACCGCAGTGACAACACCCCTCCCCACCATCACCTCCTCTCTTTCCGGCATCTCGCTCCAGCGGCAGACTCACCCATCGATGGTGACAGACCCGACAATGGCGACGGGTTGCAGCAGCTTGACGGCGGTAAGGCAGAACAGTGGCAGTCCTCCCTCCTCCTCACTTCACGTTTGTCTCTCTTTCTTCACAGTTCGTTGCTTCCCCCGAACCCTACCCAGCGGTGCTGACTCGGCTGCCCCGTGTGCTTCTGCTTCCCTGCACGCACCTAGGCGTGCAGGAGCGCGGTTCGTCCGGGCGTGCAGGGTTTGCGAACCGTGGTGGCGGATGAGTAGTGTGTGGGTTGTTATTACTGTTTGGCTCCTTGCCTCGGGCAACGAACGGTTGCCCTGAAACTCGAGTTTCCCAAAGGCTTGTTGGGCGTAATGCCTGCGAGATGCACGTTGCCTTTCCATCCCCCTAGGCACACTAGCAAGCACGTTGTGGTTGTGGTGTGCCACCGGGATTCCCTGCCACGGGTCCAAGGTCAAGCATGGGCGTCGGGCTGTGGCAAATTCCAATCACCGAAGGACCAAGAAGGGAAACACATCCATGCACGGTCCATCTAGGCACCAACTAGGGAGCATGGCGTGGTGGAGTTGTGTCTTGGGCACCCACTTGAGGCAAAGCCTTGTACTCGACCCAGGATTAAGGGGTCATCCCAAGTCCGAGCCCAACGGCAACTCGTGGTCGGATCGGCGGCAACGCGAGCTTGTGGCTCTATGGTCGGGACAACGCCACAAAGCAGCTCGACGGTGAGCTCCAAGGCAGTGACGGGATGCGAACAGCCTTCCTTTCCCTGCAGACTCTCTCTCTTCGCATGAATCTTCCCTTCCCGGTGACTTAGCAGCAGCAACACTTCCTCTCCTCCAGCTTGACGATGATGGCGACGGCATTGCCAGCGACGACGACTTCCCTCTCTGCCGGCAACGAGTTTCCCTCTCCTTCTCTCTTCTTCCTTGACTCTCCCTTCTCTCCATTCTCTCTCTTCTCTCTTTCCCTTTCCTTTTTTCTTTTCATTTTCTTTTCCGTTGGTGTGTGTGTGCTTGTGGTTTGTGGGTGGCGGCAGTAAAGAAGGAAAATTTGAGGGTGAGTGAGTGTGTAATGAAGTTAGGGTTAGGGTTTGTATAGATAATTGGGGATTTTGGGGTTTAGAAGAGTAAAATATTAATAAAAATAAAATGATAGAGTAATAATTTAAAATCAAGTTAAATATAAAACAATTATCTTTGAAATACCATTTTATCATCAATTTGTAAATTTATTTTCAATTAAATACTAATTTAATAAAATTTGGAGATAATTAAATTAATTCTCTTTTATTTATAAAATAATGTTCAAAAGCTTAATATTCGAATTAAAGTGTATAAAATTCTCATTATTTTTCAATTATTAAAACTCTAAATTATAAATAAGAAGTTTTCCAACTTATACATAAAAAATCTCTAAAAATATAATCTTAAATAAATAAAATAAATCATAAATAACTTATTATTTAATTTTCAAAAATTTGGGGTCTTACATCCTACCCCACATATAAAAATTTCTGTCTCAAAAATTAACGTAATACACAAAACATTACATAGTTTCAACATTTTATTTTTAAACTTCATATGAAAAAGCAAAAAGTATCAGCATTTAGATATATACATACAGTTTCAAATACCAGGATATTCATATGGCGTAAAACATATATAGGAGAAAAAGTGCAGTGCGAAGCAGAAACTACAATGTAGACTTGATGCAAAAGATTATATGGTGCAAACATGCGATGGTAGGATTGATGAGAGGCCTAGAGCGGGTTCGAAATTTATCTCAAAATAAGATTGGCATTGTAAGTATAGTTCCGAGCCCAACAATTGACCAATATCAAATTCAATTCTAAAGATGTCACAACTCAAAACAAATGTAAACCGAGAGTATTTAGTCTCCCAGGTCGTTCTCCCTAGGAACTAATGCCAATGATCACACACAATTTTGGTTGTGAGAGAGCAAAAGGGTGTTGTCAACAATAAGGAAGCAAGTAATAGAGAAATGAAAGAACAAGGCAAAATTGCAATTAATAAACTAATAAAGGAACAAAAGAACTATGTATGTAATATGAACAAGTAATGTTATAAAGTGATGGAAAAGTGGTTTAAAACATAAATGAAACCTTGACTTGGGATGAGTCATGGAATCCCTTCCTTGCCATAACCACAACTACGATAATTATGATGTATTAATCTCACTAAGTCAACCCTCACATCGGAGAGTAAGTTAAATGAGCATAAGTGTTCTTAACCCACAAATCCTAGCTTGCTTGCTAATTACCTTAGCAACAAATTAGCGTTAGTGGGAATAAGAACAATTAACAACCCAAGAATTATCACTAAATGTTGGACATTATGGCTCTAATAATCTATACACTCATTTCCCCCAAGTCAAGGGGTGAAAATTATCCCATAATCAAAATTGGCATTTCATCAAACACATAGTGGCCATAAACATAAAACATGAAAAAATTGGTAAATTAATGAAAGCTATAAACAACCAAATGATCCAAATCAATAAAAGCAACTCAACAAACATATAAAAGCCATCAAACATCAAATTAAACAACTAGGAATCCAAAATTGCAAGACTATGTAAATATTGACAAGAGAGATGAAAATAAAGGAAAGTATAGAACAACTGGTATAATAAAAGAGAGAATTAAAGAAATACTTACAATACAATTGCTATAATCCAAAATCAAACTTGCAGTATAAAATGCTACAAACCCTAATTAAGAACCCTAAGAAAGAAAACCTAAAACTATACTACACTACTCCTACTATGTGTTTTTTCTATTCTAAGATGGCTTTCCTTGCTATGTGTTGTTGCCCCCTTAATATAGCCTCTTGAACCAGCCTCAAGCCTTCAGAAATGGGCCAAAAGGAGCCCCAAATCACGAGTGCACGTGCATTTTAATGAAGGCACGCACTGGGGCCTGTGCGGACGCACAGGCATGTGCGTTCGCACACTTCGTCAAATTTCCACTTGTGCGTACACACAGATGGTTGTGCGCATGCACACTTTCGCGATGCTCTGGATTCGCTCTGCTTGGGTTCTTGTGTATATGCACGGGTAGTTGTGCGCACGCACGCATGCTGATTCCTCTTGTGCGTACGGACGCATTCTTGTGCGCACGCACGCATGGCTGAGCCCTCTTCCTTTGTTTTCTTCATGCTTTCTCCTAAATGCATGCTCCTCTTCCATTCTTACCAAGTCATTTCTACCTTATTCATCTGAAATCACTCACAAATAACATCAAGGTATCGAATGGAAGGTAAACGGAATAAAATTAGTCAAAATAAGTGCAAAAGAGCATATTTCAACATTTATATCCAAATTAGGGAGATAATACAAAAGTATGCTATTTGAGTGCTTAAGTGTGAGTTCATGTGCTAGAATCCATCCAATTTGAGTCAAAATATATCATCAAATATGGACTCATCAAGGATAGTGTGGCGAAGGGTCACAAAACAGGCTGACATTAAAACATGATTAATATTCACACATTGATCTCGTACCAACTTCAGAGTTGCAACTTCCCAAATTTCAACTTGACGTATATTCATCATTGGTGCACGAAATTGTGATCATCAATGGCGCCATCAACATGGTACGCTCAATTGCAATCTCAACTCTTTATCACAACTTCGCACAACTAACCAGCAAGTGCACTGGGTCGTCCAAGTAATAAACCTTACACGAGTAAGGGTCGATCCCACGGAGATTGTTGGTATGAAGCAAGCTATGGTCATCTTGTAAATCTCAGTCAGGCGGATTCAAATGGTTATAGATGATTGATAACTAAAAGATGAATAAAACATAAAATAAAGATAGAGATACTTATGTAATTCATTGGTGAGAATTTCAGATAAGCGTATGGAGATGCTTTGTCCATTCCGTCTCTCTGCTTTCCTACTGTCTTCATCCAATCCTTCTTACTCCTTTCCATGGCAAGCTGTATGTTGGGCATCACCGTTGTCAGTGGCTACAGTCCCATCCTCTCAGTGAAAATGTTCAACGCGCTCTGTCACAGCACGGCTAATCATCTGTCGATTCTCAATCAGGTTGGAATAGAATCTAGTAATTCTTTTGCGTCTGTTACTAACGCCCAGCCTTCAGGAGTTTGAAGCTCGTCACAGTCATTCAATCCTTGAATCCTACTCAAAATACCACAGAAAAGGTTTAGACCTTCCGGATTCTCTTGAATGCCGCCATCAATTCTAGCTTATACCACGAAGATTCTGATTAAGGAATCCAAGAGATAAACATTCAAGCCTTGTTTGCTTGTAGAACGGAAGTGGTTATCAGGCATGCGTTCATAAGTGAGAATGATGATGAGCGTCACATAATCATCACATTCATCATGTTCTTGGGTGAGAATGAATATCTCAGAACAAGAATAAGCTGAATTGAAAAGAAGAACAATAGTAATTGCATTAATACTTGAGGTACAGCAGAGCTCCACACCTTAATCTATGGTGTGTAGAAACTCCACCGTTGAAAATACATAAGAACAAGGTCTAGGCATGGCCGAGAGGCCAGCCCCCATAATCTAAGAACTAGACGTCCCAAGATGATCAAAAGATCTAAAGTGATTTAAAGATATCAAATACAATAGCAAAAGGTCCTATTTGTAGAGAACTAGTAGCTTAGGGTTTACAAAGATGAGTAAATGACATAAAAATCCACTTCCGAGCACACTTGGTGTGTGCTTGGGCTGAGCATTGAGGCTTTCATGTGTAGAGACTTTTCTTGGAGTTAAACGCCAGCTTTTGTGCCAGTTTGGGTGTTTAACTCCCATTCTTGTGCCAGTTCTGGCGTTAAACGCCAGAATTCTTGAGTTGACTTGGAACGCCTATTTGGGCCATCAAATCTCGGGCAAAGTATGGACTATTATACATTGCTGGAAACCCAGGATGTCTACTTTCCAACGCAATTGAGAGCGCGCCAATTGGGCTTCTGTAGCTCCAGAAAATCCACTTCGAGTGCAGGGAGGTCAGAATCCAACAGCATCTGCAGTCCTTTTCAGCCTCTGAATCAGATTTTTGCTCAGGTCCCTCAATTTTAGCCAGAAAATACCTGAAATCACAGAAAAACACACAAACTCATAGTAAAGTCCAGAAAAGTGAATTTTAACTAAAAACTAATAAAAATATAATAAAAACTAACTAAAACATACTAAAAACATACTAAAAACAATGCCAAAAAGCGTATAAATTATCCGCTCATCAATCATTCCAATCCGTACTTTAACAAACATATCATCTATGAATTTTCAACCTTATTAAACACTTTGCAACCCATTACTGGTTATAAACTTAACATCAACAAAAATTCTTTCATGTGAAACAAGGCTCAATAACATCCTATGACTTTGCACACTCACAAGCTTCACCTTCTGCGTCCACAAAATGCCTTTCTAAAGAGCTAACACATTGCTTGCTATACCTAAAGGTTGCGCCTGACACCAAAATAAATCTCGAGTTACTCAAAAGGATACCAAACTTTGGAAGAAAAAGATAACAATTGTGGACGGGGTTCACGGGAATCCAAGAGAATGGTTAAGGACGTAATCAAGTAGGGAACAAACCAAATCAAGCTTTTTCAATAAAGATTCAAAACAAGAATATTGAGAAAATACCAAAGATATAGTTAGATTGAGATATACCTAAGATGCAAGACATGAAGCAAACAAACGCAGTTAAGATCAAACGAAAAATGCATACAAATAAGGAACATGGCTGGAGAATAATCAGTTTACTTTCCAAGAAGGAAATCTCAAACAAGAACTTCAAGATAAAACATGAAAGAACAAGATACGTAACCGAGTAACCTCAAAATGCACTTCTAATGTTTCCCAAACCCCGTGATAAGCATCACCTAGTACTTCTATCTTGTCTATGATAACCCATTAGTATTCTCATACACATAAGTCATTAGTGTTAAGCTGGCCAAATTCAATACCATGAAGTATGCAATGATAGACTAACAATATTAATCAGTAGATAGTCATGTGCATAAAGCTCTAACTCTCGTCATCTGGATAAGACCTACAACATGACAAATGCTCAAAGTATGCAATTGAAGCATCGTCAGTCCATTCTTCAGGCTCTACAAAAAAGACTGTTCTGATACCATAATGTAACACCTTTACTATCAGAAGGTCATGCTTCCGGCTGCGCCACTTTGATAGCAAAAAGTATTACAACGAATTTCATATACTTAATAATGAAATAGGAGCCTTTGACTCGAAATCATATCGCTGTTTTCTTTGGAAAACTGGAAATACTTCTTTCTTTGGAATCAAACATGCACATATAACTAAATTCAATAACAATCCTCATATATATATAAACGTACCATACTTTTTATATAAGTAACTTACAATTATATATTCATATATATCATAACAAATCATGATTCCTATCCCTCTTGTAAGAATAATAAAGATGAGTAAAATATATAATATATACAATGCTAAACAACACAAATGCGTATGAAAAACTCCTTTAACACTCTTAGTCTGTCCAGAAAAAGATATAGATATATACATACAGTTTCAAATACCAGGATATTCATATGGTGTAAAACATATATAGGAGAAAAAGTGCGGTGCAAAGCAGAAGCTACAATGTAGACTTGATGCAAAATATTATATGGTTCAAACATGCGATGGTAGGATAGTGTGGTGAAGGGTCACAAAACAGGATGACATTAAAACAACATTATTAATGTTTGCACATTGATCTCGTACCAACTTCAGAGTTGCAACTTCCAAAATTTCAACCTGACGTATATTCATCATTCCAATCCGTACTTTAACCAACATATCATCTGTGAATTCTCAACCTCATTAAACATTTTGCAGCCCATTACTGGTAAAAAACTTAACATCAACAAAAATTCTTTCTCGTGAAACAAGGCTCAACAACATCCTATGACGTTGCACACTCACAAGCTTCACTTTCCGCATCCACGAAACGAGTTTCTAAAGAACTAACACATTGCTTGCTATACCTAAAGGTTGCGCCTGACACCAAAATAAATCTCGAGTTACTAAAAAAGATACCAAACTTAGGAAGAAAATGATAACAATCGTGGACGGGGTTCACGGGAATCCAAGAGAATGGTTAAGAACATAATCAAGCATGGAACAAACCAAATCAAGCTTTTTAAATAAAGATTCAAAACAAGAATTTTGAGAAAAGACCAATGATACAGTTAGATTGAGATATACCTAAGATGCAAGATATGAAACAAAAAAATCACACCGCATCTCAAAAAGCAGATATCTCAAGAAATTTAAGCAAACATATGCAGTTAAGATCAAACGAAATGCATACAAACAAGGAACATGGTTGGAGAATAATCTGTTTACTTTCCAAGAAGGAAATCTCAAACAAGAACTTCAAGATAAACCATGAATTAACAAGATACGTAACTGAGTAACCTCAAAATGCACTTCTAATGTTTCCCAAACCCAGTGATAAGCATCACCTAGTACTTCTATCTCGTCTTTGATAACCCGTTAGTATTCTCATACACATAAGTCATTAGTGTTAAGTTGGCCAAACTCAATACCATGAAGTATGCAATGATAGACTAACAACATTAATCAGTAGACAGTCATGTGCATAAAGTTCTAACTCTCGTCATCTGGACAAGACCTACAATATGATAGATGCTCAGAGTATGCAATTAAAGCATAGTCAGTCCATTTTTCATGCTCTACAGAAAAGTCTGTTCTGATACCATAATGTAACACCCTTATTATCAGAAGGTCACACTTCCGGCTGTGCACTTTGATAGCAAAAAGTATTACGACGAATTTCATATACTTAATAATGAAATAGGAGCCTTTGACTCGAAACCAAATAGCTGTTTTCTTTGGAAAACCGGAAATACTTCTTTTTTTGAAATCAAACATGCACATACAACCAAATTCAATAACAATCCTCATATATATAAACGTACCATATTTTTTATATACGTAACTTATAATTATATATACATACATATCATTACAAATCATGATTCCTATCCCTCTTGTAAGAATATAATAATAAAGATGAGAAAAATCTATAATATATACAATGTTAAACAACACATCCAAATGCGTAGGAGAAAATCCTTTAAAACTCTTTGTCCATCCAGAAAAAGATATAAATATATACATACAGTTTCAAATACCAAGATATTCATATGGTGTAAAACAAATATAGGAGAAAAAGTGCAGTGCGAAGAAGAAGCTACAATGTAGACTTGATGCAAAAGTTTATATGGTTCAAATATGCGATGGTAGAATAGTGTGGTGAATGGTCACAAAACAGGCTGACATTAAAACAACATGATTAACTTTCACACATTGATCTCGTACCAACTTCAGAGTTGCAACTTCCCAAATTTCAACCTGACGTATATTCATCATTCCAATTCGTACTTTAACAAACATATCATCTGTGAATTCTCAACCTCATTAATCATTTTGCAACCCATTACTGGTCAAAAACTTAACATCAACAAAAATTCTTTCGCGTGAAACAAGGCTCAACAACACCCTATGACTTTGCACACTCACAAGCTTTACCTTCCGTGTCCACAAAACGCATTTCTAAAGAACTAACACATCGCTTGCTATACCTAAAGGTTGCGCCTGACACCAAAATAAATCTCGAGTTACTAAAAATGATACCAAACTTAGGAAGAAAAAGATAACAATCGTGGACGGGGTTCACGGGAATCCAAGAGAATGGTTAAGAGCATAATCAAGTAGGGAACAAACAAAATCAAGCTTTTTCAATAAAGATTCAAAACAAGAATTTTGAGAAAATACCAAGGAGACAATTAGATTGAGATATACCTAAGATGCAAGACATGAAGTAAAAAAGCCACACCGCATCTCAAAAAGCAGATATTTCAAGAAATTTAACCAAACATATGCAGTTAAGATCAAACAAAAAATGCATACAAATAAGGAA
This sequence comes from Arachis stenosperma, assembly GCF_014773155.1. Taxonomy (NCBI): domain Eukaryota; kingdom Viridiplantae; phylum Streptophyta; class Magnoliopsida; order Fabales; family Fabaceae; genus Arachis; species Arachis stenosperma. The sequence goes on from NC_080383.1 coordinate 63,982,723, forward strand.
CATTGTTGTAGAATAATCAATTTACTTTCCAAGAAAGAAATTTCAAACAAGAACTTCAAGATAAACCATGAATGAACAAGATACATAACTGAGTAACCTCAAAATGCACTTCTAATGTTTCCCAAACCAAGTGATAAGCATCACCTAGTACTTCTATCTAGTCTATGATAACCCGTTAGTATTCTCATACACATAAGTTATTAGCGTTAAGCTTGCCAAACTCAATACCATGAAGTATGCAATGATAGAGTAACAATATTAATCAGTAGACAGTCATGTGCATAAAGCTCTAACTCTCGTCATCTGGACAAGACCTACAACATGACAGATGCTCAGAGTATGCAATTGAAGTATAATCAGTCCATTCTTCAGGCTCTACAGAAAAGACTGTTCTAATACCATAATGTAGGAGGATACTTATAAAATAAAGAATTGATTTCAACTGTAGTGATTATTGTTTGCGTTATGAATCTATTCAACTGTCAACATTAATTATCCCACAACACTTTTAAATTCATTTTTCAGTTATAGGAATTTCAATTCACGGCCTTCGGCTCAACTTAAAATCAAATCTTGGCCTCTGACCCAACTTATAGTCAAATCAAATTACGCCCTCTGGCCTAAATCAAATCAACTCGTTCTCCTACACAAATCAAGTCAACTCACCATCAAAACTCAATTTCAAAACATCATTAATCACCAGCATCAATGGTACAAGGCAAATACAAATAGATAATAGTTACAGACAGTACCACATTAGGAACTGCTTTTAGCATCACCATCACCAGCATAAGGGATCTCTTAGTTGTTCAAACACAATCAAAACAATACAAGGAATACACAAGCAGAGAGAATAGTTACAGTAATTAGTTCAATTAGCATGTATATATAATTATTAAAATAGGCAAGCCAAATATAAGATGCACACCCAAACAATACACATAAATACAAATGATGCATGCATACCTTATGGCCAATGTGCTCTTCTGTCAGTTATACAGCCGAACCCGACATGTGCAGTAGCTAACCTTGGACAGTCCCAACATGCGTGCATCTACCAAAACGAAATTTACATCTTCAAGGAGAAACGTCTGGAAAGGTATAAGTATCCAGCCACATCTTGCAATGAAGGGTCGATAGAATCTCAAATCTCAATAGAGAGCAAGTGGAGCCGATCCACTGCATCTACCCAGAGAAATTCGTGACTCGGATAAAATTTTAAATCACATATCATTTTCAGCCAGAAGCAAGTGGGGGTGAACTATTGCATCTGCCCCGGGAGACTCAAACCATAATCCAGAGCAAGTGGAATCACACCACTGTATCTACCCAGGTAATTATACTTCACCACATTCTGAAGTAAGTGGAATCACACCACTGCATCTGCGCAGGCAGGTGTACTTCATCAGTCTTAGTCTCATTATTACTTTCATCCTTAATCAAAATCAATCACCATCATTTCTCATTATCACAATCATTCTCATTACATCACTTTTTAGAAACAATTCAAATTTTTTTTCTCTTTCATAAAACTCCTTTCACCAAATTAGAGGTCACAAATTAACCTAAAAAATCTATTCTTCAATTCTGTTTGAAATTCCCAAAGCATAACTTTCAGATTTTGAAATAATTATTTAAAGCTCCCTTTCAACTTTATTCTCAAGTTCAATAATTTTTCAAAGACCCAAAATTATCTTTCTTCACCAATCAAATTCAAATACTGTAAATTCATCAAAACTTCTGAAAATGGGATTCTTTAATCAAACTCAAGGCATAGTTCTTTTCATATGAAATCGAGCTCAGAACATAATCCTTTTCTTAATGGATCAAACTCAAAATAAAATCCTTTTCTTAATAAATTGAACTCAAATCATAATTCTTTTCTTAATAAATCAAATTCAAAACAAATTCTTTTTCGTAATAAATCGAACTCAAATCATAACTCTTTTCTTAATAAATCAAACTCAAAACATAATTCCTTTATCAATGAATTGAACTGAAGAGATGACTGATGAGCGGATAATTTATACGCTTTTTGGCATTGTTTTTACATAATTTTAGTATGATTTAGTTACTTTTTAGTATATTTTTATTAGTTTTTAAGAAAAAATCACATTTCTGGACTTCACTATGAGTTTGTGTATTTTTCTATGATTTTAGGTATTTTCTGGCTGAAGTTGAGGGACCTGAGCAAAAATCTGATTCAAAGGTTGACAAAGGGCTGCTGATGCTGTTGGATTCTGACCTCCCTGCACTCAAAATAATATTTTTGGAGCTACAGAAGTCTAAATGGCGTTCTCTCAATTGCGTTGGAAAGTAGACATCCAGGGCTTTCCAGCAATATATAATAGTTCATACTTTGCCCGAGTTTAGATGACGCAAACTGGCATTTAACTCCAGCTTTCTGCCCTATTCTAGCGTTAAACGCCAGAAACAAGTTGCAAAGTAGAGTTAAACGCCAGAAATAAGTTACAAACTGGCGTTTAACTCCAAGGAAGACCTCTACACGTGAAAGCTTCAATGCTCAGCCCAAGCACGCACCAAGTGGGCCCAGAAGTCGATTTCTGCATCATTTACTTGTTTCTGTAACCCTAGTAACTAGTTTAGTATAAATAGAACTTTTTACTATTGTATTAGACATCTTGGATCTTGGGACGAGCTTTGATCATTGTTAGTCCTTAGACTGGGAGGCTGGACATTCAGGTCATGCCTATCCTATTTTCACTTATGTATTTTCAACGGTGGAGTTTCTACACACCATAGATTAAGGTGTGGAGCTCTGCTGTTCCTCGAGTATTAATGCAAAGCACTATCGTTCTTCTATTCAATTCATGCTTATTCTTATTCTAAGATATTCATTCGCACACAAGAACATGATGAATGTGATGATTATGTGACACTCATCACCATTCTCACTTATGAACGCGTGATTGACAACCACTTCCGTTCTACATGGAAACAAGCTTGAATGTATATCTCTTGAGTTTCTAATTAGCGATTCACATCGACTCCCCTCTGACAATGGGACATCTGAATCTGAGATTGGAACCTCTGTGGTATAAGCTAGAATCAATTGGCAGTATTCTTGAGATCCAGAAAGTCTAAACCTTGTCTGTGGTATTCTGAGTAGGATCTAGGATGGAATGAGTGTAACGAGCTTCAAACTCGCGACTGAGGGCGTGGTGATAGACGCAAAAGGATAGTAAATCATATTCCTACACGATCGATAACCAAAAGCTGATTAGCCATACGATATCTGTGCATGGTATTTTTCATCCGAGACGAGAAATCCGACAGTTGATTAGCCGTACAGAAACCGTAGAGGACCATTTTCACTAAGAGGATGGGAAGTAGCCATTGACAACGGTGACACCCAACATACAGCTTGCCATAGAAAGGAGTCAGAAGGATTGGATGAAGGTAGTAGGAAAGCAGAGATTCAGAAGGAACAACGCATCTCCATACGCTTATCTGAAATTCCCACCAAGGAATTACATAAGTATCCCTATCTTTATTTTATGTTTTATTTATCTTTTAATTATCAAAACTATATAACCATTTGAATCCGCCTGACTGAGATTTACAAGGTGACCATAGCTTGCTTCAAGCCGACAATCTCCGTAGGATCGACCTTTACTCACGTAAGGTTTATTACTTGGACGACCCAGTGCACTTGCTGGTTAGTTGTACGAAGTTGTGAAAAAGAGTTGAGATGCACCACTTTGGATGACCGTTTTTTGAATGCTAAAGTGTTCTTATCTAGGAAGGTTACGACGGGCAGCTGGGATTCTTTCTCCACGAACTCTCGACCTAAGTAGACAGTTTGGAGCACGGTAGTAGTGGTCGTAACTACCCACGCGTGCTTCGAGGGGTCGTATTCAGAAGTTACCTTCGGGGGGCACTGCGTCGTCTCTATCTGCCATGCCATGTTCCTCTGGAGACAGTATGGGAAAAGAAAAGGGATGAGAATCTAAGGTCTCAATAGGAGTGCTACCTCCATGCCTATCTCCAGCCCACGTGCGAGATTTTAAAAAAAGTCGTACGATATGACATGTAATATGATTCTTTCTTGTAAAGTACATAGGTAAAAAGGAAAGCACATAGGAAAAATAGAAGAGTAGTAACATATGAAACGTCGACATGTTCATAAATAAATCTTTAGAAAAAAACATCATCATGATCAAACTTTGCCTTATACTTTCTCTTTTCCTTAACTTATAACTTTTATGAAAGGTATTGAGCTCAAACCGGTATAAATGAGAGTCCCCTTCCCTTACTGAAGGTTCTTATCTCGAATGTCTTGGCGATCACCTTCCCTTACCGAAGGATCATCTCGATCGATCACCCTCCCTTACTGAGGGATCATCTCGATATCTTGTCTTTGGGGGTCACCTTCCCTTACCGAAGGATCATCCCCTCAGTTCAATTTACAATCAAGGTTATTTAGACATACACAAGAAAAGAGTTATATCAACAAAGATATCTTATTATATAAAGTTGATGGGAGTCTCTTTCCCTTACCGAAGGTTCCCAAAAGTTTGCCGATCACCTTCCCTTACCGAAGGATCTTCTCGATTCGATCACCTTCCCTTACCAAAGGATTATCTCGATTATCTTGTCTTTATGGGTCACCTTCCCTTACCGAAAGATCATTCCCTTAGTTTAATTTACAATTAGGGTTGTTTAGGCATACACAAGAAGAGATTCATGCGAGAATAGATCAAGCAAAAATAGATCATGCAAGAGGTGGGACATATACCATAATAAAATCAGCATGTTGAATAATAATATTATAAGAAAGTAGGTACTCTCGGCCCTAGAGGGATATTAATAATATAGTGTATAAAATATCACATAAGTGTTCATTTATAAAAAAACAGGATATTTTAAAAAGTTGAATAGTTATAATGGGGCATGTACTCTTAACTCAAAGAAATATTATTAATCCAATGGTTTAAAAGTTAATATAATTCCATGTAATAAAATAGGAGATATTAATTAGTTGAATAAAACAATTATAAGGAAACATGTACTCTTGACCCTTAGAAGATATTAGTATTATAATGTATAAAATACAATCTAAGTACACATAGTAAGAATGTGGTATGTTAAATACTGGAATAAAATATTATAAGGGAGCATATACCTTTTACTTTTAAATTTTAAGGAGTAATAATAACATAATGACATAAGAGGTCATTTAGTTGCACATAATAGAATAGGGTACACTAAACAAGACATAGAAAAACATGTACTCTTAACATTAAAGGGATAATAATAACTAGCGACTCAACAGGCACTAACGTGCCTGTTCAGCCGCTTTTCTATTATTTTTAAGAAATTAATTTTATTTTTTTTGTTAATATATTATTTACTTTTCAAATTTATTAGATTTTTTTATTTTAATATTGACGTGATATTATTTATATCATATTTTGTTGAAACTAAAATTACTATAAGACACTTTAAAATGTTAAATTATAAAAGCACACAACAGATAGGTAATATAAAATGGTCATAGTTTAAAAGTTTAGGTAATATATGAGGTAAAATATTCGATAGAGTAAATTTTTATTCTCAACTATTCTAAAATATACAAAAAGTATTTTCAGAATGATAATGCTTCTATTGTATTTCTTTAAAAGTTTTAAATGTCGTCTATTAATTTATAATATTTTTAACTTAATTTTTTAAATTTATTATGACAAAATAACGATATGATGAGGATTTTGTTTGCTAAAATTGCGAAAATATTTTTAAAAATAGTTTATTCATCGTACTTTATTTTTTTTTGTGTTTATGTTATATTTCATACATTATTAAATTTTAATTTGATAAGTTTTTTTTATAATCAAAGACTTATTATTTAGTTACTGTAATTTAATTAAGATTTATTTTTTATCACTAAATAATGTTATGTGTATTACAGTTATTGCCATTAAATAATATTTGTAGTAGCATTTTTTTTAGTTTGTACTTAAATTAGTTATTTAATAAAAATTTGTCCGATAACTCATAAAAATATATACAATGTTATCTATGTTTTTAACTTGAGAATTTTTAATTTAGTTACCTATTGACTTGTAATATTTAATATAGTATTTTGATATTTTTTAAGAAATTAGAACACATTTTGTCATGACCAAATTTTGCTATCTATTAAATTTTTAGTTGGATAAAAATTCTATAATAAAAAGGATCCATATAATTTGTACAATACATTAATAAATACATGAGATAAAATAAAACATATTTTTGTACTATTTTTTAATAGTTGTTGTTTTGTGTTTAAGATAGATCTTTTCTAATTTTACTATTTAATTTTAAAAGAAATATGTTGTTACCAAAATTTTATTACAAAGTTGTTGTTATTATTAATCTTATGAATATATTGCCTATTTAAAATTTATAGTATTTGTTAATTATTTGTTTTATTTTTTTTTTATTATAGAATTCATAATTTTGTTTGACATTAGGCATTTTATATAGTAGTATACAATATCAAACCTCTTAATTTATTCAATACAAAAAATATTTTAAATGAATATTATGCAATCAAGATAAAATATTAAAAATATAAGTAAAGTAAGTGAGTACTAACTATTCATATTTGCATGACTTTTAGCATTGCTTGTAAATGGTTCATTATAAGAGATTGATTGAGACATTGAATTAGTATATTAAAATTATCTTAGACCTACACTTATAAAAAAAAATACAAACTTAATATGTTGTAGATTATCTTAAAAGATTGTTAATCTTCTGTATTAAGATTTAATGTGTTTATATGTTAATATTTCACATTAGAAATTTATTATATATTTAATATTATTAAATTAATATATTTTTTTAATAATAAATAATGTTACGTGTCTCATGATTATTATCATTGGCTGATATAATAGCATTTTTTATAATTAATATTTAAAATAGTTATTCAATAAAAATTGATTCAGTAACTCATATAAATATGTAAAGCATTATCTATGTTTTTAATTTTAAAATTTGAAAATTATTTATTCAATCACTGTTTGTAATATTTAATATAGTATTTAGATTTTTTATAAAATTATGACTCATTTTACCGTGATCAAATTTTGGCATTTGTTAAATTTTTAAATGGACAATAATTTTATAGTAAGAAGGATTAATTTTTATTTATGCCATGTATTTAAATACATGAGATGAAATATCAATATTTTTGTATTCTTCTTCTATCATTATGTTTGTATTTAGGTCAGATTTCTCCTGATTTTATTTTAAAATTATAAAAATATATATTATTACCAAAATTTTAAAATATGAAAATATAAATTAAAATAAAAACTAAAAAAATTAAATTAAAGTATATTAAAAATCATTATGTTACATTAATTTAACACAATATATAAATATTATTTTGATAATAAAATTATTATGTTTGACAACTTTTTGTAATTATCTTATAACGTAGTATTTTTATATATAAAATGACTTCATTTTTTTTAATATAAGAATGCAAATGCATATTTTTTTATTTTTAATATTTTATCTCAAGCATCTACATTAATTTGAAACATAAATATATTTTTTTTGTAATAAATTTTTATAATAAAAGTTTTAGTTAAAGAGTATTCAATACTTCCCTTTATAATTTAGAACAGTAAATTTAATTTCATTTCAGAGTTATTACTTTGTAAAATATATTTAATCACTCAAATTTAAAAATACACATGGTAAAAAATAAGCAATATGTTAATTTTTTTTCTCTTTGTTCTATTTGTTATTATTAGTTTTATGAATACATTGTTTATTTTAATTTTTTAATTATTTATATACTATATGATAAAGATGGAATATTAAAAAAATTATTATTTTGTCCACTAAATTTATTTTATGAAATAGATTATGTAAGGATATACGAAGTCTAAAAAAATTGGACACCAAATTCTAGTAACTTTTTGTATTTTTTTTATTAAGGAATGCTCTGTAATATGTAATTTTTTTAAGTTAAATAATAAGCATAAGAGTGTATATTAATTTAATTAATTTTGTTATAGAATACCAATTAATTATGTTACTATGACATCTGTTATTTTATTATTGAAAATGAATCGGTATTTAAATTGAGTACGTATTAATAGTTTTTTTATTGAAAGTGAATAAAATAAAAAAAATTGAGTACGTATTAACAGTTTTTTTTATTGAAATCAATTTTTAAGTTCTGTCGTGTCGTGGGATAAAGCCAGTTTCTAATAAAGAGAGAACAGGGGTAAAATAGGAAGAAAGAATTGGATACCAAAATTCTGTATCCCCATTATATATTGGTATAGATATAATGGAATAAAAGGTCATGTAAATGCACATAGTAAAAATTAAGGTGATTAAATAAAACATTATAAAGGGGTATGTACTCTCAACGTTAAAGGAATAATAGTATAATGGTATAAAAGGTAATGTAAATACACATAGAAAATATGGGATATAAATCAAGAAGGCATAAGTGATATAATAGATAATCATGATTAATGTGGATGAAAGATAAGTAAGGGATCATTAATGCCATAAGACACATGAAAGATGGTAACCATGCATGGATGGAAAGGAAATAAATTAGAGCATACTACATGCCAACATAAAAGTAAGAAGAGCATAATTCTCTACTCTTTTTCTAACGTCTCTTTTATTGTCTATGAACTTGTCTCTTGTGTTTGCACACGGAATATTTGCGTAGAGGGAGAAGGGAAAGGATTAGTGTTTGAGAGGAGTGATCTTCTACCTATGGGTGTACCCCTATTTATATACTTTCAGTGGTAAGGTGGTTGGGATAATTTTAAATTCAAAAGAAGGGCGGTTATTAGATTCCTATCCATAATTCAAAATTCTAAACCCATCTCCTAACTGACTTTTAAATTTCGAATTTAATTTTGTTTCTAGAAGGGGTGAAGGGAGGTTGTTACATCAATTGCATGTTTTTTAAAATTTGTGCTTTTTTTGAAAACTCATGCATGTGTTCTTCATGATCTTCAAGTTGTTCTTGATAAGTCTTCTTGTTTGATCTTTATATTTTATGTTTTTGTGTCTTTTCTTGTTTTTCATATGCATTCTTGAATCCTTAGAGTTTAAACATTGAAAATTTCTAAGTTTGGTGTCTTGCATGTCTTTCTTTTCTTGAAAATTTTTCAAAAGTAAGTTCTTGATGTTTATCATGATCTTCCAAGTGTTCTTGGTGTTCATCTTGATATTCATAGTGTTCTTGCATGCATCATTGGTTTTGATCCAAAATTTTCATGTTTTGGGTCATATTTGTGTTTTTCTCTCTCCTTATTAAAAATTCAAAAATAAAAAATTATCTTTCCCTTATTTCTCTCATAAATTTCGAAATTTTGGATTGACTTAGTCAAATTTTTTTTTAAAATAAGTTGTTTCTTGTTAGTCAAGTCAAGATTTCAATTTTAAAAAAATCTTATCTTTTCAAAACTTTTTCAAAAATCAAATCTTTTTCATTATTCTTGTATATTTTCGAAATTTTTTAAAATTGATTTCAAAATCTTTTTCTTAATTTCATTTCAAAATTTCGAAAAATTTACTAACAATTAATGTGATTGATTCAAAAAAAATTGAAGTTTGTTACTTTCTTGTTAAGAAAGGTTCAATCTTTAAATTCTAGAATCATATCTTTTAGTTTCTTGTTAGTCAAGTTATCAATTTTAATTTTAAAAATAAAATCTTTTTAATTTCCTTTTCAAATCTTTTTCAAAATAAATTTCAATCATATCTTTTCAAACATATCTTTTTTCAAATCATATCTTTTTCAATCAAATCTTTTCCAATAATATCTTTTTTCAAAAATTTGATTTCAAAAATCTTTTCTAACTTCCTATTTTTTCAAAATTGATTTTCAAATCTTTTTCAACTAACTAATTGATTTTTTTGTTTGTTTTACTATTTCTTATCTTTTTCAAAACCACCTAACTACTTTTCTCTCTCTAATTTTTCAAAATTTCTCACCCTTTTTCAAAATTCTTTTTAATTCACTAATTGTTTCAAATTTTAATTTTAATTTTTTTCTTCTCTTAATTTTCAAATTTTAACTAATAATTAAAATAAAAATAAAAATATTTTTCTTCTCTTTTAGTTAATATTTGAATTCCCTCTCTCTCTCATCTTTTTCTATTTATTTATTCATTTACTAACACTTCTCTTCATCTCAAAATTCAAACCCTCTCTTCTCCTCTGTGTTCGAATTTTTCTCTTTTCCTTCTTCTATTCTTTTCTTCTTCTACTCACATAAATGAATCTCTATACTGTGACATAGAGGATTCCTCTTCCTTTTCTGTCCTCTTCTTTTTCATATGAGCAGGAGCAAAGACAAGGACATTCTTGTTGAAGCAGATTCTGAACCTGAAAGGACTCTGAAGAAGAAGCTAAGAGAACCTAAAGCACAACAATCTAGAGAAAACCTTACAGAGAATCTCGAAAAAGAAGACATGGCCGAACCTAACAACAATGCAAGGAAGATGCTTGGTGACTTCACTGCACCAAATTCTAACCTCCATGGAAGAAGCATCTCAATCCCTACCATTGGAGCAAACAATTTTGAGCTAAAGCCTCAATTAGTTTCTCTGATGCAACAGAATTGCAAGTTTCATGGACTTCCATCAGAAGATCCTTTTCAGTTCTTAACTAAATTCTTACAGATCTGTGATACTGTTAATACCAATGGAGTTGATCCTGAGGTCTATAAGCTTATGCTTTTCCCTTTTGCTGTAAGAGACAGAGCTAGAACATGGTTGGACTCTCAACCTAGAGATAGCCTGAACTCTTGGGATAAGCTGGTGACGGCTTTTTTAGCCAAGTTCTTTCCTCCTCAAAAGCTTAGCAAGCTTAGAGTGGATGTTCAAACCTTTAGACAGAAAGAAGGTGAATCCCTCTATGAAGCTTGGGAGAGATACAAGCAACTGACCAAAAAGTGTCCTTCTGACATGCTTTCAGAATGGAACATCCTGGATATATTCTATGATGGTTTATCTGAATTGTCTAAGATATCATTGGACTATTCTCCAGGTGGATCTATTCACCTGAAGAAAACGCATGCAGAAGCTTAGGAACTCATTGACATGGTTGCAAATAACCAGTTTATGTATATTTTTGAAAGGAATCCTGTGAGTAAAAGGGACGCCTTAGAGGAAGGGAGTTCTTGAAATTGATGCTCTGAATGCCATATTGGCTCAGAACAAAATGTTGACTCAGCAAGTCAATTTGATTTCTCAGAGTCTGAATGGATTGTAAAATGCATCCAACAGTACTAAAGAAGCATCTTTTGAAGAAGAAGCTTATGATCCTAAGAACCCTGCAATGGCAGAGGTGAATTACATGGGTGAAGCCTATGGAAGCATCTATAATCCCTCATGGAGAAATCATCCAAATTTCTCATGGAAGGATCAACAAAAGCCCCAACAAGGCTTTAATAATGGTGGAAGAAACAGGTTTAGCAATAGCAAGTCTTTTCCCTCATCCTCTCAGCAACAGATAGATAATTCTGAACAGAGCCCCTCTAGCTTAGTAAATATAGTCTCTGATCTATCTAAGGCCACTCTAAGTTTCATGAATGAAACGAGGTCCTCCATTAGAAATTTGGAGACACAAGTGGGCCAGCTGAGTAAAAGAGTCACTGAAACTCCTCCTAGTACTCTCCCAAGCAATACAGAAGAGAACCCCAAAAAGAGAGTGCAAGGCCATAACTGTGAGTAACATGGCCAAACCTGGAGAGAGTGGAAAGTCAGTGATCCCTAGTGAGAAAGACCTCCTGGGACGTTCACTGACCAATAAGGAGTTCTCTTTTGAGGAACCTAAGGAATCTGAGGCTCATCTAGAGACCATAGAGATTCCATTGAACCTACTTTTGCCATTCATGAGCTCTGATGACTATTCCTCCTTTGAAGAGGATGAAAATATTACTGAAGAGCAAGTTGCTAAGTACCTTGGAGCAATCATGAAGCTGAATGCCAAGTTATTTGGTAATGAGACTTGGGAGAATGAACCCCTCTTGCTCACCAATGAACTGAATGACTTGGTTAGGCAGACCTTACCTCAAAAGAAATAGGATCCTGGTAAATTCCTAATTCCCTGTACCATAGGCACCATGACCTTTGAGAAGGCTCTGTGTGACTTGGGGTCAGGCATAAACTTAATGCCACTCTCTGTAATGGAGAAACTAGGAATTTTTGAGGTACAGGCTACCAAATTCTCATTAGAGATGGCAGACAAATCCTTGAAAAAGGCTTATGGACAGGTAGAGGACGTGCTAGTAAAGGTCAAAGGCCTTTACATCCCTGCTGATTTTATAATCCTAGACACTGGGAAGGATGAGGATGAATCCATCATCCTTGGAAGACCCTTCCTGGCCATAGCAAAAACTTTTATTGATGTGGACAGAGGAGAGTTGATCCTTCAATTGAATGAGGACTACCTTGTATTTAAAACTCAAGGATCTCCCTCTGTAACCATGGAGATGAAGCAAGAAAACTTCTCTCAATGTAGAGTCAAACAAAGCCCCCACAATCAAACTCTGAGTTTGGTGTTGGGAGGCCAAAACCAAACTCATAGTTTGGTGTTAAACCCCCATATTTAAACTCTAAGTTTGGTGTTGGGAGGTCCCAACAATACTCTGAACATTTGTGAGGCTCCATGAGAGCCCTGATGAGCGGATAATTTATACGCTTTTTGGCATTGTTTTTAGTATATTTTTAGTATATTTTAGTTAGTTTTTATTACATTTTTATTAGTTTTTAGTTAAAATTCACTTTTCTGGGCTTTACTATGAGTTTGTGTGTTTTTCTATGATTTCAGGTATTTTCTGGCTGAAATTGAGGGACCTGAGCAAAAATCTGATTCAGAGGCTGAAAAGGACTACAGATGCTGTCGGATTCTGACCTCCCTGCACTCGAAATGGATTTTCTGGAGCTACAGAAGCCCAATTGGCGCACTCTCAATTGCGTTAGAAAGTAGACATCCTGGGCTTTCCAGCAATGTATAATAGTCCATACTTTGCCTGCGATTTGATGGCCCAAACCGGCATTGCAAATCAGCTTTAGAATTCCCGGCGTTTAACGCTGGAACTGGCACAAAAATTGGAGTTAAACGCCCAAACTGGCATAAAAGCTGGCGTTTAACTCCAGAAAAAGTATCTACACATGAAAGCTTCAATGCTCAGCCCAAGCACACACCAAGTGGACCCCGGAAGTGGATTTTTACGTCATTTACTCATTTCTGTATACCCTAGGTTACTAGTTCACTATTAATAGGACCTTTTGATATTGTATCTCGACCTCATGACACTTTACACGTTTCTTTTTGTATCTTCTATGGCATGAGTCTCTAAACCCCATGGTTGGGGGTGAGGAGCTCTGCTGTGTCTTGATGGATTAATGCAATTACTACTGTTTTTCATTCAATCACGCTTGTTTCTATTATAAGATATTACTTGCACCTAAACTTGATGAATGTGATGATTCGTGACACTCATCATCATTCTCACCTATGAACGTGTGCCTGAAAACCACCTCCGTTCTACTTTAGATTGAGTAGATATCTCTTGGATTCTTTAATCAGAATCTTCGTGGTATAAGCTAGAATTGATGGCGGCATTCAAGAGAATCCGGAAGGTCTAAACCTTGTCTGTGGTATTCTGAGTAGGATTCAAGGATTGAATGACTGTGACGAGCTTCAAACTCCTGAGGGCTGGGCGTTAGTGACAGACGCAAAAGAATCACCGGATTCTATTCCAACCTGATTGAGAACCGACAGATGATTAGCCGTGCTGTGACAGAGCGCGTTGAACATTTTCACTGAGACGATGGGAGGTAGCCATTGACAACGGTGAAACCCTACATACAGCTTGCCATGGAAGGAGCCTTGCGTGCTTGAAGAAGAAGACAGTAGGAAAGCAGAGATTCAGAAGATAGAGCATCTCCAAAACCTCAACCTGTTCTCCATTATTGCAAAATAAGTATTTATTTCATGTTCTTCTGCTTTTCAAAATTAAACCTGAGAATTATTGATATCCTGACTAAGAATTACAAGATAACCATAGCTTGCTTCAAGCCGACAATCTCCGTGGGATCGACTCTTACTCACGTAAGGCATTACTTGGACGACCCATTGCACTTACTGGTTAGTTGTGCGGGATTGCAAAAGTGTGATTGCAATTTCGTGTACCAAGTTTTTGGCGTCGTTGCCGGGGATTGTTCGAGTTTGGACAACTGACGGTTTATCTTGTTGCTTAGATTAGGACTGTTTTATTTTTGTTGGTTTAGAGTCTTTTATTTGATTTTAGTTTCATATTTTAAGTTTGGTGTCTTCCTTGTGTTTTCCTTTAAGTTTTCGAAAAATTGTGTTTGATTTTCTAAAAATTTTAAGTTTGATGTCTTTTGTGCTTTTATTCACTTAAAAATTTTTCAAAAATTTGTTCTTGGTGTTCATCTTAATCTTCAAAGTGTTCTTGGTGTTCATCTTAACATTCAAAGTTTTCTTGTTTGTTCTCTTTGTTTTGATCTAAAATTTCTAAGTTTAGTGTCGATTTGTTGTTTTTCTCTTCCCTCATTAAATTTTAAAAAATCAAAAAAATATCCTTTCCTTATTTTACTCATAATTTTCGAAATTTTGCATTAAATTAGTCAAAGATTTTTAAAATCATATCTTTTTTTTAGCCAAGTCAAAATTCTAATTTCAAAAATTGATCTTTTCATATCTTTTTTTCAAAAATCAAATCTTTTTAATTTCTTCAATCATATCTTTTTCAAAATAATTTTCAATCATATCTTTTTAATTGCTAATTCCAAAATCTTTTTAATTAATTAATTAATTTAGTTTTCAATTTGCTTTGATTTTATTTTCTTTTAGTTTTCGAAATTTTATTTTATTTTCCATTTATTTTATTTTATTATTTTCGGTCACATTTAATTAAAAAAATAAAAAAATAAAAGTGAAATAATATCATCATCATCTCCCTTTCTCCATCATGGACCTAAGTGGAATTGAGCAGTCCAGAAGGACTCTGGGGTCATATGCTAACCCCATCACAGGTGCATATGGGAGTACCATCTGTATACCTCCCATTAAAGCAAGCAGCTTTGAGCTAAATCCTCAACTCATTATCATAGTGCAGCAAAATTGCCAGTATTCCGGTCTTCCACAGGAAGAACCTACTGAGTTTCTGGCACAGTTCTTACAAATTGCTGACTGACAAACCCCAATTTGATGGTTTATTTTGTATTGAATTTAGGGCATTTTGATAACCTTTTGTCACATTTAGCCTATGAATTAGCATGGTTTTGTTATCTCTCCCATATTTGTGCCTAAGTGTAAAAACATGCTTTTTAAGCCTTATTTTGATGAATTCTAGTTTCTCTTTGATTTCATAAGATGCCTTGATGTGTTTGCTAGTAATTCCAGGATTGGAATAGGCTAGGCATGGATCAAAGGAGGCAAGGAAGGAAGCATGCAAGTGGAGAGAAGCACAAAAAAAGCCAAAGGATTGATCTAGGCCATGCACGCGCACGCGCACAAGGCGCCCGCGCGCACATTGCGAAACAGGCCAAGGATGCGCACGAGTACCGTGCGCGCACGCGTCGATGACGGCACATGACCTCACTAATGCAACACGTGCCTGGCGATTTGAGAGGGTTTCTGAACCCATTTTTGGCGCCAATTGCTAAGGGGAAGGGGGACTTATCACTTTTGACCAAGAATCAATTAGGGAAGCACAGTTTTTTTAGAAGATTAGTTTTAGAGTTTTAGAGAGAGAAGCTCTCTCTTCTCTCTAGAATTAGGATTAGGTTTAGTTCTTAGATTTAGGTTTTAATCTTTGCTTTCTTCTACTTCTATCCTCTTAATTCCTTGTTGTTACATTCATCTTCTTCTATTCTTTTATTGTAATTTCCTTTATGTTGTTCTTAGACTTTGTTGTAGATCCACTTTTGTTCCTTCCTTTCTCTTTTAATTCAATAAAGGTAATTCATAATAATTGTGTTCCTTTTGATTTGTGTTGTTAATTCCTTTCAATAATTGTTGCTTGATTTTGTTCTTGTTGTTGATTTACTATATTTTCCTTTTATGCCTACCAAGTGTTTGATAAAATGCTTGTTTGGATTTTAGTGTAGGTTTCGTTCCTCTTGGCCTAGGTAGAGTAATTAATGACACTTGAGTTATCTAATTCCTTTGTTGATTGGTAATTGGAGAGATTGCTAATTGGTTTGGAGTGCACTAAAGCTAGTCTTTCATTGGGAGTTGGCTAGGACTTGTGGCTCAAGTCAATTCATCCACTTGACTTTCCTTTCTTTAGTTAGAGGTTAACTAAGTGGGAGCAATACACAATTCTCATCACAATTGAGGAGGATAACTAGGATAGGACTTCTAGTTCTCGTACCTTGCCAAGAGCTTTGTTAGTTGTTAGTTTATTTCCTTTGCCATTTATAATTCTTGTCTATAATCTCAAAACCCTAAAATAACTCACAACCAATAACAAGACACTTTATTGTAAATCCTAGGGAGAACGACCCGAGGTTTGAATACTTCGGTTTATAAAATTAGGGGTTTGTTACTTGTGACAAACAATTTTTTGTATGAAAGGATTTTTTATTGGTTTAGAAACTATACTTGCAACGAGACTTCAATAGTGAAATTCTAAACCGTCAAAAATCTAATCATCAAAATGGCGCCGTTGCCGGGGATTTGCAATGGTGTTGTGTTATTGGTTATTGTACATATGTGAATATTGTAAAAAGGTTTATCTTTTGTTTGTTTCTTAATTTTTGTTAGTTTTATTTTGTTCTCTCATTATGAATTCTCACTTTGGCTTTGAGTTTGGTTCTAATTGTGTTGTAGGAAATGTGAACTTTAATAGCAACATGTACCGTGGATGGAACCATCAAAGATGGGAGGAGTCTCAAGGAATTGATCACTCCTATTGGCAACAACCTCCGGATACCTATAGGTATAATTTCCATCCTAATGCATGTCAATTTAACGGCTATGATGACTCTTTTTGTGACACTCAACAATCACCGTCATATGCCTATGAATCTCATCCTCAACATGAACCTCAACCATTCTCACAAGCCTTTCCATACCAAGCACCTTCCTATGATCCATATCCATCATATGACCAATCATCCATACCATATTTTTATGACCATTATGAGCAAGAACCCTTAGAACAACCACAACCCTATCAAGATTACTACCAAGAACCACCTCAATACACACAATCTCCACAACCTTACCAAGAAAAACCACCTTCCTATTATGAACCCTCTCTCCAAAATGATGAGCCTTCCTACCCACCCCAAGCCCCAATAGACGATTCTCTCACTTTGTTACTTCAAGGACAAGAGGCCATGAAGTGGGATACACTTGAGTTTGTGACCAACTTGACTAAGGTAGTGCACTCTTTAGCCTACCAATGTTTTAACACTCAAGATACTTCCGTAGCCACATGCAAAAAACCTAAAGAAGAGCAAAGTATGAAGGAGAAATTGGACAATCCGGTAGAGAAGGGAGAACCGAATTTTGTGTTGGAACAATTGGAGGAGCCTATGATCATTAAAGAAAAGGAAGAAGTGGTTGAAGATTTAGGAGATGTTGAAAATCCATGGGAATGTAGCATCATGGAGCACTCTTCCAAGAAGCTTGAAATTGATGTTGAGGAGGGTGTGCAACCTCCAAGGCATATCATCGTTGGAGACTTGGAAGAGGCTTATCAAGAGATGGATTCAATCATGGACGAATTTCTCTCTACAATGGAATCCTCTCCCATTGGACATGAAGTTGAAATTATAAAAGAATGTGCACAACCTCCCATACCCTTGGTGAGCAATGAAAAAGAGAGTGAATTGGAGGAGAGCTACCAAGAGGAAAAAGTTGGCATGCTGTATATCGAAATTGAAGAATATGAAGAGGTTGATCAAGAGATGGATTCATTCATCAATGAATTCCTATCCAAAATTGACTCACCTCCCATTGGGCAAGATAAAGTTCTTGAAGACAACACCAAGCCAAGTGAAAAAGGGGAAAAGGTTGAAATTGAAGAAGCTTGTGAAGAGGTGGAAATAACTAAAAAAGAGCCTAAAGAAGTAGACCTTGCATTGTCTAAGTGTGGGGAGGTCTCCCTCCCCAAGTCACCATCCAACACAACATTCAAGTGGGTAAAATTCTTATCCCTAAGCTTTACTTTCTCGCTTGAATATGGCTTGATTCAAAATGATGGTCAACTTAGAGCTCTTTGTGGAGTTAAGAGTAGGAAAGAGTTGTGTAGTGGTTGGAAACATCATTCTAAGCTCATGACGGTTGTAAACTCAAAATTCAAGAGCAACGGTTGGTGTGGAACCAAATGGCATGGGTCTAGGAAGTTGTTTGGAAGCTTCTTTGAGAATTCCAAGGCCATACCACCCGGATGGAATAATGACGATCAATTTAAGGATGGGTGTCAAAACAAAGTGTGGGATCCCGGATCGCACAATGAAAATCAAATTTGGGAGCTCATGGTTTGTGGAGAACTCCATCAAAGCTTGAAGATATTGAAATTGAAGAATGGAGCTTATTGGAGATTCAAGCATTGGTGGGAGTTCCAAGATGAATACAAGCACAAGCCACCTTGATAAGAAGCTCCCCATAAGTCCAACTTAAGGACAATAAATAAAAGTGCTAGGTGGGAGACACCCCACCATGGTAAACTCTTTCCATACTCTTTTAGTTTTGTTAATAAGTGAATTGAGTTACCATTGTAGGTAGATTCTCATTTTCATCTTTTGTAAATATTAGTAGAATTAGTTTAATTTCTTGTTTTTATTGTTTTATTGAGTTTAGTTAGTAATATAGTATGTTGAATAAGGTTCTAGGGTGTTTTGGTAGCTGTTTGGAGGTTTGGAATGCTTGGATTGGTGCAAAAACATAGAAAAATTTTGAAAAACAGAGCACCATCCACGCGTACGCATACATCAAGCGTTTTGGACCATCCACGCGAGCGCGCCATGCGTGCGTACGCGTGGATTGAGAAGTTCTACCTTCCATACAAAAACCCGAGAGTTAGGCCTGCGCTGTGCGAACATTGGGCTTAAGGCACAAGTCTATGCATGCGTGCGCGCACTTGGCGCGTACGCGCACATGATCTTAAATTGGCAATGCGCGCGCACGCACACTGTGCGCGCGCGCGTCGATTGCACGATCCACACTCTTGGTACTTTTACCCGAGAGTTGTGCCAGACTTGGGCCGACATTATGCCTCCGGCCTAACTCGATGCACGCGTGCGCGCACCTGGCGCGTACGTGTCCTTCGACCAATATACCCATCGACGCATAAACGTGCATGACGCGCACGCGTCGGTTAAAAAAAAAAAGTTTTTTTTCTCCCCTTCCATTTTCTTTTGCTTATCACATTCGCATACTTCTACTCTTCCCATTTTCATTTAGTTTTTGTAGCATGTTTTCGTTTTTTTAGTCATTTTAATAATGGTGTTGCCTCTTCCTACTCAATTGTTGAGGATTCATTGCATTACTTTGGTGCTTCTTGACTTGTTTCATATTGTTGGGTGATGTTTCTCTTCAAATCAATGCTCAATCTTTTATGCACTTGTGTTCTTTGTGCATTGATATGACCTTATATTGTCTTTCATGGCCCACTCTCTCTTGTTCGAACTTGATGCTCATCATGCTCTTCATGCTTTGACCTTACTCTTGCATCAAGTATCATGGATATGCCATTTTCTCTTATTGTTTCCTCCTCTACATGTTGTAGCTACCATGTAGTGTGAGAACCATACCTTTATTTGGCATTAGCCCCCGCCTATATTCTATTTGCTTTGATATCTTTGTTATAGGCTTAACTTTCTTTCTTTTTCTTTCCTTTTAGGTTGGCCACCAAGAAGGGAGAAATGAATAGCTTTAAATGGGGCAACAAACAAGTCATCCGCACAATCTTTTGATAGAGCTCATCAATTGTAACAACCCATCCACAGTGCTCTTCTTTGCATGCACCGAGGACGGTGCAATCTTCAAGTGTGGGGAGGTCGTCCGACCGATCTCCATGGGTAACAATTTCCTTTTCAACACCAAATTTTTATTTTCTTTGTTAGATTAGCTATTGCATTGCATGATAGGTTGCATGTTAGTTAGAATTTGTACATATTTTTACCACTTCTTTCTTATTAGGACTACTTGGCTAGGGTGATGATTTCTTTTCCAAGAAACTGTTTTAGGGCACCCTACCAATTTGAAAAAAATTTTTACTTTGTTGAACTTGCTTGAAAGAATTTATTTTGGAACATAGTTCTTGAGCTAAGAACACAAGCTTGTGAGATTTGAGCCTAATTGTGTGGTTACATCTTATAACCACTTATTTTCCTTCTTGTGTGTAATTGTTCTCTTTCTATGATTGTAATATTTGATTTGTTTTAATCTATATGTCCCATTATTCCTCGTATTCATGCATTTATATGAGTGAGGCCATCATTTCATTAGCTCACCTACCCAAATAGCATACCTTTTACTCTCCTTTGTTAGTCGATTTTGAGCCTACGCTTAACCCACTTATTCTTATTTTAGCACATTACAAGCCTTAAAGCGAAAAACAATGAATGTCCTTTATTGGGATCTTTGATTGGCTTAGGCTAGTGAGTGTGAGTGTCATCCAAGAGTGGGAGGACTTTAGGAGATTGGTTGGGATAAAAGGGTGTTTGTGTTTTGTATTTTTATATTGGGGAATTGGGTACATACTCATGTATTGATTAAATATATAGACCTTATGCATTGATGTTCTTGTGTATAGTTTGAAAGAAAAAGAAAAATGAAAAAAAAAGAAATAAAAGTGAAAAAAAAAGAAAAGAAAAGAAAAAAAAATATAGAAAAAAAGAAAGGAAAAAAAGAAAAAAAAGAAAAGTAATAAAGGGGACAAAATGCCCCAAAGTGAAGCTCAATAAGAATCAATGCATAAGTGTTGTGAAATGAAAAGAAAATGCATGAGTATGTGAAAAAGTGAGGAATGGGTAGTTAGATTAGTACTTAATTGTATAGGTCATTATATAGGTTAGGTGGGAACGTTTAAGTTAATCAAAGATTCAAATCCTAAGTCCACTAGCCATATATGATCCTACCTTGACCCTAGCCCCATTACAACCTAAAGAAAAGACCTAATGATACATGTATGCATGCATTGAATAATTGTTGATTGTTAGAAGAAAAACAAATCTTGGAAAGCATGATTAGGGGAGAATTGAGAGAATCGACCCCAAACACCGAGCGACTAGAGTGCAAACACTCCCGGTGAGGGTTTGATGCTCAATTCTGTGATTCCCGGCTTTCATAAGCTTTCTTCTTGCAAGTCTATTTGAAATTCAATTTTTATATTTGAATTGGTAGGATTCATGAATCGTTATATGATCTTGGCCCTACTTGTGCACGTATGACTTGGAAGATTGATTTATTTTTAACCAAGTAGGTAAAACCAGTTTGCATTTAGTTGCATATAGTTTAGGTTGTATATAGTTTATTTACATGGAATAAATGTTGATACCCTTTGTTTCTCCCTTGGCTTAAGCATGAGGACATGCTAAGGTTTAAGTGTGGGGAGGTTGACAAACCCCAATTTGATGGTTTATTTTGTATTGAATTTAGGGCATTTTGATAACCTTTTGTCACATTTAGCCTATGAATTAGCATGGTTTTGTTATCTCTCCCATATTTGTGCCTAAGTGTAAAAACATGCTTTTTAAGCCTTATTTTGATGAATTCTAGTTTCTCTTTGATTTCATAAGATGCCTTGATGTGTTTGCTAGTAATTCCAGGATTGGAATAGGCTAGGCATGGATCAAAGGAGGCAAGGAAGGAAGCATGCAAGTGGAGAGAAGCACAAAAAAAGCCAAAGGATTGATCTAGGCCATGCACGCGCACGCGCACAAGGCGCCCGCGCGCACATTGCGAAACAGGCCAAGGATGCGCACGAGTACCGTGCGCGCACGCGTCGATGACGGCACATGACCTCACTAATGCAACACGTGCCTGGCGATTTGAGAGGGTTTCTGAACCCATTTTTGGCGCCAATTGCTAAGGGGAAGAGGGACTTATCACTTTTGACCAAGAATCAATTAGGGAAGCACAGTTTTTTTAGAAGATTAGTTTTAGAGTTTTAGAGAGAGAAGCTCTCTCTTCTCACTAGAATTAGGATTAGGTTTAGTTCTTAGATTTAGGTTTTAATCTTTGCTTTCTTCTACTTCTATCCTCTTAATTCCTTGTTGTTACATTCATCTTCTTCTATTCTTTTATTGTAATTTCCTTTATGTTGTTCTTAGACTTTGTTGTAGATCCACTTTTGTTCCTTCCTTTCTCTTTCAATTCAATAAAGGTAATTCATAATAATTGTGTTCCTTTTGATTTGTGTTGTTAATTCCTTTCAATAATTGTTGCTTGATTTTGTTCTTGCTGTTGATTTACTATATTTTCCTTTTATGCCTACCAAGTGTTTGATAAAATGCTTGTTTGGATTTTAGTGTAGGTTTCGTTCCTCTTGGCCTAGGTAGAGTAATTAGTGACACTTGAGTTATCTAATTCCTTTGTTGATTGGTAATTGGAGAGATTGCTAATTGGTTTGGAGTGCACTAAAGCTAGTCTTTCATTGAGAGTTGGCTAGGACTTGTGGCTCAAGTCAATTCATCCACTTGACTTTCCTTTCTTTAGTTAGAGGTTAACTAAGTGGGAGCAATACACAATTCTCATCACAATTGAGGAGGATATCTAGGATAGGACTTTTAGTTCTCGTACCTTGCCAAGAGCTTTGTTAGTTGTTAGTTTATTTCCTTTGCCATTTATAATTCTTGTCTATAATCTCAAAACCCCAAAATAACTCACAACCAATAACAAGACACTTTATTGTAAATCCTAGGGAGAACGACCCGAGGTTTGAATACTTCGGTTTATAAAATTAGGGGTTTGTTACTTGTGACAAACAATCTTTTGTATGAAAGGATTTTTTATTGGTTTAGAAACTATACTTCAATAGTGAAATTCTAAACCGTCAAAAATCTAATCATCACTGACACAGTACGTGATAAAGAGGTGGATCAGGATGTCTACAGATTATTACTGTTTCCATTTGCTGTAAAAGATCAAGCTAAGAGGTGGTTGAATAACCAACCCACAGCAAGCATAAAAACATGGAGACAGTTATCAGACAAATTTCTGAATCAATTTTACCCTCCAAAAAGGATGACACAGCTAAGGCTGGACATCCAAGGCTTTAAACAAGAGGATAATGAATCCCTTTATAATGCCTGGGAGAGGTACAGAGGTATGCTAAGAAAATGCCCCTCTGAAATATTTTCAGAGTGGGTACAGTTAGACATCTTCTACTATGGGCTTACAGAAAAAGCTCAGATGTCTCTAGACCACTCAGCTGGTGGATCTATACATATGAAGAAGTCGATTGAAGAGGCTCAAGAGCTCATAGATACTGTTGCTAGAAATCAACATCTATACTCAAGCAATGAGTCCTCTACAAAAGAAGAAGCTATGGCAGTAACTACTGATCCTAATCCTCAAGAACAGATTGTTGAGCTTAATCAGCAATTACTCCTGATGACAAAACAGTTAGCAGAATTTAAAGAGATGCTCCAAGAAACCAAAATTGCTAACAAGAATATAGAATCACAGTTGAATCAGACAAAACAGCAGCTATCTAAACAGATAATAGAAGAATGTCAAGCAGTTCAACTAAGGAGTGGGAAAACATTGAATAATTCAGCTCAAAGTGGCAAAAAGCCAAGAAAGGAACAACTGACAGAGGATAACCAAACCACTACTTAAAATCCCTCTGAGGACAGTAAGAGCCCAGGGAGGAATTATTCTGGCGTTCAAACGCCAGAAAAGGGTAAGAAAGTGGCGTTAAATGCCCAATGGGTAGCCAAGTCTGGCGTTCAAACGCCACAAAGGGGTCAGACACTTGCAAGTGCTGATAACAACCCCCTTAAGCAAGCTTCTCCAACCACTTCTGTAGGAAATAAACCTGCAGCAACTAAGGTTGAAGAATATAAAGCCAAGATGCCTTATCCTCAGAAACTTCGCCAAGCGGAACAGGATAAACAATTTGCCCACTTTGCAGATTATCTCAGGACTCTTGAGATAAAAATCTCATTTGCAGAGGCACTTGAGCAAATACCCTCTTATGCTAAGTTCATGAAAGAGATCTTAAGTCATAAGAAGGATTGGAGAGAAACTGAAAAAGTTTTTCCCACTGAAGAATGCAGTGCAGTCATTCTAAAAAGCTTGCTAGAAAAGCTTAAAGATCCAGGAAGCTTTCTGATACCATGCACATTAGAAGGTACTTGTACTAAGACAGCTCCATGTGACCTTGGGGCAAGTATCAACCTAATTCCTGCATCCACTATCAGAAAGCTCGGCTTGACTGAAGAGGTCAAAACAACCCGGATATGTCTTCAACTTGCTGATGGCTCCATTAAATACCCATCAGGCATAATTGAGGACATGATTGTCAAGGTTGGGCTATTCACCTTTCCCACTGACTTTGTAGTGCTGGAAATGGAGGAGCACAAGAGTGCAACCCTCATTCTTGGAAGACCCTTCCTAGCAACTGGACGAACTCTCATTGATGTCCGAAAAGGGGAAGTAACCCTGAGAGTCAATGAGGATGAGTTCAAGTTAAATGTTGTCAAAGCTATGCAGCATCCAGACACATCAAATGACTGCATGAGCGTTGATATTATTGACTCCTTGGTGGAAGAGATCAATATGACTGAGAGTCTCGAATCAGAACTAGAGGACATCTTTAAAGATGTTCAGCCTAATTTGGAGGAACCAGAGGAAATAAAAAAACCTCTGAAAATTCCTCAGGAAGAGGATAAACCTCCTAAACCCGAGCTTAAACCACTACCACCATCCCTGAAATATGCATTTCTGGGAGAAGGTGATACTTTTCCAGTACTCATAAGCTCTGCTTTAAATCCACAGGAAGAGGAAGCACTAATTCAAGTGCTAAGGACACACAAGACAGCTCTTGGGTGGTCCATAAGTGATCTTAAGGGCATTAGCCCAGCAAGATGCATGTACAAGATCCTATTGGAGGATGATGCTAAGCCAGTGGTTCAACCACAGAGGCGGCTAAATCCAACCATGAAGGAGGTGGTGCAGAAAGAGATCACTAAGTTACTAGAGGCTGGGATTATTTATCCTATTTCAGATAGCCCCTGGGTGAGCCCTGTCCACGTTGTCCCCAAGAAGGGAGGCATGACAGTGGTTTATAATGAAAAGAATGAACTAGTTCCTACAAGAACAGTTACAGGGTGGCGCATGTGTATTGACTACAGAAGGCTCAATACAGTCACCAGAAAGGATCATTTTTCTTTACCATTCATAGACCAGATGCTAGAGAGACTAGCAGGTCATGAATACTACTGCTTTTTGGATGGCTACTCAGGTTACAACCAAATTGCATTAGATCCTCAAGACCAAGAGAAAACAGCATTTACATGTCCTTCTGGAGTATTTGCCTACAGAAGGATGCCTTTTGGTCTATGTAATGCACCTGCAACCTTTCAGAGGTGCATGCTCTCTATCTTCTCAGATATGGTAGAGAAATTTCTGGAAGTCTTCATGGATGAATTTTCAGTATTTGGAGACTCATTCAGCTCCTGCCTTAACCATCTAGCACTTGTTCTAAAAAGATGCCAAGAGACCAACCTAGTTTTAAACTGGGAAAAATGTCACTTTATGGTGACTGAAGGAATTGTCCTTGGGCATAAAATTTCAAACAAGGGAATAGAGGTGGATCAAGCTAAAGTTGAAGTAATTGAAAAATTACCACCACCTACAAATGTTAAGGCAATCAGAAGCTTTCTGGGGCATGCAGGATTCTACAGAAGGTTTATAAGGGATTTTTCAAAAATTGCCAAACCTCTGAATAATCTGCTAGCTGCTGACACTCCATTTATTTTTGATAATGAGTGTCTGCAGGCGTTTGAGACTCTGAAAGCTAAGCTGGTCACAGCACCAGTCATCTCTGCACCAGACTGGACATTACCATTTGAACTAATGTGTGATGCCAGTGACCATGCCATTGGTGCAGTATTGGGACAAAGGCATGGTAAGCTTCTGCACGTCATTTATTATGGTAGCCATATTCTAAATGATGCACAGAAGAACTACACAACCACAGAAAATGAGTTACTTGCAGTGGTTTATGCCTCAAAAGTGATTGTGTACACTGACCATGCTGCTCATAAATATCTACTCACAAAGCAGAATTCAAAACCCAGGCTCATAAGATGGGTGTTGCTTCTGCAAGAGTTTGATATAGAAATAAGAGACAGAAAAGGGACAGAGAATCAAGTAGCTGATCACCTGTCCCGGATAGAACCAGTAGCAGGAGCATCCCTCCCTCCTACTGAGATCTCTGAAACCTTTCCAGATGAGCAATTGTTTGCTATTCAGGAAGCTCTGTGGCTTGCAAACAGTGCAAACTATAAGACTCAAGGTTCTCCTTCTGTAACCATGGAGAGAAAGCATGAAGAGCTTCTCTCAAAACAGAGTCAAACAGAGCCCCCACAGTCAAACTCTAAGGTTGATGTTGAACCCCCACATTCAAACTCTAAGTTGGCTCTAAGTTGGTTTTGGGAGGTTCCAACATTGCTCTGAACATCTGTGAGGCTCCATGAGAGCCCACTGTCAAGCTACTAACATTAAAGAAGCGCTTGTTGGGAGGCAACCCAATGTTATATTTATTATTTTCCTTTGTTATTTTATGTTTTCTATAGATTGATGATCATGGGAAGTCACAAAATCAATTGAGAAAGCAGAAACAGAATAAAAAACAGAAAAAAAAATAGCACACCCTGGAGGAAAACTTGCTGGCATTTAAATGCCAGTAAGGGCAGCAAATGGGCGTTTAACGCCCAGTCTGGCATCATTCTGGGCGTTTAACGCCAGAAAGGGGCACCAGACTGGCGTTAAACGCCAGGAATGGGCACCAAGCTGGCGTTAAACGCCAGAAATGGGCACCAACCCGGCGTTTAACGCCAGGGTTGGTAGAAGGAGCATTTTTGCTCACCACTTGGTGCAGGGATGAATTATCCTTGACACCTCAGGATCTGTGGACCCCACAGGATCCCCACCTACCCCACCACTCTCTCTCTTCTTTCTTCTTTTGCTCGAGGACGAGCAAACGTTCTAAGTTTGGTGTGGTAAAAGCGTTGCTTTTTGTTTCTCCATAACCATTTATGGCACCTAAGGCCGGAGAAACCTCTAGAAAGAGGAAAGGAAAGGCAAAAGCTTCCACCTCCGAGCCATAGGAGATGGAGAGATTCATCTCAAGGGATGCACTTTCCTCTACAAAACTATTGGGAGCAAATCAACACCTCCCTAGGAGAATTGAGTTCCAACATGGGACAACTAAGGGTGGAGCACCAAGAACATTCCATCCTCCTCTATGAAATTAAAGAAGATCAAAGAATCATGAGAGAGGAGCAACAAAGGCAAGGAAGAGACATTGAGGAGCTCAAGCACTACATAAGATCTTCAAGAGAAAGAACAAGCCGCCATCACTAAGGTGGACCCGTTCTTTAATCTCCTTGTTCTTTATTTTCTGTTTTTTGAATTTTTATGCTTATGTTTATCTATGTTTGTGTCTTATTACATGATCATTAGTATCTTAGTGTCTATGCCTTAAAGCTATGAATGTCCTATGATTCCATCATCTTTCTTAAATGAAAAATGTTTTTATTACAAAAGAACAAGAAGTACAGGATTTCGAATTTATCTCTGAAACTAGTTGAATTAGTTTGATGTGGTGACAATACTTTTTGTTTTCTGAATGAATGCTTGAACAGTGCATATGTCTTTTGAATTTGTTGTTTAAAGAATGTTAAATTTGTTGGCTCTTGAAAGAATGATGGAAAAGGAGAAATGTTATTGAGGATCTAAAAATTCATCAAATTGATTCTTGAAGCAAGAAAAAGCAAAAAAAAAAAAGAGAAGAAGAAAAAGCAAGCAGAAAAAGCCAATAGCCCTTTAAACCAAAAGGCAAGGGTAGAAATAAAAAGTGATCCAAGGAAAAAAGAGTGTGCTTAAGAACCATGGACACCTCTAATTGGGGACTCTAGCAAAGCTGAGTCACAATCTAAAAAGGTTCACCCAGTTATGTGTCTGTGGCATGTGTGTATCCGGTGGTAATACTGGAAGACAGAGTGCTTTGGGCCACAACCAAGACTCATAAAGTAGCTATGTTCAAGAATAATCATACTTAACTAGGAGAATCAATAACACTATCTGAATTCTGAGTTCCTATAGAGGCCAATCATTCTAAACTTCAAAGGATAAAGTGAGATGCCAAAACTGTTCAGAAGCAAAAAGCTACTAGTCCTGCTCATCTAATTGGAGCTAAGTTTCATTGATATTTTGGAGTCTATAGTATGTTCTCTTCTTTTTATCCTATTTGATTTTCAGTTGCTTGGGGACAAGAAACAATTTAAGTTTGGTGTTGTGATGAGCGGATAATTTATACGCTTTTTTGGCATTGTTTTTAGTATGTTTTTAGTATATTTTAGTTAGTTTTTATTACATTTTTATTAGTTTTTAGTTAAAATTCACTTTTCTGAGCATTACTATGAGTTTGTGTGTTTTTCTGTAATTTCAGGTATTTTCTGGCTGAAATTGAGGGACCTGAGCAAAAATCTGATTCAGAGGCTGAAAAGGTCTGCAGATGCTGTTGGATTCTGACCTCCCTGCCCTTGAAATGGATTTTCTGGAGCTACAGAAGCCCAATTGGCGCGCTCCAATTGCGTTGGAAAGTAGACATCCTGGGCTTTCCAGCAATGTATAATAGTCCAAACTTTGTCCGAGATTTAATGGCCCAAACCGGCATTGCAAATCAGCTTTAGAATTCCTGGTGTTTAACGCCGGAACTGGCACAAAAATTGGAGTTAAACACCCAAACTGGCATAAAAGCTGGCGTTTAACTCCAGAAAAAGTCTCTACACATGAAAGCTTCAATGCTCAGCCCAAGCACACACCAAGTGGACCCCGGAAGTGGATTTTTACGTCATTTACTCATTTCTGTATACCCTAGGTTACTAGTTCACTATTAATAGGACCTTTTAATATTGTATCTCGACCTCATGACACTTTACACGTTTCTTTTTGTATCTTCTACGGCATGAGTCTCTAAACCCCATGGTTGGGGGTGAGGAGCTCTGCTGTGTCTTGATGGATTAATGCAATTACTACTGTTTTTCATTCAATCACGCTTGTTTCTATTCTAAGATATCACTTGCACCTAAACTTGATGAATGTGATGATTCGTGACACTCATCATCATTCTCACCTATGAACGTGTGCCTGACAACCACCTCCGTTCTACTTTAGATTGAGTAGATATCTCTTGGATTCTTTAATCAGAATCTTCGTGGTATAAGCTAGAATTGATGGCGGCATTCAAGAGAATCCGGAAGGTCTAAACCTTGTCTGTGGTATTCTGAGTACGATTCAAGGATTGAATGACTGTGACGAGCTTCAAACTCCTGAGGGCTGGGCGTTAGTGACAGACGCAAAAGAATCACCGGATTCTATTCCAACCTGATTGAGAACCGACAGATGATTAGCCGTGCTGTGACAGAGCACGTTGAACATTTTCACTGAGAGGATGGGAGGTAGCCATTGACAACAGTGAAACCCTACATACAGCTTGCCATGGAAGGAGCCTTGCATGCTTGAAGAAGAAGACAGTAGGAAAGCAGAGATTCAGAAGATAGAGCATCTCCAAAACCTCAACCTGTTCTCCATTACTGCAAAACAAGTATTTATTTCATGTTCTTCTGCTTTTCAAAATTAAACCTGAGAATTATTGATATCCTGACTAAGAATTACAAGATAACCATAGCTTGCTTCAAGCCGACAATCTCCGTGGGATCGACCCTTACTCACGTAAGGTATTACTTGGACGACCCAGTGCACTTGCTGGTTAGTTGTGCGGGATTGCAAAAGTGTGATTGCAATTTCGTGCACCAAGTTTTTGGCACCGTTGCCGGA
This sequence comes from Arachis stenosperma, assembly GCF_014773155.1. Classification (NCBI taxonomy): domain Eukaryota; kingdom Viridiplantae; phylum Streptophyta; class Magnoliopsida; order Fabales; family Fabaceae; genus Arachis; species Arachis stenosperma. Next base: position 64,012,786 of record NC_080383.1, read on the forward strand.
GATTGTTCGAGTTTGGACAACTGACGGTTTATCTTGTTGCTTAGATTAGGACTGTTTTATTTTTGTTGGTTTAGAGTCTTTTATTTGATTTTAGTTTCATATTTTAAGTTTGGTGTCTTCCTTGTGTTTTCCTTTAAGTTTTCGAAAAATTGTGTTTGATTTTCTAAAAATTTTAAGTTTGATGTCTTTTGTGCTTTTATTCACTTAAAAATTTTTCAAAAATTTGTTCTTCGTGTTCATCTTGATCTTCAAAGTGTTCTTGGTGTTCATCTTGACATTCAAAGTTTTCTTGTTTGTTCTCTTTGTTTTGATCTAAAATTTCTAAGTTTAGTGTCGATTTGTTGTTTTTCTCTTCCCTCATTAAATTTTAAAAAATCAAAAAAATATCATTTTCTTATTTTACTCATAATTTTTGAAATTTTGCATTAAATTAGTCAAAGATTTTCAAAATCATATCTTTTTTTTAGCCAAGTCAAAATTCTAATTTTAAAAATTGATCTTTTCATATCTTTTTTTCAAAAATCAAATCTTTTTAATTTCTTCAATCATATCTTTTTCAAAATAATTTTCAATCATATCTTTTTAATTGCTAATTCCAAAATCTTTTTAATTAATTAATTAATTTAGTTTTCAATTTGCTTTGATTTTATTTTCTTTTAGTTTTCGAAATTTTATTTTATTTTATTATTTTCGGTCACATTTAATTAAAAAAATAAAAAAAATAAAAGTAAAATAATATCAGCATCATCTCCCTTTCTCTATCATGGACCTAAGTGGAATTGAGCAGTCCAGAAGGACTCTGGGGTCATATGCTAACCCCATATGCTATCCCTCCATCTCCTCCATTTTCTTCTTCTTCCCCTTCTTTCTTTCTTCTTTTGCTCGAGGACGAGCAAAACTTTTAAGTTTGGTGTGGTAAAAGCATTGCTTTTTGTTTTTCCATAACCATTTATGGCACCTAAGGCCGGAGAAACTTATAGAAAGAGGAAAGGGAAGGTAAAAGCTTCCACATCTGAGTCATGGGAGATGGAGAGATTCATCTCAAAGGTCCATCAAGACCACTTCTATGAAATTGTGGCCAAGAAGAAGGTGATTCCTGAGGTCTCTTTCATGCTCAAGAAAAATGAGTATCCAGAGATCCGACATGAAATTCGAAGAAGAAGTTGGGAAGTTCTCACCTACCCTATTCAACAAGTCGGAATCTTAATGGTTCAAGAGTTTTATGCTAGTGCATGGATCACTAGGAACCATGATCAAAGTATGAACCCGAATCCAAAGAATTGGCTTACAATGGTTCGGGGAAAATACTTAGATTTTAGTCTGGAAAATGTAAGGTTGGCGTTCCACTTGCCAATTATACAAGAAAACGCATGCCCCTACACTAGAAGGGTCAACTTTGATCAAAGGTTGGACCAAGTCCTCATGGACATATGTGTGGAAGAAGCTCAATGGAAAAGAGACTCAAGAGGCAATCCAGTTCAATTGAGAAGACCGGACCTTAAGCCAGTGGCTAGAGGATGGTTGGAGTTCATCCAACGCTCCATCATTCCTACTAGCAACCGATCTGAAGTGACTGTGGATCGGGCCATCATGATCCATAGTATCATGATTGGGGAGGAAGTGGAAGTTCATGAGATCATACCTCTAGAACTTTACAAGGTGGCTGACAAGTCATCCACCTTGGCAAGGTTAGCATTTCCTCATCTCATTTGTTACCTATGCAATTTGGCTGGGATTGACATAGAAGGAGACATTCTCATTGAAGAGGATAAGTCCATCACTAAGAAAAGGATGGAGCAAATAAGAGAGATCATTCATGGACCTCAACAAGAGCATGAGGAAGATCCTCATCAAGAAATCCCTGAGATGCCTCAAGGGATGCAATTTCCTCTACACAACTATTGGGAGCAACTCAACACCTCTTTAGAAGGCTTGAGTTACAACATGGACCAACTAAGGGTGGAGCACCAAGAGCACTCCATCATTCTCCATGAGATTAGAGAAGATCAAAGAGCTATGAGGGAGGAGCAACAAAGGCAAGGAAGAGACATAGAGGAGCTTAGGCGTTCCATTGGTTCTTCAAGAGGAAGACGCCACCCTCACTAAGGTGGACTCATTCCTTAATCTCCTTGTCTATTTATCTTTCTGTTTTTGGTATTTGAGCTTCATGTTTGTCTATGTTTGTGTCTTCATTACATGATCATTAGTGTCTAGTGTCTATGTCTTAAAGCTATGAATAATTCCATGAATCCTTCAGCTCTTTTAAATTTTATCTTGAAGTTAGTTTAATTATTTTGATGTGGTGGCAATACTTTTTGTCTTCTAAATGAATGCTTGAACAGTGCATATTCTTGATCTTGTTGTTTATGAATGTTAAAATTGTTGGCTCTTGAAAGAATGATGAACAAAGAGAAATGTTATTGATAATCTGAAAAATCATGAAATTGATTCTTGAAGCAAGAAAAAGCAGTGAAAAAAAAAGAAAAAAAAAAAGAAAAAATGACGAAAAAAAAGAGAAAGAAAGAAAAAGAAAAAGCAAGCAGAAAAAGCCAATAGCCCTTAAAACCAAAAGGCAAGGGTAAAAAAGATCCAAGGCTTTGAGCATTAATGGATAGGAGGGCCCAAGGAAATAAAATCCATGCCTAAGCGGTTAAATCAAGCTATCCCTAACCATGTGCTTGTGGCATGAAGGTCCAAGTAAAAAGCTTGAGACTGAGTGGTTAAAGTCGTGATCCAAAGCAAAAAGAGTGTGCTTAAGAACTCTGGACACCTCTAACTGGGGACTTTAGCAAAGCTGAGTCACAATCTGAAAAAGTTCACCCAGTTATGTGTCTGTGGCATTTATGTATCCGGTGGTAATATTGGAAAACTAAGTGCTTAGGGCCACGGCCAAGACTCATAAAGTAGTTGTGTTCAAGAATCAACAGACTGAACTAGGAGAATCAATAACACTATCTAAAATTCTGAGTTCCTATAGATGCCAATAATTCTAAACCTCAAAGAAAAAAATGAGATGCCAAAACTATTTAGAAGCAAAAAGCTACAAGCCCTGCTCATCTAATTGGGACTAAGTTTCATTGATATTATGAGATTCATTGTATGTTCTCTTCTTTTTATCCTATTTTTTTCAGTTTCTTGGGGACAAGCAACAATTTAAGTATGGTGTTGTAATGAGTGGATAATTTATACGCTTTTTGGCATTGTTTTTAGATAGTTTTTAGTATGATTTAGTTACTTTTTAGTATTTTTTTATTAGTTTTTAAGAAATATTCAGATTTTTGGACTTTACTATGAGTTTGTGTGTTTTTTTTGTGATTTCAGGTATTTTCTGGCTGAAATTGAGGGACCTGAGCAAAAATCTGATTCAGAAGCTGACAAAGGACTAGTGATGCTGTTGGATTTTGACCTCCCTGCACTCGAAATGGAATTTTTGGAGCTACAGAAGTCTAAATGGCGCACTCTCGATTGCGTTGGAAAGTAGACATCTAGGGCTTTCCAGATATATATAATAGTTCATACTTTGCCTGAGTTTAGACAACGCAAACTGGCGTTTAACGCCAGCTTTCTACCCTATTCTGGCGTTAAATGCCAGAAACAAGTTGCAAAGCAGAGTTAAACGCCAGAAACAAGTTACAAACTGGCGTTTAACTCCAAGAAAGACCTCTACACGTGAAAGCTTAAATGCTCAGTCCAAGCACACACCAAGTGGGCCCGGAAGTGGATTTCTGCATCATTTACTTGTTTCTGTAACCTTAGTAACTAGTTTAGTATAAATAGAACTTTTTACTATTGTATTAGACATCTTGGATCTTGGGACGAGTGGTGCACGAAATTGCAATCACACTTTTGCAATCCCGCACAACTAACCAGCAAGTGCACTGGGTCGTCCAAGTAATACCTTGCGTGAGCAAGGGTCGATCCCACGGAGATTGTCGGCTTGAAGCAAGCTATGGTTATCTTGTAAATCTTAGTCAGGATATCAGAAATTATCAGGATTGATTGTAAAAAGCAAAAGAACATGAAATGGTTGCTTGTATTGCAGTAATGGAGAATAAGTTGGGGTTTTGGAGATGCTCCATCTTCTAAATCTCTGCTTTCCTACTGTCTTCTTCATCAAACACGCAAGGCTCCTTCCATGGCAAGCTGTATGTAGGGTTTCACCGTTGTCAGCGGTTACCTCCCATCCTCTCAGTGAAAACGATTGCATATGCTCTGTCACAGCACGCGGAATTCAGCTGTCGGTTCTCGGTCAGGCCGGAATAGAATCCATTGATTCTTTTGCATCTATCACTAACGCCCCGCCTGCTAGGAGTTTGAAGCACGTCACAGTCATTCAATCATTGAATCCTACTCAGAATACCACAGACAAGGTTTAGACCTTCCGGATTCTCTTGAATGCCGCCATCAGTTCTAGCTTATACCACGAAGATTCCGATTAAAGAATCCAAGAGATAACTACTCAATCTAAGGTAGAACGGAGGTGGTTGTCAGGCACACGTTCATGGTTGAGAATGATGATGATTGTCACGGATCATCACATTCATCCGGATTAAGAACAAGTATTATCTTAGAATGGAAGCAAGCATGATTGAATAAGAAACAGTAGTAATTGCATTAATCCATCAAGACACAGCAGAGCTCCTCACCCCCAACTATGGGGTTTAGAGACTCATGCTGTGGAAAGTATACAAAGAAACGTGTAAAGTGTCATTCCGTACAGATACAATGTCAAAAGATCCTATTAATAGCAAACTAGTAACCTAAGGTTTACAGAAATGAGTAAATGACAGAAAAATCCACTTCCGGGCCCACTTGGTGTGTGCTCGGGCTGAGCATTGAAGCTTTCAAGTGTAGAGACCTTTTCTGGAGTTAAACGCCAGCTTTCATGCCAGTTTGGGCGTTTAACTCCAAGTTTTATGCCAGTTCCAGCGTTTAACGCTGGAATTTCTGAGGCCGAATTGCCACGCCAGTTTGGGCCATCAAATCTTGGGCAAAGTATGGACTATCATATATTGCTGGAAAGCTCAGGATGTCTACTTTCCAATGCCGTTGAGAGCGCACCAATTGGGCTTCTGTAGCTCCAGAAAATCCACTTCGAGTACAGGGAGGTCAGAATCCAACAGCATCTGCAGTCCTTTTCAGTCTCTGAATCAGATTTTTGCTCAGAACCTTCAATTTCAGTCAGAAAATACCTGAAATCACAGAAAAACACACAAACTCATAGTAAAGTCCAGAAAAGTGAATTTTAATTAAAAACTAATAAAAATATACTAAAAACTAACTAAATCATACTAAAAACATACTAAAAACAATACCAAAAAGCATACAAATTATCCGCTCATCACAACACCAAACTTAAATTGTTGCTTGTCTCCAAGCACTGAAAATCAAATAGATAAAAAGAAGAATATACTATAAACTCCAAATTATCAATGAAACTTAGCTCCAAATTAGATGAGCGGAACTAGTAGCTTTTTGCCTCCGAACAGTTTTGGCATCTCACTTATCCTTTGAAATTCAGAATGATTGGCATCTATAAGAACTCAGAACTCAGATAGTGTTATTGATTCTCCTAGTTAAGTATATGATTCTTGAACATAGCTAGTGTATGAGTCTTGGCTGTGGCCCAAGCACTCTGTCTTCCAGTATTACCCGGATACATACATGCCACAGACACATAATTGGGTGAACCTTTTTAGATTGTGACTCAGCTTTGCTAAAGTCCCCAATTAGAGGTGTCCAGGGTTCTTAAGCACTCTTTTGCTTTGGTTCACAACTTTATTCTTTCTTTTTCTTTTTCTTCTCTTTTTTTTCGAATTTTTTTTTTGATTTCACTGCTTTTTCTTGCTTCAAGAATCAATTTGATGATTTTTTTCAGATCCTCAACAACAGTTCTCTTTCTCCTCATTCTTTCAAGAGCCAACAATTTTTAACATTCTCAAAACAACAAATTCAAAAGACATATGCACTGTTCAAGCATTCATTCAGAAACAAAAAAACTATTGTCACCACATCAAACTAATTCAACTAGTTTCAGAGATAAATTCGAAATTCTGTACTTCTGTTCTTTTGTGATTAAAGCATTTTTCATTTAAGAGAGGTGATGGATTCATAGGACATTCATAGCTTTAAGGCATAAACTTTAAGTTTTATTAATTATAAATTAAGAACAAGACTCAAAAATAGATATAAAATAAAACTAAAAGGAGAAATTAGAAAACAAAAATTTAAACTAGGCTCCTAATGATAGAGGTTTTCACAGAGTTAGGACTCAACAACCTTGATTTTGAGAAGTGGATGCTCCCTCAGCTTGAGAGGAGAGCTTTTGGCGTTTCATCTCTTGGAGTTCACGCCCCTGCTTCTCTTGTTCCTTCAGCAATTTGTAGAGCATGCAGTTCTGATTCTGCTGTTCTTCCTTCAGTTGCTCCATAGTTTCTTGCAACTTGGTGATAGACGCTTCTAGGCTGGCCCAGTAGCCAATTTCAGGGAATTCAGGGAGGAACTCCTGCGCCCTCCTTTTGATAGAGTTGTCTTGTATTTGTCCTTCCATTGACTTCTTGGTGATTGGGTGTTCAATGGGTATAAACTCATCTACTCCCATCTTCACCCCAGCCTCTTTACAGAGCAAGGAGATCAAGCTTGGGTAAGCCAGTTTGGCTTCAGTGAATTCTATTTGCAATTGTGTAAATCTCACAAGCAATCACATGATGGACCTCCACTTCTTTTCCAAGCATAATGCAATGAATCATCACTGCCCTCTTGATGGTGACCTCAGAACGGTTGCTAGTGGGCAATATGGAACGCCCATAAAGTCTAGCCAACCTCTTGCAATTGGCTTGAGGTCTCCCCTCTTGAGTTGGGTTTGGGACACCCTTTGAATTGGTTATCCACTTAGTCCCAGGGAGGCATATGTCCTCTAGAATTGATCCAAACCCTTTATCTGCTCTCACCATCCTCCTATTGAAGGAATCAGGATAATCTTGCAGTTGAGGTAGTTTGAGATTTCTCTTATTTTGTCCAGATGGAAGTACATAACTTCCCTCTGACCATGGTTCTGTAGGTATGGTAGCAGTTCCAGTCATTCTCTGCTTATCCGTTAGCCACAGATTTGAGTAGAATTCCTGAACCATGTTCCTTCCAACCTTATTTCAGGATTGGTTAGAACTTCCCATCCTCTGTTTCGAATTTGCTCTTGGATCCCCGGATATTCATCTCTTTCAGATCAAATTTTACTTCGGGATCACTGACCTCAGGCCCATTATTTTGTGATAATGGTCTTCATGTTCTTTGGTTAAGAACTCTCTTGATTCCAAATATTCTTTGGATTATTCTCTTTCTTGCCTCTTATTGGTTTGTTTTCCCTTAGGAGCCATGATTGATGAATCTTGGCTTAGTGATCACGGAAAAGCACACCAAACTTAGAGGTTTGCTTGTCCTCAAGTAAAAGAAAAAGAGAGAAGAGGGGGGGAGGAAGAGGAAATTCGAATGGTGTGATGGAATGAGGGAGCCAAACGTTGAATTTATAAGGTGGGGAGGGGAGTTTTCGAAAAAAAAAGAGGTTTGAAAGGAGATTTGAGAAGATATGGAAAGGAAATTGAGAAAAGGGTGATTTTTTTGA